>NW_020837987.1:3375299-3520452 GCF_003676395.1 Aethalodelphis obliquidens | reverse complement strand
TAGTGGTTATATAACTGGAAGAATTTCAATGAATTCAACAAAAAGTACACTGTATTACATAATGTTGTGCAGTTAACAGTTTAGTGATAACATGTTTAGTGGTAACATGTGAACAAAATACATTGAAGTACTCTGAGTCAAGAGAGCTTCATTTAATCAACTTTACTTCATATACTTTTACCATATAGAGAAAATATCCTTCAAAACGGAGTCATTTGATTCTTCATTGTTTGTTTTAATAGCACACAGTTGTTATAAGGTATCCATTCTAGCCCTAGCATAAAATTAATCAATAAATAACTCTGAGAGAAATATCCGTAAGTCACAGGGAACTCATGTAGTTCATACTATTCTTAGTCTCTATATACAAGCTACTCTAGTGCCTGTGCACCTCCATACAATGAAACCAGGCAAGGAACGAAAGTTAGCAGCCTTACTTTTACCTTGCTAAGTGGATGCATCGGAAAGTAATAAATAGCCTCATAAAATTAATCGAGATACACTCTACCTGTCAAAGGCGAATATGACATACTTTTCATAAAGTGTAGGCAGTGTTCCTAGAAATCTCATTAAGGAAAACCCAAAATTTTCATATAAAAAGTGCACAAGGTTGTCGTGTGTGTAAAAATCTCTTAGTTTGGGTGCATTTTTTTTTTTAACGAAAATAATTCACACTACTCAAATACATTAAAAGAGTAAAAAGGCAGACAAACAAAATATACACACAAACAACAAAAGGAATGATTTATAATGAGATTTGGAATGAGGACAATGAGAGGTTACGGGGGCTTCCCTGGTGGCGCAGTGGCCGAGAGTCCGCCTGCCGATGCAGGGGACACGGGCCCGCGCCCCGGTCCGGGAAGATCCCACATGCCGCGGAGCGGCTGGGCCCGTGAGCCATGGCCGCCGAGCCTGCGCGTCCGGAGCCCGTGCTCCGCAACGGGAGAGGCCACAACAGTGAGAGGCCCCTGTACCGCAAAAACAAAAACAAAAAAGAAGAGGTTACAGGAGAGAGTCTCCCATATCACCAGTCGATGGAACTGGCTTTCACAACATAAGTGATGCCCAAAGGGAATGAGTCTGTAAATATGAAAGCTACAAGATGGGCAAACACGGACCTGAACAACTGTTAGAGTTTCTTAATTCAGGAACATAGCTTCAATGCTTTATAACTTAGGAAGCAACCCGTAAAAAACAGTCAATTGATTTGATTTCTTAGAAATTAGGAAAAAAAAATTTGAAAAAATTACTCGCTACAGTTAGCAACAGAGGAGCAATATTAAAAAATCAAAATACAACATGGGGAATATAGGAGCCAAGGTCCCAAAGTACCGAAAGATAGACTTCTTCACGTTAGAATTAAAAGATATACAGTTAAAGGAAAAATCAACCAGGCTCTGCACAGCAGGTTAAATATGCAACCACTTCAAACGGAAATGACCTAGTCCTTATGTGTAGTTCTGGGAATGTGCTCTAACATCCAGTTCTCTATAGACAAAATAGCAAAAGCACATCATTTCATTAGCAAAGGCCCCTTTGTTTTAGACTTAAATTCACCTCTGACCCACTGAAGTTTATATTAATTATCAAACTACTATTTTAATAACATTTTAAGCTTGCAATATATTTTTTCATGCCTATCCCAGATCACTGGTTCAGAGGTACATACATATGCTTTAAACTAGCCAAATTTACAAGTCTGCGCGGCATCCTCACTCAGAAAGCATTCAGACGCGATGGTTTCATAGTGTTATGATTGTTCCATCTTCTTCTAAGAGTTTTTGATCTGGAGCACGCGTTTCAAATTCTGTATTTGTGCCACTTGCTAAGGGTGCTAAGCTCACTTCATTAGAAGGAATAAAACCGTTCTGTCCAGATTCAAAACTGAGTTCAATTTGTGTTAATGATTCCAGGCTCTCGGTGTTACGAAGAGCCTTAGGGCTCTGCTGTGGCACACCATTGTCTTCAATAATAATGTCATCTTCATCGCTGTCTTCATCCTCTGGCTCAAAGCTCGGTTCGATCTGCTGTGGATAGCCAGGAAGGCTGTTGTCGGTAGACTAGCCAGAGCTGCCGGAAGTCCGACTCTTCCTAATGATCTTATTCCTCTGGTTTGCTGGTCTCACTGTGATGGTGAGGTCGTGGCTGTTTGCAATCATGTCAGCTACTTGATCTAGACTCTTCCCGGAAACTTCTGTGCCATTAACTTCTAAAACTTCATCATTAACGGCTAATAGTCCTGTGCTTTGAGCCAGACCTCCTGGCACAAGTCTGGGTATAAAGATCCTTGGGACCTTCTCTAAGCCGTGGGGTGTCACCCTGACACTGGAGCCGTCCCGGATGCAGAATCCTAGGTGTTTCTCAGTGCCATATTTGTAAAGACATACCCTACGATGTGTTTCTGGGAGAATATCCACGTCTATAACAGAAGACACAGGTCTGAAGTCCTGGGGCATACTAATGACTATGTGTGGCTTTTTTCTCTGTTTGTCAGGACGAAACAATTTGGTTAAAACATTCTTCTTTATTAGTGTGCCTGTACCAAAGGCACTGTAGTCTGCTTCTTCCTTTTTTTGTATAAAAATCCTAAGCAGTGGGTTGGCCGCTGAAACAGCTTTGTGATAATTAGCATCGTTATTTCTAGGCAGTACATCTCCATGGATGTCTGCATAGCTTACTAAAATGTCAACATTGGGTATCTTATGAACATGTTGCAGTAATCCATAAAACTCCTTAAACTTTCCAGGTTTTGATATTTCCAGTGAAAACCGACGAAATTCAGCTCCAAACTTGCTCTTCACCGCCACGGTGGGGGCCAGGCAGCCGCTGCCCGCTCCTTGCCGGTGTCTGCGGTTCATCCTGAGGCCTGGCCCGCAACGGCCTCCTCCAGCCGGGCAGCCCCTCGGAGCGCGGAGAGCGAGTGCCCGGCCGGCGGGCTTGGGACTCGGCTGCGGCCCAGGCGCCTCCTCACAGGCACCTGCAGAGGGGCGACCGCGGCTCGGGTCTCCGTGCAGAGCTCCGCTTGGCTGGCTCCTCACGCGGTGGGACCGAGGGTGAGACTGGCTGTGCGCCGGGCGGGAACGCGGCTCCCTCCCTTCGGGCCTCGGCGACGGCCGCCTGGACACTTAATTTTTAAGAGGGTGAATTAATCTTGTATAATTGGTTAAGTATCAATCCAAATAATAAAAATACTTATTTAGTGCTCCTTCTAAAATAGGGTTCCGGAAACATTTTCTGTAAACATTTACTTAGTATCAATTTTAGGCTTTGGGGGCCATGGAGTCTCTCTTCGCAGCTACTCAGCTCTGCTACTGTAGCATGAAAGCGGCTGCAGAGCAGGTGTGACGAATGGGCGTGGCTATGTTCCCATAATGCTGTTGACCAAATAGACCCCTGGCCTGTGCGCTGTAGTTTGCCCCACCCATGTTCTCTAAAAGGGCCAGTGCACTGCTAGCAATTAGGGAGTGCGTTTGGGCAGAAAGGTGAGAGAAAGAGAAGTTGCTTGGCATTGTTGCTTTTTATAAGTATAAATGTCTGCTAGCTGGGAGAAGAATATTTAGAAGCGTCCCAGAATAAATATTAACACCTAAGATTCTCACCAGAAGACAACACACAATACTGAAGCTGGCCAAGGGCTAGCTGAGAAAAGCCATGATGGAGACCACCCAGCGTTGAGTGCCACAAACACAGACTGTTAGCAGTCGAAAACAGACCAAGCAACAGTCCTCGTGTGGGGGCCAATGAGTGATGAAGCTGGACTGACTGATGGCTTTAAGTAAGGGAGGCTTTCTCGTGATTGTAATGGGGCAAAATTATGAGACTCCAACCCCTGCACTAAGCCCTTCCCTACCGAAATGGGCTTCAATTAGGAAGAAAAATTCTTATCTTAATCTAAAAAGCTCCAATTTATCCTCCAAAGTCTTTAAACAAAGAAAAAACTATGGTATTTATAGGCATCTCTGCCTTTTTTTTTTTTGCGCTGTGCGGGCCTCTCACTGGGAAGCCCAGTGAGAAGGCAGGGAAGCCCATCTCTGCCTTTTTTATTCCCCTTTTTATCTTTTCAAATATTTGGCAGTTATAGAACAATGTTATCAAGTTAGGAATCGAACTAACTTGAGGTGCTTTTGTCCCTTGTTCTCTGCATGGTATGTGTGTCTTGTGTTTTCTCGCTAGACCGTGAGCTCCTCGAGGGCAGGCACTTGGTGCTGGTACCAAGTTTAAGGCTGCTGGTACTATGAGACTTTGCTTAAAAGCTATTAACATTTGATTTTAGCCACAGCGACAGCATTAGAACTAAGAAATATAGAGATGAATGTATGTGTGTGTTACAGTTTACACAAATTTTGTTTCAGGAGGAAATGAGAACGTTTAAGATGAGAGTCCAAGAAGTGGTGAAAGAAAATGAAGAACTGCACCAAGAGCTGAATAAGAATAGTCTTGTCACCAGTGAGGAATGGCAAGTGGTGTTGTGTTTCTGGTATTTTGCTAATTAAGAAAAAGAAAAGATAATAGGAATAAACTTTATTAAATTGTCAAATATATATGTATTTTAACTAAAACATTTTAATGGAGAGTTTCTAAGAAACTAATAAGGTGTAGTGAAAACTAGTAAATTATTCTAAACTTGTATTTTAAAGGCTACTTTAAAACTTCTAAATAGGTTTATATATATATATATATATATATATATATATATATATATATTTGCTGTCTCCCATTTTTTTTTTTTTTTGCGCTACGCGGGCCTCTCACTGTTGTGGCCTCTCCCGTTGCGGAGCACGGGCTCCGGACGTGCAGGCCCAGCGGCCATGGCTCACGGGCCCAGCTGCTCCGCGGCGTGTGGGATCTTCCCGGACCGGGGCACGAACCCGTGTCCCCTGCATCGGCAGGCGGACTCTCAACCACTGTGCCACCAGGGAAGCCCTGCTGTCTCCATTTTTATCTTCTGAGGTTGTATTTTTCTAGGGCACTTTTCCCATCCCGAACCTGTTGAGTCGCATCGTTTCTTAGACCCCTCTGATGGCTCCCAGGGCTTTAGGACAGACAGTCCAGGATGAGGCCCTGCACTCCCAGCTCCCGCTTGCCCCGCCCCTTCCGCTCCCAGACAGCTGAACGCTGCCTCACTTCCAGCCTATTGTTGATGCTCTTCCCTCCCCCAGGAACACCCCTTCCTGCCCTCCTGTACCTCCATTAGGGCCCTGCTCAAATGGTGCTAGTCAGTAGCTCTCCCTGAAGGCAGAGTGAATTGTTCCTTTGTCTCAGTTTCTGACTTGGCCCTAAACACACGCCCTGTCCTTGTACCTGCCATGCTGGGCCTACCTATGTGTGTTCACACCTGTCTCCCTCTTCTCCTTTGGGAGCATCTCAAGGGCAGGGCCATGTCCTGTTCATCTAGCACGGCAGCAACAGATGCCTGTTCAGTGCACTTGAGAAAGTAAATGTCTTCAAAAGTCTAAAGGCAATACCCAAGCAGGACCAAGAAAGCAAAAGCTATTCAGGTATATCTTTTTTGCCTTGGGTAGGTATGTTATAGTTAATATTTTTTTAATGTCTTAACATCACTGAAAAAAATTAAATATTTCCCATATGTGATATATAGAAATTTGGAATTGAGTCAACAGCATTCTTACTGATTTTACTTTACTGATTTTATGGCCACTGATGTGTCAGTTGGGACTGGTTGGGCAGCTACTGGATCCTGTTGTACTGTGGCTTCCCCTGTTGAAATTTGATTTTCTTCTGTCAGGGTTCCTTGTGTGTCTCCCCTCAAACCCTCCTTGAATAGTGCCCTAGAAAGCAGGTCAGCTGGGCTGCTTCCAGGCTTCCTCTCCCAAACCCTCAGATTCTTTCTCTAACCTTGTGTATAGCTGTAAGTCAAACCTGTTTACTTCTCGTTACAGTAAAAACAAATAAAGAAAGAAAGAAAAGAAAGGCAGACCCCACTTTGAACTCCACATGCCCACTGTCTTCCCCAGTCCTGTTTATAAGACTTCAAAATATGCATCCTGCTCTAGCCTGGTGACCTGTGGCACAGGGTTGGGCTGCAGAAAGCTGTCAGTTCTGCACAGGGCCTGTTGAGGCCCTGCGGCTGGCCTCCCCCTACTCTGAATTCACTGTCCTCCAGCTGCGGCAGGACCGGGGCCTCACACCCTGTAGGCAGATCTCCTGCCACCCCGAAGCCCGTCCCAGTCGTGCCCTCACCTGCCCGGCCTAGACCGCTGCTCCCTGTGCCTGCGCAGGCGTGAGGTGCACTGCGTCCCGATCTGACCCCCGGGCACGCCGACTTCACACATCAGCAGAGTCTTTCTCCTTAGTTTCAGATAATTTCTCGATGAACTTCTGGGCTGCAGCTAAACTCTACATTTCTTTCCCTAACTGCCTCTGACCAGCTGGGTAACCTCATGCTTAATGGACCTCGTTTCTTTACCTATAAAATGGGAAGGAGAATTAAACTAAATTTGAGGTTTTGACCTTTTTTTTTTAGGAATGGGAGATCCCTTTCATTTAAAAAAGAAAGAAAAGGAGGAAGGGAGGGAGGGAGGAAGTCTGATAAGAAAGTCCAGAGTGGAGCTGCTCTGTTTGAGGCAGGCATGAGGAGGCTGGAACGGCCCGCCTAGGGGAGCTCCCCTGCGGGACAGCGTGAGGCCTTCTCGCCCCACAGGCCGGGCAGCTGGTAGGGACGCCTCCAGGTGCCAAGGAGCTAGTGCACAGCCTCTGTTGAGGGAGGTAATCACTAGAGCTGGACTCCTTTCATTTTTTCTCCCTCCTTCCTGCACCTCACTTTTTTGAGTCTAAAGTGGAAAATTGAGATAATTTACTGGTTTACCATGTACCTCGGGTGGTAAACATTTAACTAGATGATTTCTAAGATCCCTTTAGCTCATTTTCACTGGATTTTGCGATCATGAGGTTGAGCTGAGCTGGGATTTACTTTGCACCAACTGTCAGGATACGGTTTGCGCAGGTGAAATTCAACCTGGGGGGTTCAAGCGGGGCGTTTTGTACATGGGGGTTTCTATTCTCTTCTTTCTACTTTTGTATATGTTTGAAATTTTACATTTTAACAAGTTACTAAAGCAGTTCGTAATTCACACTTCCTTTCTGTCCTTTCCCTCAATTTAATGGAAATGGCAAGACTTACTATGTTAATAACATGTTTAGCATTAAAACATGTCATTACCTACAACACATTTGATGCTTTCTTTTAGACTCAGGAGTGTCTCTAATCATTCTGCACCTGAATGTCAGTATGTAATTTTGTAAATCAATTGTAGGCGTCAGCTTCAGACTCAAGCAGAACTGGTTTTAGAGGAAAACAAGTTGTTGATAGAGCAGTTGGAGATTCAGCAAACAAAAGCCAAGGACACGCACCAGGAGCGTCTCCAGGAAGGTGAGCGGTCCTTCCCGCGAGTGGTGGTGATGCTGTGACGTCGCCATTGTGTCATTTTACACTGGTACCACCCCCAACCCCACTTGAAGACACTGGAAGTCATGTTTTTTAGAACATGTTTTTTACTGAAGGGCAGCTGTTTATGTTATAGCATATCCAGCCATCACCCGTGATGCACTGACTGCTTTCTCTTAGACTCTACGGTGCCGAGTTACTCTCTTCTGTAAATCAATTGTGGATGACAGCTTTAGAGCAGAACTGAGTTTTGGGGAAAACAGTGTGCCACGTAACTGGGAAAAATCGTGTGAGATGAATATTTGAAACAACACGAGGACACGTTCCCCAAAATTTGTTGAATGAGTAAATAAGTAGGAACCATTGACTCTCTAAACAGTTTCTCTGTGCTCTCGCCCTTCCTTCAGCGCTGCAGGCGCTGCCGTAGCTTAAATCTCCGTCAGATCCTTTCTGTGAGCGCCTCCTCTCCCCACGTGTCCCACCCCCCACCCCCCGCCCTGCCGCCCCATCCCAGGAGCCTCACAGCGTATGACAGTGGACTTTGTAGTGGCCAGACTGAGTCATTTATTCCACTTCGATTAAAACCAAAACTTATGAGCACAAAAGAGAGTGGTATTTTTTTTTTCTTTGGCTTTACTGATTTTTCTTTTCTGGTGAAGAACAATGTAGGACAGGAGGCCAAGATACAAGCTGTCTTCTGTGAGCCAGCATGAGTCCTTTCTGTTTCCCCTCCTGCACCTGTTATTCAGCGGCTTCCCTTTCCACACCACGGAAGAGTCCGCTACCAGCCCCTGCTGTAGCTGAAGCTGCGGGGCTGGTGCTTGGCTTGTGTCTGCCGGCCAGGCCGGGTCCGCAGTGAGAGCAGCTCTCAATCCAGCAGGAGTTTCCTCCCCATAGACTGAGCAGGCACAGGAGTAGCTGCCTTTGTCCTGGCATTGCTTGGGGTGGAGGGGAGACAAAGCCTCAAAGATCAGAGACGACAGGGAAATTAATTTCATAATTACTGAGCTGACTCTCAAACACAGCAGATCTAAACAGGTAGGATGATTATTTTGGCCTGTGTGATTCAGTCAGCTGCCCACGTTATTTTCCCATTTCCCAGAAACAGCTATTCATTTCGTTCAACTAAATGTTTTCCCAGAACAGAAGGATTTAGAGTTCTACTCTGTAATACTTCTGAGTGCTAGTTTCAGCAGATGCCCAGGAAGTATCTTAATATGACATACTTCCATGTCACTTAGGATGAAAATATTTATGATTTACTTTAGATGTAGGACACTAAACATAAAAAGTTAATGAAGAAAGGGAAGAAAAACAAATTCTGCCCTTAGTTGGGCCATACTTGATGTCCTTAAAATCTTGAAAATCTTGCAGTTTTAGGGATGACATCATGATGTACACTTGTACATCTGTGTGTGACTTAAGGCTTCAGTCTTTGGAAAGTCAGTTCCTTGAAGACTGGAATCACGTCTTGTTAAATATTATATATTTAACAATAATATCAGTATATTGATCCCCAGTAAGAAAGTGTATATTGAGTGACTACTTAATATAGGGACAGTAATTGCTAAGTACAAAGGCTTTGGTATTAATTTCTAAATCGCCAGCACATTTTTTTTAAGATCATCTTTTTTTTTTTTTTTATTTTTTTGCGGTACGCGGGCCTCTCACTGCTGTGGCCTCTCCCGTTGCGGAGCACAGGCTCCGGACGCGCAGGCTCAGCAGCCATGGCTCACGGGCCCAGCCGCTACGCGGCATGTGGGATCTTCCCGGACCGGGGCACGAACCCGTGTCCCCTGCATCGGCAGGCGGACTCTCAACCACTGCGCCACCAGGGAAGCCCAGAGATCATCTTTTATAAGCTCTCACTAGTATTAGTAATCAGTAATCATGCCTTATTAGCTCTTCTGTACCAAGTCTTTATCCGTCTATTTTGTGTTTCAGTTTCTAAACTGACTAAACAGCTAATGCTTCTGGAGGCTAAAACACAGAGCCAAGAAAAGGAGCTAACTAAAAGTAAGGAGCAATTGGAAATTTTGCGGACGGAATGCCAGGAGCTAAAACTACAGTTGGACAGCAAAGTTGCAATAGAAGTGCACACTTCAATTGTAAATGAATTAAAAAGGTAAGGACTCAATGTCTTTTCAAGCATTAATGTGTCACCATGCATGTTGTTATAGGCAGGTAGAGAGAGGGTGCTCCCTCTTTTTTTGAGTCATTTTGCTACACCAGCACAGGAGTCCAAGACTAAGAATGGTAAATATTTTATTAAAGTAGAACAAGGCCGTCCTTGAGGGCTGTGGTCTACAGTTTGTGTGTAGGTATATGATTTTTTCCCCTACTGTTCCAGCCTCTCTTGTTTTTAGAGGTGAAATGAAAGGATAGAACCGTAAAATGAAATACAGTGCAGCCATTAAACATGATGTCACAGAAGAATATTTTTGACATTGGAAAATAGCCACAATATATTTGTAAGTGAAGAGATTAGGTTACAAAACAGTATGTACAGAATGATTGCAATTTTATTTAAAAAGAAAAAAGGGGGGCTTCCCTGGAGGTGCAGTGGTTGAGAGTCCGCCTGCCGATGCAGGGGACACAGGTTCGAGCCCCGGTCCGGGAAGATCCCACATGCCGCGGAGTGGCTGGGCCCGTGAGCCATGGCCGCTGAGCCTGCGCATCCGGAGCCTGCGTGTACGGAGCCTGTGCTTTGCAACGGGAGAGGCCACAATAGTGAGAGGCCCGCGTACTGAAAAAAAAAAAAAAGAAAAAAGGGGTGTGTGTGTGTGTGTGTGTGTATTAAGCTGACCAGCCATCCCAGTTTGCCTGGGACTGAGCGGTTTCCCAGGATGCGGGACTTCTCGTGTTAACGAAGATGACTGGGACGAGTTCATCACTCTTGTGTGTGTATGTCTGTCTGTGTCTGTGTAATTACATATATGTATATAAAATTACTTATATTCCATACGTACATAGAGAAAGGATTGGAAGAATGGAAAAATAGTAATAGAAATTATCTTTGGCAGGTGAAATTATGGGTGTATCAGCAGTCAGTGTTCTCCAAAGAAACAGCCAATAGGATATGTATAGGTTATGTATGTATATATCTGGAGAAAACGAGAGAGATTTATTTTAAGTAGCGGCTCGTGCAGTTGTGAGGGCTGGCAAATCCAGGCTCCATAGGGCAACCCAGCTGGCTGGGGACTCAGGCTGGAACCTGAGACTATGTTATAGTGTTGAGGCAGAATTCTTTCTTCTTTGGGAAACCTCAGTTTTTGCTCATAAGGTCTTCAACTAATGGGATGAGGCCTGCCCACATTATCAAGGATAATCTCCCTTAAAGTCAACTGACTGAGATGTTAGTCACGTATCCAAAATACCTTCACAGAAACATCTAACGAGTATTTGACCAAACAACTGGGCACCATAGACTAGCCAAGTTGACGCATAAACTTAACTATCATAACGAGTAATGTAATGTAAATTTTCTTTGTGTTTTCTCTGCTTTCCAAGTGTTCTGTTATGAATGCATATGACTTTTGTAATAGAGAAGAAATAATTTTTTAAATGGTGGGGCTTTCAGCTCAAGGTAGTTGATGTGGGGGGAATAAATGAGTTAGTGCATACAAAGTGCTTAGCTTGGTGTATCAGTAAATGCGGATGATAAGAAGTACAGGAACCCAGTGTTTTGACTATACTATTGCATGCTGTCTGGGCCAGGTCTGTACTTTACTTTTCTGTTCCAGTAGAGGAAGGACATTTTTTTGAAGTCATATTCATCTTTATGATTTTATTTTCCTCAAATACTCACTCCTGTGGCTCATTTTTTTTTTTTATGGATGCGTCATAACCACATATCCTAATAGCCCCGTAGAGGTGAGTATAAAAGGTATAAAAAATTTCTGAAGGAAGCCACTAATTGGCAATGGGAGTGAAGGCAATGGGAGATGTGGTCATGGAAGGAACAAACAGGTCACCAAATCTCTTTTAAGTGGAAACTGGGTCAGGAATGTAGTGGCTCAGAAGGCACTGGACTGGGAGGTGTTTCCTGCTAGTCTCAGCCTGTCAGTAGTGATGCTGTCTGATAGAAATGCCTGAAGCACTCACCTGGGCCATCCTACTTCTGGCGAGCTACCCCCTCCCACCCCAGCCCCACCCAAGTGTTGTTTTGGCTGGGCCAGGCCCTTACAGTTCTTGTTCTGATTGTAAGATGCGCCCCAGCAGCACCATCAGGAAACGCTGAAGAAACAAGTTTCATTCCTCACAGGTCCTAGAGGGTTCACGGTACACCTGGGGCCACATGACAAGGTCAAGGGTAGAGAGAGAGACAGCACAGACCTGAGATTCTGCCCTTTTTGGGGTCAAGGGTGAAGTGCCTAGGGTTTCACGGGTTCACTCTTTACTGGCGAAAGCAGGAATTTGGGGCAGGAAGGGGGCCACTGAAGCGGTCAGTACCTAGGGCACCCAGAGCTTTCTAAAAGGGGAACCTTATGGGTAAGATGGCCTGGCTCTTTGTCTAGTTGTGTGGCCGGCAGTATGTTTATTCGAGAAGCATGTCTTTGAAATGGAAGCCTCAGATCCAAAGCTTAATGTCAGGCACTTACACCACAGTCAGAAAAGCCGCTTGTCAGGTCCTTACGCTCCAGGAGGGAAAGCCCTGGTGCCAGCTTTTTGCTGAGAGGCTTTGGACTCCGAGTTGACAGGTGGGGTAAGGAATAGAGGAATGAGGAGGGTAGAGGTGGGGGAGTGTTGAGCCTGTTGGCACTCTTGGAGAGGAAATCTGTAACGTGGGAAGAGGGGCATGGATTCATCAGAGACGGAGTATGTGAATTCGGGGAAGTGTGTATAGGCGGTAGGTACCAAGACCTGGTAGAAAAATAGGCAAAATAAGGAGAAGGAAACCCAGAGTGTTTCGGTCTGGGCTACTCCACACAGGGGCCAAGGACATCTTGGAGCCAAGGACACCTTGGAGTTAGGCTAAAGGTGACAGAAGGGCCTCTGGGGCTTCAGTGCACTTGCCCTCTGGTTGCCTCGGTGAGGGGGAGCCCTTCCCATGCTGCTGTCATAATAGAGATAACGCCACATACAAAAGAGGAATTATTAACTAGCAGCAGAGCGGCTGTTGAACTAGCTCCTACAATGGGGGTGAGTCTGAGTTAGGAAAGGGTTGTACCTCAGGCAAAGGTGAGGTCATGAAGAAAAGATTTTTATTGATGTAGAAAAAGGTTGGTCTGAACCTCTGCTCAGTGAGCTTCTCGGTATGGTGCACATGTGTCGTTCTCCTATCCTGTTGAAGGCAGTGCAGGTAGTCAACCCAGAGTGGCTTATCCACTTTGTCTTGCTTGTTCTGCTTATTGGCAACCATACCTGGAAGGAACTGTGATGCAGGAAACGGCAGAAGCTTATTTTCCTAGTGAACTGTCCAGTTGGCTTAGACTAAGACTGGTGGTTACAACTTGAAGCTTAGATTGCTGTTTGCTTTTACTATTGCCTAGAAAGCTCGAGCTTACCCGGCTTGGGTGATGGGAGAGAAACCAGGTGTCAACCTACGTCACTAAAGAAATTTAGCAAACTCTTTTGGGGAGAGCTAAGGGTTTGTGGTGACTAGTGGTATCTACGAAAGGCAAGCCTTCCTTATCCTGGTTTTGGGGGGTCCTGTATCCTAAAGTGAAGCCAGCTATTCACATAACTCACCTACACAGATGGAGTCCTGGTCATCAGTCAGCGATGTGTCAGCTCAGGGAGGCACCAGGACAGAACAGTCCCCTGCTACAGTGCACACCAAATACCCAGTCTTCATCCTAAAGTAAGAATAGACGGCTAGATGTGACCAACAGCAAGGAGCATTGGGTGTAGGGGGGAAATTGCAATGGAGGGGACTTAGATGAGCAGAGAAACTCACTTCAAGGGAAACTGAGATTACACAGGGGATTGAGGAGAGCTTTTTGGCCGTGCCAGGCGGCTCAGCTCCCCAACCAGGGATTGAACCCAGGCCCTTGGCAGTGAAAGCCCGGAATCCTAACCCACTAGGCCATCCGGGCGCTCCCAAGGAGAGTTTAAAAGAATAAAATGCCATGGCAAAAAAAGTGTAATCACTAAATAAGAAAAATTAAAAACGATTACCAGAATTTTCAAAAAAACATCAGTTGAAGGGCTGAAAGAGAAATTTGTGGATTCACCTAGAACATCAGGAAACAAACAGTTGGGAATGGAGAGAAAAGATAACAGATGGAAGACCCACCCAAGAGGTGCAGCCTCAGATCGTCAGGAATCACAGAGAGATTAAAGAAAATGGAAAGGGAGGCATTCATAGTTGAAGGGCATTTCCAGGTCCCTGAAGCCGTTGATTAAAAGGACCCACAGAACCCAAAATTCTCAGACAAAGACTATACAACAGCTGGTGGCTGTGTGCTTAAAGAAAGAAAAGACAGGCTCCAAACTGTCTTCGGGGAGCTCTAAACGCGACAATAGTGGGTTTGAACAGGAAGAAGTAGAATGTTTAGAACTGAAAAATACAAACTCAGTGGATGGGCTTAACTACAGATTAGATACAGCTGAACTGTGAAATAGCGAACTGAAATAGGTCAGAAGCAAAACTAGTTCGGGATGACACAGAGTGTTCAAAGGTTGAGGTACCACTAGATTGGAGACAAGAATCAGCATAGGGATATATTTAAATCAAAAGGAGTGGTTAGAGATGGGATAGCTGAGAGTCTTCCCCAGCCGAAGATGACGATGCATGGTTTGTGCTGGCCCGACGGGGTCAGTTTCCTTCGGAGGAGTTCAGCGGCAGCAGGCTCTTAACAGGGGTGCTGTGGTCCCTTAGATGGTAGCTTCAGAGCGCTGGATACAAGCAAAGCCTGGATGACCTAGGATTTTATTACCAGAAAAAATCCCTTTCAGAAGTGAAGTCAAATAAGGGTATTTTCCAACCCAAACTGAGTGTCACCACCAGCAGACCTGCATTAAAGGCCATTCCAGGAGGGTATAGAAGGCATAAGTCTGGAGGAGGAAAGTAACTCAAGGTGGCACATCTGAGAAGCAAGATGGAACTAAAATACAGTGGTAAATTTGTGGGTAAATGTAAATGAACATTGATTCTATAAACCAATAATGATAATATCTTTGGAGACTTAAAAATACATAGAATTAAAATGTACAACAGAAAGAGCATATAATTAGTGAGGGTGGTAAATGGGATTTGTGTTCTAAAGTCTATCATTCAGAAGAGGATAGAGGTGTTGATTATAGTTTGAAAATACGCATGATGAAATTTCTGGGAACAGAATGTGTTTAACTTCTAAACTAGTACAGGGAAAGAAAGAATGATTTTTTTAAAAAGTAATCCAAATGATGTCAAGAAAAGGTAGAACAAGTGGGAAAACAGGAAACACAAAATAAAATGTTAGATTTAAAAGCAAATGTATCGGTAGTAGGGAAAGTGAAATAGAGAAGCTCATCACTCACAGGTCCTGGAGGAGGTGCACAGCACTCCTCGCGGGGCCACGTGGGAGGTCAAGGCAGGTGCAGGCAGAGAGAAGCCGCAGGACCTGAGGCACATGCCCTTATTAGGGTCCGTGGGTGGAGTGCTTTGGGCTTCCTGGGCTAAGGCCAATTGGTCAGTTCAAACCAGAAAAGAGCAGGGTTTGGGTAAGGTTCAAGGGGGAGAGGGGGTTCTTACCTAAAGGGCACATGAGGGGAAGGCCCTGCGAGCTGAGGAAGGAGGGTCGTTGGGGGAGTCATATGAGGAACGTACATTGACTTGTGACTCTGCTGGCTGTTATAGGGCCTGTGCTCCAGAGCGGGGCTAGTGTCTGTTCAAGACCCCCGCAGGCCTCTTGGCCACACGAAATGGATGCCAAGGCAGCAGTATCACGGAGTAGTTTACCAGAACTCTCAACAGCAGCTCTGTGTTGTCGCTAAGATATACATCTCAAACATAAGGACACAGAAAGTGCAAAAGTAAAAGGACAGAAAGAGTTATACTACTCAAACACGAACCAAAAGAAAGGTGGTAAAGTATATTAACATCTGACAAGGTAAATGTTAAGGTAAAGACTCCACATAACAAAGGGGATCAATTCATAGAGACGAAAGGTTCAATCCATCAACTAGATGCACCTAAAAGTAAGTTCGTGACAATACATTTGGAAATTTAGATGAAATAGTCACATTCGTTGAAAAATATAACTTGTCAAAACTGACTTATAAAGAAAAAGAATACCTGAATATTCCTTTAGTCATTAAAGAAATTGAATCCAGAGATCTTCCCTTGAAGAAAACTACCGGCCTAGATACCTTCACAAAGGAGCTCTAAAAATATTCAAGGAGGAAATAATTCTAGTCTCACCTAAACACTTCTTAAAGAGCAGAAAAAGAGTTAATGCTCTCTAATTCATTTTATGAGGTAAATATAACCTTGATACCAAAACCCAACAATGATGGTATAAGAAAGGAAAATTACATTTCATTTTCACTCATGAATCTAGATGTAAAAACTCTAAAAACAGTATTAGTAATAGATGTGAACAACTTTAATGGTTCTGCTGAAAAATAAAACTACAGTAAATGTCACTCTCAGTGGTGGAATGTTGCAAGCTTTCCTATTGAGACTGGAAACAGTACAGAGATGCCCTCTGATACCATTTCTAAACAGCATAAACAGCATTGGTTACTAAATGCTAACTAGTGCACATGGCAAGAAAAAGAAAATTATAAAGTTTGGGAAGAAAGAAATAACAGTGTCATTATTTATAGATGATAGAATTCCATATGTAGAAAACAGATCTACAAATAAATCATTAGAAATAATAATAGACTTTTGCACTATGGTAATCGGAACAGCGTGTTATTGGCACAAAAATAGAAATGTGGATCGATGGAACAGAAGAGAGAGCCCAGAAATAAACCCACACACCTATGGTCAATTAATCTTTGACAAAGGAGGCAAGAATATACAATGGGAAAAAGACAGTCTCTTCAGCAAGTGGTGTTGGGAAAGCTGGACAGCCACATGCAAATCAGTGAAGTTAGAACACACCCTCTCACCATACACAAAAATAAAACTCAAAATGGCTTGAGGACTTAAACATAAGACGTGACACCGTAAAACTCCTAGAAGAGAACATAGGCAAAACATTCTCTGACGTGAATCATACCGAGGTTTTCTAAGGTCAGCCTCCCAAGGCAGTAGAACTGAAAACGGAAGTAAACAAATGGGACCTGATCAAACTTACAAGCTTTAGCTCAGCAAAGAAACCATGAACAAAATGAAAAGACAACCCACAGAATGGGAGAAAATATTTGCTAACGATGCAACCATCAAGGGCTTAATTTCCCAAATATACAAACAGCTCATACAACTCAGTAACAACAACAACAACAAAACCCAATTGAACAATGGGCATAAGACCTAAAGAGACATTTCTCCAAAGAAGACATACAAATGGCTAATATCCACATGAAAAGATGCTCACCATCGCTAATTATTAAAGAAATGCAAATCAGAACTACAGTGAGGTACCACCTCATGCTGGTCAGAGTGGCCATCATTAGAAACTCTACAAATAACAAATGCTGGAGAGGGTGTGGAGAAAAGAGAACCTTTCTACAGTGTTGGTGGGAATGTAAGTTAGTGCAGCCACTGTGGAAAATGGTATGGAGGTTCCTCAGAAAATTAGAAATAGAATTACCATATGATCTAGCAGTCCCACTCCTGGGCATATATCCAGACAAAACTAGAATTCTAAAAGATATATGGACCCCTAAGTTTATAGCAGCACTATTCACAATAGCCAAGACATGGAAACAACCTAAATGTCCATCAACAGATGAATGGATAAGGAAGATGTAGTACATATATACAGTGGCATACTACTCAGCCATAAAAATGATAACAAAATAATGCCATTTGCAGCAACATGGATGCAACTAGAGATTATCATACTAAGTCAGTCAGAAAGGCAAATACTATATGATATCACTTATATGTAGAATTCAAAATATGACACAAATGAACCTATCTTATCTGTGAAACACAAACAGAATCACGGACATAGAGAATAGACTGGTGGTTGCCAAGGGGGAGGGGGGTGGGAGAGGGATGGATTGGAAGTTTGGGGTTAGCAGATGCAAACTGGTTTATATAGAATGGATAAACAACAAGGTTCTACTGCATAGCACAGGGAACTATATTCAATTCTGTGATAAACCATAATGGAAAAGAATACGAAAAAGCACGTATATGCGTATAACTGAGTCACTTAGCTGTACAGCAGTAATTAACACAACATTGTAAATCAACTATGCTTCAATAAAAATAGAAATAATAATGAATTTTTGCAACATTGGTAGAAACAAAGTCAATTTATAAAAATCGATTGTATTTCTTTGTAGGAATAAATATGTAGAAAATGAGATTTTGAAAAAGACCCCCCCCCAAAAAAAGGGAAAGAAATGAGGAAGAAAAGAGCTATCTACAAAGCATCACAAATAGAAAGGAATAGAAAGATTCACAGTACTTTTATTGGAAAAATCATTAAACTTTATTGATAATTTCACTGGGTAAAGATTCCAAGTTGACGGGTTTTTGGTTTTGGAGTCTTTTCCCATTCAGTTTAAAGGTGTTCTCTATAGCCTTCTGTCTTGCATTGTGTCTAATGAAAATCTGCAGTGGTTATTATCTTTGTTCTTCTGAACAGTGATGTCTTTTCTCTTCGGCTTCTTCTAATAATTTTCCTTTGTTGCTGGTTTTTAGCATTTACTTAGGATGTACCTTGGTGTGGTTTCTTTATGTTTATTCAGCTTTAGGTTGATTGAGCTTCTTGGGCTGTGGATATATATTTTTCATCAGGTTTGGAAATAATTTAGCCGTTATTTCTTCCATATTCTTTTCCATTTTTCCCTCTCTCATCTCTCCTCCTGGGACCACTTGATACTGTCTCATGGGCCTCTGATGCTCTGTCCATTTCTTTTTCCTGCTCTTGTTTCTCTCTGTGCTTCAAATGGGTAGTTTATATTGCTTGTCTTCCAGTTCACTAATCTTTTCTTCTGTAGCGTCTAATCTTTCTATTCTCATCCAACATATTGTTTACCTCTTCCACTTGTTTTTTTCCATCACTAGAAGATCCATTTGAGTCTTTTTTGTAGTTTTCATTTCTCTCCTCCCCATGCTGTTATTCTCTATTATATGCCATCATCTCTCTGACTTCTGTATCCGTTCTGTTGATTATTTTTTTCCCTCTTGATCATGGACCCTATTTTATTGCTTATTCCCATGCTTGATTGGATATGACTATTGTAGATTTTGTGTTGCTGGATGCTAGATTTAGTGCATCGCTTTGAATAGTGTTACATTTTGTCCTAGTGCACACTTATGTTACTAGACAGTAGTTGGATTCTTTCAAAGCTTGCTTTTTTTAGGGTAGGCCCAAAGCAGCCTTTAGTCAGGGCTAGTTTAACCCTACTACAAAGGCAGTAATACCCTTCTGAGGGTTATCGCCAATCTCCCTTATATGATAAGGTCTTTCTACTCTGGCTGGTGGGCTCCTGCACTATTCCCAGTTCTTGGTGAACGTCAGGAATTATTCTGCCTCCTTGTTTCTCGTGGTTCTTTCCTCGGCCTCAGGTAGTTTCCTCTCATACATGTGCAGATCAGTAGTCAGCCAAAGACTGGTGGTGAGCCCGCCTAAAGATCTCCAGAGTCCTTCCTCTCTCCCTGTCACTCCCTCCTCTCTGCCCACAACTTCTACCTGCCTTGGCCTCTCTGATCTCTGATCTCTGATCTCTGAGTCCTCAACTCAGCAAGTCCACTGGGTTTGGTTTGGGTTTTCCCTCCCTGTACTGCGGCCAGGCAGTAAGCTGGAGCAGTCGTAGTACTCACCTTGTTATTTCCCTCTCAGGGATCACAGTCCTGTACTGCCTATTGTCCAAAGTCTGAAAACTGTTGTTTCTTATGTTTTGCCTGGTTTTCTAGCTGAATAAATCTGGTCTCTGTAACTCTGTCTTGGCTGGAAGCAGAAAGAAGTCTTTGTATTTTCAGTCTTCTTCTTTAACCCTTTATCGTAAATCCAGGTCAGTGTGTCCAGTAAAATAATAGTTAAATTATTTTTCAGTGAAATAAATGAATTCTGGTTTTTATATATTCTTGAGTTACAGTTGATAAATTAATCTTAAAATTATAAATTGTTATGTATTCCTGCTGCACGTGACAAGTATGCGGCTCCTACCACACGCTTCTCTCTCTGCAAACGTGACAACACCCAAGCTGCTGTTCAGCAGAATGCGTGCACTCACCTCAGACTGCCCAGATGTCACAGCAACGTTGAAATGCTATAAAAGTTTTGGAGCCATTTTCTCAATTTCTGTGCTTATCTTGTGGATGAGTAACAGACAGCTGGAGACTGCCCATCTGATCCATCTGAGGACCACACTTTGAGTCGCACTGCCCTAGAGAATCCTGCAAGTGTGTGTGCAGAATATAGCCCAAGTGACTGTCATCAGGAAAACGAATGTATAGTGTTTGGTATACTGATACAACGAAATATTCTATAGCCACACAAAAAGACGGGTGAGTCTCATAGGCGTAATGACACTAAAGTACATATAGTCCCTTTGTGCACCTATGAATGGGTCTTGGTTCCCTTTATATCTGGTTCCAATACTGGCAAACTGAACTAAGCTGTAGTGATGCATAGATAGACGATGACACTATAGAGATGATTAAGGAGGGACTCCATGACTGGGGGCGTGGGAGGGAACACATGGGAGTGTCTGGGGTACCAGAAGTGTTCTGTTTCTTGACCTGTGTGGTAATTATGTGGGTGTTCACTATAATTGTTTGTTAAAATATGCATTTACCGTTTGTATAGTTTTCTATATTACATTTCACAATTTAAAAATTTAAGTCATGGTTTTTCACCAGAGGAACTAAAATCAGAAATGGTCAGCAGAAGTTTCTTCTGAGGAGTGAGACTCTAGGGATAGAATAGGACACATTTTATTAAAAAAAATTTTTTTAATCAACTATTTCTCCCACCAAATATTAAGTGTTAACTTTTTGTATGTGTGTGCAAATTGTTTCCACCTTTTTTTGTTTGTTTTAAGAACTATATTGTTAGAAATACAGCTGAAGCCCCTTTTAACCACCATCCTTAGTCCCATTGTTTTCCCTGGCTTTCCAAAAGCAATCACTATCATAAACTTGGAATTATATTTCCAATCTATTTTTTATTTCTACATGTATCCATGAATGACATAGTATTTTTTTGGTGTGTTTTATGTGTTCATAAGTGAATTCATACTTTTAGTATCTTCGCTTTTTACACTCAATTTTCAAACATCTTTCTATGTTGAGATAGATACATAGAGTTTATTCTTTTTTTTTTTTTTCCTTTGGCTGCATTGGTTCCTCATTGCTGCGCACAGGCTTTCTCTAGTTGCGGCAAGCAGGGGCTACTCTTCGTTGCAGTGCGTGGGCTTCTCATTGCAGTGGCTTCTGTTGTTGCAGAGCACCGGCTCTAGGTGCACGGACTTCAGTAGCTGTGGCACACAGGCTCAGTAGTTGTGGCTCGCCGGCTCAGTTGCTCCAGTGCATGTGGGATCTTCCCGGAGCAGGGCTCGAACCCATGTCCCCTGCAATGGCAGGTGGATTCTTAACCACTGCACCACCAGGGAAGTCTGAGAGTTTATTCTTTTTAACTGCATGGTGGTATTCCATCATATGAAATACTGCATTTTACTTAGCCTATTAATGGAAGTTTAAATTGTTTCTAAGTTTGTTCCTTTAAGCAATGCCCCAGTAAACTTTCTTGTGCAGTTTATCGGTTTCCCTAAATACATACCTAGAGGTGGCATTGTTTGGCCGTAGTGTAAATGCATTTTCTAGATTTTGACATATTGTTCTCTGAGGCGGCTGTGCACGCCCACCAGCACTTTCCCAGCATTTCCTATTGTCTTTGGTTGCTTTTCATTGTGAACTTTTTGACTGATTTTGTGAATCGATTGATTTTGGTGTCAGGTAAGTGGCAAAATTACCTTTAAATAAAATTCTAAACTCAAAACAAAATGCAGCAAAGAAAAAAGATAAAAGATGAGTTTAATTCAAACCCCAACTCTGTGGGTTTTGTCCAGGTGTGTCCTCTGCTCTTTGACTAACTAAAAGTAGTAAACTAGAGAGCAGTGGAAACTGGAAAATTCCTGACTGAGTGTTCAGGGAGCCAACCGAGGCTGGTCACTGAAATTGTGTGGCAAGTGAGGCAGACCCCAAACACGTGCAGCGTGAGGCTTGTTCACTAGCCAGCCAGCCAGGAAGTAGTAAACCCCACGTGGTACCCTGGGAGACCCCATCGCTCAGAATGCTGGGCAGCCTCTGTGTGTGTGGCCCTACCTATTCGGTCTCAGTTATTTCGTGAAAATTGACCGAGAGAACCAGTGAAGGAATAACTCTTCTCTCAGGCATCATTTTGCCAGAGTTATATATTGATTGTATGCCCTCCTTGTTTTTGTTTCTTTTATCAGAAAAACATAATTATTTTAGTATGAAATAAAATTTGTTTTAGCATTAGGATTTAAGGAGGGGCAATTATAACTATGTAAAAAATCAAGCTGTCTTAAATTCTTTCTGGAGGGAGTATAAATAAGTGTGTATATATACACACACAATACACATACACACACAGACATAAGCAAAAATGGTGGGCAGAAAAAGGGATTAAATCATTACCGTCAAAGCAGTGTGTACCAGCTACCCCCTCTCTGCCGCCCTCCGGGAGCTCCCCACCAGCTCTGCCAGGGGCTGGATGACGATGCTCCCACAGAGGCCTCCAAAGGGCCCAGCCAGGCCGGAAGGCTGTGCTGCCCCTGCCTGGCGGTGGCTGCTTCATTTAACCTCGGTGTACTGGGTACAGGCTTGTGATGTTTTTGTCCATCAGCCAGTTGCAGAAGGAAGAAGAGAAAGAAAACGCTGAGATGGAAGAGTTGATGGAAAAGTTGGCAGCCCTGCAAGTGCAGAAAAAGAGCCTGCTATTAGAGAAGAAAAATCTGACGGCTAAAAACAAGGCGCTGGAAGCTGAACTCGAAAAGGCACAGAAAATAAATAGGTGGGTTTTTTTTTTCTTAAGCTGTTTTTTTTTTTAATAGTTAAAAAAGACAATTGAATATTCTATTTCATATTCTTTATCTTTTCTTTTTCTAATATTGGCAATGAAATGGAAAGGGATAGATGAGATTATTAAATACCAACATATAAAATATGACCAACATCGGGCTTCCCTGGTGGCGCAGTGGTTGAGAGTCCACCTGCCAATGCAGAGGATACGGGTTCGTGCCCCGGTCCGGGAAGATCCCACATGCCGCGGAGTGGCTGGGTCCGTGAGCCATAGCCGCTGAGCCTGCGCGTCCGGAGCCTGTGCTCCGCAACGAGAGAGGCCACAACAGTGAGAGGCCCGTGTACCAAAAAAAAAAAAAACGTTAAAATATGACCAACATTATTGTTCAATTACGGTTGATAGTCATAATGCTGACCCTAGGACTCTGAAAGTTCTAGAAATTCTTTACTAAGTGTTTCCCAAAAGTCTAATCCAGGGATTACTGGATTCCTTTTTCAAAAATATCTTTTAAAGAACACAAGCCAAAAAGTTACTAGAATAATATGTATTAGTCTGTTAAGTGTGTTAAGCATTTTGTGATTCCTATTGACTTGGCTTGGAGTCAGTAATTATGCTTCCTTTAAATTCAGTTACCTCTTCTCACCTTGAAACTAAATAGAAGATTTAGGTTGCTGCAAAATACACTTAAATGATAACATGCTTGCTATTTTTATGATACAGATATTCACTATGCCCTGGCCATGCAGGCTAATGAATTTTTTATTCCACCATTTGGGGGACCTCTCTAGGAGATCTCAAAAGAAAATTGATGTCTTCAAAAAGCAGGTGGAAAAAGCCATGGAGAACGAAATGTCTGCTCACCAGTACCTGGCAAATCTTGTCGTCCTGGCAGAGAATATAACCCAAGAACGTGACAATCTTATGTATTTGGTAAGTTTCCTCAGTTACTTCAAGTATGCTGCAAGTTAATATGCAAACATAATTTTAAAGGTTTTTGTTTTTAATGATCCATAAAAAGCTGCGTCTTTTTACATTTCAACCATAAATTTTCAAGTTCTCCAAAATTTTATTTTTCAACCATCAGTGAAAAACATTTTTGAAAGGCAAATAACCCAAACTTTTAAATACTGGCAAATGATATTTTAGAAGGTAAACTAAGGGAATCAGTCCATTCAACTGGGAACAGTAGTCATCAGGCCTCTATTACACACACAGGGGCATCTTTATATTCTCTCTGTAAAGTTGTCTTAATGTAGTCCCTGTTTGAAGATGAGACGTAGGAATCCTAGACAGGTTAAGTAGAGTTCGTCCCAATGACACAGTTTAAAGGGCACAAAGAGGTAGCTCCAGGGGTACTCATCCCACATTGTTTCTAGTGGCACCAGTCCTGAGGAAAGGAATTGGGTCCATTATTGGTGGTCCCCAGATCAGCGGTCCCCAACCTTTTTGGCACCAGGGACCGGTTTCATGGAAGACAATTTTTCCGTGGACCGGGGTGGGCAGGGGATGGTTTCAGGATGATTCAAGTGCATTACATTTATTGCGTACTTTATTTCTAGTATTATTACATTGTCATATATAATGAAATAATTATACAACTCACCATAACGCAGAATCAGTGGGTGCCCTGGGCTTGTTTTCACTTGCCACTCACTGATAGGGTTTTGGTATGAGTCTGCAAGCAATTCATTTATTATGGTCTCTGTGCAGTCAAACCTCTCTGCTAATGGTAATCTGTATTTAGAGCCACTCCCCAGCGCTAGCATCACTACCTCAGCCCCACCTCAGATCATCAGGCAATAGATTCTCATAAGGAGTGTGCAACCTAGATCCCTCGCACGCGCAGTTCACAGTAGGGTTCGCGCTCCTATGAGAAACTAATGCCGCCCCTGATCTGACGGGAGGTGGAGCTCAGGCGGTAATGCGAGCGATGGGGAGCGGCTGTAAATACAGATGAAGCTTCACTCGCTCGCTCGCCTATCGCTCACCTCCTGCTGTGCAGCCCGGCTCCCAACAGGCCGTGGACCAGTACCAGTCTGTGGCCCAGGGGTTGGGGACCCCTGCCCTTGATGGTGGAGCGCTGCTCAGCCAGCAAGAGTGACGCTGTGGGCGTGATCTCACATCTCCACACTGATTTTAAAAGATGTCTACAGCAGATCGTGCAGTTAAAGGAGACAGATGCTGTGCCAAGCTGTGTGTTGAAAAGAGTCTGATAGAGTTTACCACAAAATAGAACAGTGAGTTAGATAACTGTATCTCCAAACGGTGAAATGACAGGTGATTTTTTAAAAAATCTTTTTTACCTATCTGCATTTTGTGATTCTTCTACTTTGAATACATATTGCTTATGTGCATTTAAACATGTTTCTTTAAGCAGTGCTGCAGATCTCTGGTGGCATAGGATTAGAAGTAATAATTTAATGCATGTCATTCCAAGAGCCCAGTAGACTTTCTGTAAGGGTCAGAAATCAGCCAACTTGGAGGTAACTCCACCCTTCCTCAGGGTGATTGAGGGGCAGAGAGTCTGTCAGGATGTGTCACAGGCTTATTCCCATCTGTTAGAAAGATGTTAAGTTCCTCCTTAGGAAAATGGACACAGGCTTTTAGCCATTGTTTACATAAGAGGACATATAAATAGTATACAGCTCTTGGGGCAAAATGTTGATCTTTACTTGTAATAAAAGAAATGCTAATTAAGCCAGTCTTGAGACTCCATTTTGCACTTATATTAGTGTTACAAATTTTTTTTTAAATCATAGTAGTTGCTGGTAGGAGCGTGGTAAGTGTGGCTATACATTACTGGTGATTTCTGAGCCCTTCCCCGAGTCTTTTAGAGGCAATTTGACTTTGACATGCCATGGTAGGACCCTTAAAAGCATTCAGACCTCCTGAACCGGTAGTCCCCTCCTGAGAGGTCGCTATCCCAACCCAAGTGCTGAGGTCTCTGGCATGTTCTGTACCAGTGCTGAGTGCCCATTTCCTCTTCTGCTGTGTCTCCTGAGCTTACCCACTGGGATATCGAGGGCAACACAAAAGCTTGTTGAAAGATGGAAAGTGCCAAGCAGACGCACTCATCCAGCAAACACTCATGGGAGCCTGGCTGCCTCGTGTCAGGGCCATCTTGTTTACAGGGTGGGACACGCTGGTTCCCCCAGGAGGCAGGCCCTGTACCTCCTGTTTGGGCCAGAGAGCATCCCAGGCTCCCGTGATGAAGTCAAGAGCCTCCTCGACCATCAGACGGTCCCCTTAGGCTCACTCCTCATATTTGTGGACCCAGGATGGACATACAAATGGAGGCCATATACTGCTTGTCCAAATACTTAAAAGTTACAGATTAAGCCAACAGACTATTAATAAAATGTGTTCTCTCCTCCCGCCTTGACCTTTGTTATTTATGGCCTGAAAGCCAGGCTCAGATTTAGAATCTTCAGACCCTCCAGATGCTGGGGGAGCTGCTCTCAGCCTGCCCTGGCTCCACCCACCACGAGGGACCTCAGTGTGCACGCGGACTGCTGTCCCCTTGGCCCTGCAGGCTCCTTGCCCCTGGCAGCCCCAAGACCAGCCTCTGTAGCTGGGGTTCGGGGGTGGTACTGGCTGCCTCTGCCCTGTCGTGGGACTGTTGGCCGTGCACCCTCACCTTACCCTGTCCTGGTCTCCTGGGCCTTGTGAGAGCCCCCTGTATAGTAATTTATTGATACTGGCATCTTCATTCCGAATCCCTTTAGGATGGGTTTCCATGTGACTTGCAGCAAGTTTAATTCCCTGGGTCTTAGTTTTCCTTTCTAGAAACTCACTTGTCACTACTGTACTACCTTAGAAGGAATGCTCCCCTTTACTTTTTAAAAAAATTTTACCATTTGAAATGGTTAATTTATAGTGTGTAGTAGTCCATGTCCCATCTGGATATTAATCTAAATCATTCCACTTCAGTGACATCCCTCTTTGATCTACCGCCCGTCACATTTGGTTTGGAGAATGGCATTGTGTGTTCATCTCAAGTTATCCTTAATTTTGTTAATTATTCAGATAGTCCAGTGAGAAGTTTATCTGCATGTTGGCACTTGTTCCTTGGATATGATGGAAGGAATGGTATATTCCCCAAGAATAGAGAAGTGTCCTGGAAGCTCACATCCCCCTTGTTTGAGGGGCTCAGATTTTCCAGTTGTACCCAGAAGGGGCGCCCAGACTGCCGTTCCCGGCTCTTGCCCTCCTCAGCTGTTGGTCCAAGTTCTGCCCACAGCCCTCACACAGGGGATAGGAATCTGGAGGTGGGGGGCTGGAGAGGTGTCAGGCCAGGACGAGTGGCAGAATGGTAATAATCTTTGTAGTAATACTCTCAGCAGAAGATGTTTTATTATTTTAATTTTCCTGTTAAACTAAGAGCCCATTGTTTTTTTTTTCACTTTACTCTGTAGGCTAAATGTTTAGAAAGTGAGAAGCATGGCGTTCTCAACAAAATCATTGAAGGCAATATTCGCTTGGGAAGGTTGGAGGAAAAAGTCAAGGTAAGTGGACATTTAGCCACTCCTAACGGGAATGGGCTTCCCGGGGTCAGATTTCCATGTTTAAGAAAAGGACCCATTTTGCATGTATGTATCACTGATCATCCACAGAGTAAAGCAGTATTGGGTTTCTCTGGCAGAAATAGCACCTCTCGGACTTCTCTGGTGGTGCAGTGGTTAAGAATCTGCCTGCCAATGCAGGGGACACGGGTTCGAGCCCTGGTCCAGGAAGATCCGACATGCCGCGGAGCAGCTAAGCCCGCGTGCCACAACTACTGAGCCTGTGCTCTAGAGCCTGTGAACCACAACTACTGAGCCCGCGTGCCACAACTACTGCAGCCCACGCACCTAGAGCCCGTGCTCTGCAACAAGAGAAGCCACTGCAATGAGAAGCCTGCATGCAGCAATGAAGACCCAACACAGCCAAAAATAAATTAATTAATTAATTAAAAAATTTTTTTTTAAAAAGCACCTCTCGGGACTTCCCTGGCAGTCCAGTGGTTAAGACTCCGTGCTTCCCCTGCAGGGGGCACGGGTTTGATCCCTGGTCAGGGAACTAAGGATCCTGCATGCTGTGTGATGCAGCCAAAAAAAAAATAATAAGAAATAGCACCTCTCCATTCATTAAGTAACCTTGAGTTCATCTGCACAATAAGATACCATGCAGCTGTTTAAAAACAAAAAAAGACACAGAAATATCTCTAGGCTCTATCCTTGCTTTGTTATTTCTTCCAGAGACAACATCACCTTTCAACAGACTACGTAATTTATTGATTATGTTTGTTGGTTACTGTTTGTCTATTCTGACCAGGATAACAAGTGAAGGGATTTTTTTCTCTTTTTCTGTTTTTGTTCACTGGTATATCCCAAGCACCTAGAATCGCACCTGGTGCATAGTATTCAATTAATTCAGTAACTGTTGGGGGAATGAAATAATATATTTTACAATTTAAAAAATGTAACAAGATCAAAGGCAGTATAGAAAACAGCATCTCAACTCTGCATCAGAAAGGCTAGAAGGACTATACCACACTATTAATGATGGGAATCTGCATAGAGGTATTATGAGTAATAAAGAGCAGTTGTAGTTTGTTCTTTTTTTCCTGGTTTTCCTGTTGGCTTTTATTTCCCAAAGAGAAGGTCTGATCTTCAGAGCGGTTGGCCTTGTCTTGGGAATTTGTCTCATTATTGTTCAACTGAATAAGAGCAGTAAAAATAAAAAAGTTCCACCCAGTCACCCAGAGAAGAAATCTGTGAGCCAGATCCAGGTCAGATAGGGCAGGATCTCTGGGAAAGTGAGGAGAAGAGACCTGGAAAAGGCTTGTCAAAATTCAGAGGTGACAGGGACTTCCCTGGTGGTCCAGTGGTTGAGAACTCCACGCTTCCAATGTAGGGGGTGCGGGTTCGATCCCTGGTCGGGGAGCTAAGATCCCGAGTGCCTCGTGGCCAAAAAACTAAAACATAAAAAAACAGAAGCAATATTCAATAAAGACTTTAAAACTGGTCCACATCAAAAAAAAAAAATTCAGAGGTGACATCTCAGGAGACCTTAGCAAAACCCTCCTAAAAGTGAGGACATCAACTTGGAAGTCAGGGCAGTGATGAGATCTGGGAAATTAGAGCTGCAGGCAGAAGTATTTCAGAACCAGGCTGGGTTCAGAGAGCCAGAGAAGGGACTGCAAGAGAAGTGGTGTGTGAAGCTTGGAAGTTGACCCATTGCTCTCACCGTCGCAGGAACCTCATCTCATTCCAAAAGAATTCAGTGGCCTCCACACAAAAATTCTTTAAGAAAAATAGAAGTATAATTTTCTTACACATGATGTAAGCGCATCAGAAATAATGTTGCCACAAAGGAGATCAAAATTGAAACCTGTACTGTAAGGTGAACTGATACGTTGGTAGGTAGATAGACAAGTAAGGAAGTAGGCAGGTAGCCAGGTAGCTCAAACTCAATAAAACAGTAAAAGCTGGGGAAAAATGCCAAAAAGCAGAGACACAGATGGCCAGACAAAGGAGGATGTGAAATGGAACTGACACAACTCAGGGAAGAAATAGAAGGAAAGGAGAAATGTAGACTAAATTATAAGGAGCCCAGGGAGAAAGATATCATAAAAGCAGGATAAGGGACATAAAGGATAAATGAGAAAGGCAAAGACAAGAAGGCAGAAATAAAAAGAACTAGTAGAGGGAATTCCCTGGCCATCCAGTAGTTAGGACTCTGTGCTTCCACTGCTGGGGGCCCGAGTTCGATCCCTGGTCAGGGAGCTAAGATCCCGCAAGCCGCAAAGTGCAGCCAAAAAAAAAAAAAAAACACTAGTAGAAAGTGATAGGGATGCAGTTTACCTAAAGCAGAAGTCAAAACAATGGTACTTATCCTGCTCCAAAGAATAATTCTTAAAAGTTTTGATTCATAAAATTTTCTGAAATAAATGAAGAGTTGAATCTACATATTGAAAGGGCACATTAAGTACCTATGAAAAACTGACCCAGGATGGCCCTAGAAAATTGACATCAAGACCTGTGACTTCAAGATAAAGAAAGAATACCTTGGACACCCAAGCAAAAGACCAGGACATAAGAAAAAGAAAATCATGTTGGCGTCACACTTCTCAACAACAACACTGAATGCCAGAGAACAGTGGAGTTCCATCTATGAATATTCAAGGATGTTTTCATCCAACCAGGCTGCTCTTCAGACAGCTGTGACCATATAAGGACTCTGGAACGTTTTTTCTATAAACCTTTCCTAAGGATCCGTCAACTTGAGTTCAGCCAAGAAGTGATTGGGCACATTTCAGAAGAGTACTGCTCGTGAGCAAAGGATATACTTAACTGTGAACTGAGCCTTTACAAAAGCAGGGGTAAGGCTGATGCAACTACATGTAGACATACTACAACCTGACAACGTAGAAGGAATACAACCAAGGCAAAAACCGTAGGTAAAGGGGGAAGGAAGTTAGAAGGTGGAATGAACTTGCTGATTGCGTCACCTGTGATAACTGAGGTCAAAGGATATCATTTAAAGATGAAAACTTCAGTAGGAGGAGCTTACGCATATTTAAGTAGGGGAAGAGTGAAGAAAAGACTGTCAGGAGCTAACATTATGCTACTTTAATAAATAAGGGGACGAAGGACATGTAATATAAAGGCATAAAAATAAAAGTAACCACAAGAATCAAAAGAGATTCATTCCTTAATAGCAAAATTACAACAGCAAAAAAGAGCAAAGAAAACAGACTACATTAAAGTCTTTAAAAATGTGTGTAGATAAAACAATAAAACATAAGATAAAATCGAGGCAAACAAATCTGCCCTATAGAAAATATAAATGAGCTGAATTCACTCATTAACAGGAAACAATTTTAGATTATATTATAAAGGAAAACACTATTACATGCCAGAACCAAGAGACAGTCAGGAGCAGTGTTTCAGAAAGATGAAAAATAAAAGGATGAGTGAAGATAATTCAGGTTTATGCAAACAAAAGCAAAGCATAGTTGCGATCTTTACATCCGCCAAGAGAGAGTTCAGGCCAAAAGCACTAAATGAGACCAAAAAAAAGGAGAGGGCTTGATAATGCTAAAGACTACAGTTAATAATACATAGTACTTATGAATGCCTACGTACTAAATAACACAGCAGCAAATTTTATAAACTACAGGAGATACAAGGGGAAATGGAAACTTAGTGATAATAGGAGCTGTGATCCGCTTCTCTTGGTCTAAGACAGATCAAGAAGTTATACAAAAGTAACAATATAGAAGATTTTACAACATAATCTATAACGTTTATTTATCTGTGTATGTGTATATAAACACACACACACACACATACAGAACAATCACAAAAATTGGTCATAGACTGGCTACCAAAAAAAAAAGAAAAAGCCTCAATAAACCCCTAAAGTAGAAATAAGGCAGACGTTTGTTGATCAAAAAGATAAATACCAGAAATTAATCAACAAAATCAGAGAGCAGAAAATGTTCTTTCACCTGGAAATGTAAAATCTGTATAGTAAACTAACTCTTGGGTCAGAGGAGATGTATAAATTGAATGTCATAATTTCTAATGAGAACTGAACCTGTGGGAACTACACGTCAGAATCTATGTGACAGCAGTTTTGGAAATGCTCTGAGGGAAATCTATTAACCGTAAGAACTATACAATAAAAATGTAAGAAGGAAAATAAGTGAATCAGGCTTTTATCTGTCACCTGTTTACCAATAGAGTATGACAGACCTTGCCAGGTCCTTCTGTTTTAATTTTTATTTGTGGCATATAAAAAACTAGGCACGATGCAAGTCAGAAATTTGGTTTTATTATACTTGAAATTCTTTTATTACTTTATGTGACTTTTGTGATCCAGACTTGCCCTCTCAGATCAGACTTGCCCAGGGCTTACTCAGTTCAGGGCCTCTGACAGGCCAAGGAGTGGAGAGGGAACGCATCCACAAAGCTATTCGCCTGGGCCACGGGCAGCACCCCCTCACTCAGAGATCATCCTCCTCCCCCAGGGGTACAGGAAGCAGGCGGCCCTGAAGATGGGTGACATCAGTCACCGTCTGACAGAGCAGCAGGAAGACTTTGCTAGCAAGACAGCTCAGTACCAGCAGGAGATGAGACACCTCCATCGGATGCTGCAGGACAAGCAGGATGTCCTGGACCAGGCGCTGCAGCAGAAAAGGTCTGGCCACCCCAGCCCCGTTGCCATGTGTTTGTTTTTTGAATGTTTGGTAGAATCCTCCAGTGAAATCCTCTGGACCTGATTTGTTCATTTGATTGCTTTTTTTTGTTTTTACATTTTAGTTTTATCTGATTTTAATATTAAATATATTTTAATATTGGTTTTTTTATTTGCTCCTCGTTTTTTTTCTTTGACAAGATTTTCCCTAGCAATTGACATAGAACGTTGTATAAGTTTGAGGTGTACAGTGTGATTTGATATACATATATATTGTGAAATGATCACCCCAATAAGGTTGACATATCCTTCACCTCATGTAATTACCATTTTGTTGTTGTTATGGTGAGAACATTTAAGATCTACTCTCTTAGCAACTTTCCAGTGTACAGCACTGGTAATTATAGTCCCAGTGCTGTACAGTAGATCCCAGGTCTTTAATCCCTCCTTTAAAAATTCCTGTTGTTTGAATATTGGACTTCCTAAATCAATCCAGTCCTCTCATTGTCCTTCCCTTTTCCCCCCTCTTTTCCATCTCTTTGATATTTTTATTCTATTCCATTTTCTTGGGAGATTTTATTAATCTTTGATTAAATGTTTTATTTCTGCCATTATGTTCTCATTTCTGAGAACTTTAAATTTCAGATTCTTCCCATTTTGTAAGATCACAGTCATAAGATTATGGGTATATCATGTTCTCTGTGGCTGTAAGGTACTCTGTCAGTTACACCTTTGTCCTTTAAACATGTGATAGAGGAGGTATTGCCAGTGTATTGAAAACCCTGGGGAATGGCGCATGTTTTGTGGAGGTGAACCTGGTGGTCCCCTCACGTAGTTTGGGTTCACATTTAAGTCGGCCTTTTCAGGATGGCTGTGTTGTCTTTGACAGACTGGGACGTGAACTGATGCACGTGGAAGAATCATAATGACACTCGGATGTGATTTTCTTCAAGTTATAGTAGAATCCGTGTATTTGTTACCAGACAGAATGCAGACAGCTGTTTATGTTTTCTATCAGCCAGATGTTTCTTAATGCCAGGCAAAATGAAGTCTTATCTAACAGGTTTTCTGTAGTCACAGAAGTTCTTACCACCATAAGTGGTCACTTTGTACAAGTTGGGCCGGTACCAACTTTCTTGCCAGACAGGAGGTTTAGAATTGCGTTAATAAAATGGAACTTTGTTTTTTACTTTCTCCCTTTTTCCATGTTTTGCCCTTTAATGGTTTGAAAGTTAAACATTCTGTTTATGTTCTTTTAGTGGTTGCCCTTGAAATTTCATATGGATACCTAACATTAACAAAAATCTAAAGTTAATCAGCACCTCTACATCTCTACCCGCAAATGCAAGACCTAATGCTCTAACCTAATTATTTCCCACTCAGTTTATATGCTCTTGGTGTCTAGTGTCATTACATGTAGATACAGGTACGTGAAGATGAAAAGCAAAGATCTATTTTATATCATTGTTTTTAGCCCCAGAAATTACATATTACTAGTTTCAATGTAGTTATTTTATTTTGATTTACCTAGAGTTTACCAGTTTCTTTGCTTACTATTCTTTTTTGCATCTTAGACCTTATTTCTCAGATTGTTTTCCTCCTTCCAAAAGTACATGCTTTAGAAGTTTTAGTGAGAGTAAGCTTTCTTAGTTTTTGTTTATCTGGAAATGTCTGCATTTTGCCCTCATCCTTGTGAGTTGATTTTTGCTGGGTACCTTGACAATCTGTTCTCTCAGCACATCCCACTGTCTTCTCTGTTTCATTATTGCTGTTGAGAACTCTTTTGTCATTTTTAAAACTAGATGATCCATCATTTCTCTTGCCTATTTTAAGATCTCCTTTGTCTCTTGTAGTCTGCAGTTTCATTGTATTTAACTATGAATTTCTTTTCACTTATCTGCTTGGTATAAGTTATTCTCTATATCTGTGATTTTGTGTCTTTCATTACTTCCAGAAAATTCTCAGTCGTTATCTCTCTCTCTCTCTCTTTTTTTTTTTGACTGTGCCGTGTGGCTTGTGGGATCTTAATTCCCTGACCAGGGATCAAACCTGTGCCTCCTGCAATGGAAGTGCAGAATCCTAACCACTGGACCACCAGGGAATTACCAGTCATTATCTATCTCTTAAAATAAGTCTTTTCCCCTCATTGTTTCTAGATTTCCTTCTGGAACTCATATTAAATGTATGTTAGACCTTCTTATTGAATCTTTTCATGTGTCTTATCTTTTACATTTTCTGTCTCCTTGTTTTTCTGGTCTACATTCTGGGTAATTCTCAATATTTCTGTTTACTAGTTCTCTGTTCTGTTTTGTTCAATGTACTGTTTAACCTAGCCATGGAGGTTTTTTATTTCAACAACTGTATATTTCAATTTCAGAAGTACTGTTTGGTTCTTTTGAAAATCTGCCTAGTCGTTTTTAAAATAAATTTTTGGTCTTTGCTTATCTTTAATACATCTTTTATTTCTTTTAACATGTTATTCCTAGTTATTTTATATTCTGTGTGTGACAGCTTCATTATCTGCAGTTTGGGGGTCTGAAATCTGGGTTTGTTGACTCTTGCCCTGTGTGGCTTATACTATTCTACGTACAGTCATTTTTTTACCATGAACTCACGTGTGGGTTGAATTTAGTCTGTGGAGTCCTAGGGGCCTGGACTGAGGATGTTTTCTCCAGAGCAGGTTTGCATTTGCTTTTCTTTGGTGCCAGAGAGTATTTCCAAACCTGGAGTCACTTTAATTTTATTATTAACTTAAAAAAGAATCTACAGTAATGCTTTTTTTAAAATACAAAAGGACTTTAAAAATATTCACAGGGAATTCCCTGGCGGTCCAGTGGTTAGGACCCTGCACTTTCACTGCTGAGGGCCTGGGTTCGATCCCCGGTCGGGGAACTAAGATCCTGAAAGCTGCATGGCCAAAACCAAAAAAAATTTCACGATGCCATTATTACATTTACAATGAATGTATAATTTCTTAATAATATATTTTTCTGAGCTGCATTCTGGGTGGTTTCCTCTGCTCAATATTCCACTTCATTAATTCTCTCTTTGGTTGTGTCCAATGTACTTTTAACTCATCCACTGAGTTTTTCCCCTGATTGTCTCAAAAATGTCTTTTTACTCTTGGTTCACTCCAGTCAGGGGCTGGGGATGCTCTACAATGGGGAACAGTGTATATTCAAACCCCAGATTCATTTGAGAACAAGTCAGTGGCTACAGTCCCCAAGGAGCCTCTCAGAGCAGATTTCTTTTGAAGATTGGCAGATTTTTCCACCCAACCATCCCTCCTTTGAGGGTTCTTCACATATATCCACTTACCTGCCTAATTCTGGGACACATAGTTCACAGTGTTGCTAGGAGGAAGAGGGGAAACATGGATGTGAGTGAGCCCTGTGGTTTTCTGTTGCACCCAGTTTGCATGCGCCCAAGACTAGTCTCCATTCTACAGAAATCTGGGTTTCTAGCATGGACTTTTGTCCTCAAAGCAATACAAACATTTTGTTTGCCAAACTCTGTGGTTTCAGTTTAATCCTCTTTTTTTTTTTGCCCTTAGAGATTTCCTTCTCTCTTTGTTTTGAGTTTAACTGTACATCATCATGATGTAATGTATCAAACATCTGGGTGTTTTGCATCAGAAAATGGAAGCATGGAGATTTTTTAGACATAGAGTAATTAGTGGGCATCATGGGCTTTGGAAGGAAACAACAGTTCACAAGGAAAGTGACACTGGACGAGTGGATGTGTCACTGGCCTCCCTGAATCTCTGTGGTGTCCTCCTCTTTAAACAACAGTGCTGAGTCCACCTGGTAATCCAGTTGCTAACATTTTGCGTAACCACCGGGCAGTGTCTGTGAAAGAGCTGGCCTTCCCAGCCCTGCCATCCTGCACGAGGCCCATTCCTCCTCTCAGGCTGAGGCTTGCTTTTCCCTCCCCATGGGGCTCATGTGAGGTGGTGGCAGGTATCTGGTCTGCTCCCCCAGTGGACCACAGCCCTGTGAGGACATGTGTACCTTGCCTGCCCTGTTTCCTCAGCTGCCCACATGGGGCCCGTCACACAGTCCTGGCTCAGCCTTGGTTCCCTCTGGACACTCGCCCTCCTGGCACATGGTCTGGGCCAGTCTTCTCTGTGACCTGGGCTGTGATCCTCACTCTCCACAGTTGGTCTCCTCCTCATCCTCTCACTCACTCTCTGTGTCCGGGCCCATCAGTGACTCTGTGGATGGAGGCTGTGAAAGGTGTCTGAGTGTTGGTCAGGTCGCAGTGGGGACACTGGAGAGGCCTACAGGGCCCATGCTGTGTGGGCGCCCACAGCCAGGCCGTTGCACTGTAGGTCAGCCACTGCAGTTATTGTGTTTTATTTTTGTAACATTAATGCCATGGAGAGCAAAGGGTGTGTGCACTGGTGCCAAAATAGAAGAAAAGGCAGGATGTAGAGAGGAAATCTAAGACGTCATTTTCAGCCTGTGCCGTTGTATTTTTTTCTATTTCCAGGGGACATCGGGCTTCATTCGACACTGGGAATCTTTGCTTCAGAACCCACGCACAATGGGCTCTGTTCTCTGACTTTAAACATTCTTCCACTTGGCTTCTCACTACTTTAGGATTCATAAGGGATCTATAAATATTTTTTAAATTGTGTTATTTTAAACTTTTTCTTTATATTGTTTATTTCTCTCAGAGAAATGGAAGGTGAGCTTGACATTGTTTGGGAGTCCACCTCCAAGGAAAACCGAAGGATCCGAGAACTTCTCCAGGCCACACTGGAGAGGACAGGCCCGTGGGACAACACCAGAGCTTTTGCGGACCACTGCCTGGACGGCATCTCTCAGGGAGACATGCAGGACGGCTGCCGCTTCAGCTTCTGTGACCTGAAGCCACCTCCCACCTCCCACCAGGGTCTGCGGGAGCCCCTGGGCTAGGGCCCCTCTGTGGAGAGGTCTGCCCTACGCAGGACAGGGAGCGCGGAGGAGAGGGCAGACTCCCGCCCACCACTGCAGCGTTTCTTCTCCTCAGGGCAAGGAAGAAATACTGTCTCAGAAATTTAACCTGCTTTTTTACATTTTGCTTTATTTTAAAAATGTGCTGCTGAACTATATTTAGCCAATGCACGTCCTCTGACCCCATTGCCACCGAGTCGGGCTCTGTGAGATCCATTGCTCAGGCTAACAGGTGACCTGGCAAGCTGGCCTGTCGCCGGGCTCCTAGATCTGCGCTGGGAAAGCCCCAGAGGGAAGGGCGGGCAGGCCCGAGCTCTCAACCGGTGTGTTTGATGAGTTAGTTTCATTGGCTGAGCCGTCGATGGAAGCCCCAGCGATGAGACCTGTGCATTCACTCTGGGTGATATTTTATTGTTTGGCAAAAAACAGGTGCTGGTCGTCGTGCCCCAGTAGGTTGTACAAAATCTGTCCTGCCCTCTCCCCGAGCCCTTCCCTGTCCTCCTGGAAAGGTAATTTTTCTGGGGCCACGTAACCTCGCTCCCCTTCTGAGAGCCTTGACTTTGAGCACCAAGGTGGGATCCCTGCCCCACTGCCACCACCGAGAAGGATGCCGGGGCCGTAGTCCAGCTCCACCCTGTGCCATCTCCTCAGGTAGATTATCCCTGCCTCCAGGGCCGTTCCTGGGACTCCTGGCGGTAATGCCAGCTGTCTAGGGCTGCTTGTCCCCGGCATGCTGGAAGACGGCTACAAAGGATCCTAAACAGTGTATGGAGGGTAGAATCCTGTCATATCCTTTTACCAAAGCCCTCATAGCTAAGGCCTGTGTGGTTTCAGGTGTGCAGATAGACCCAGCGTTGGTCCCTGGTCATGTATAAAAGTTACACACATGTGTTCTTTGATTGCTAAGTGGGAAGTTGACATAGAAAATCATTGTTCTTTTACATTTTAAAAGAGGTTGGGTGGGCTAGATGTTGGGTGGGCGGTAAGGCCTGACTGCTGGTGGGGGGGCTCCTGTCATCCTGCCGGTTTCCAGTCTGAGCAGCAACCGGTCCCATTCTCTCTTGGTCCTCGTGAGTCTTCATGTGGCTCTAGAAAGGTCCTGATCAGGTTGAAAGGAACCCGAGGCAAACAGTTAGAAAACATGACTCCGGGACCCAAGTGAGCCCTGCTGCCTTTGGCACTATTGAAAAGCAGCCCTGGGGAAGTCAGGACTGAGTGGAGAGGGTCCAGGCGCAAGTGTGGGTGTGTGTATGGTGTGACAGCAGCTGGGGGGCTGTCCTGTCTTGCCGTTGTCCCGTGCAGAGGGGTGGAGGGATCAGAAGTGACGCCTTTGCCCCTCAACCTCTGAGAAGATGGGAGAGACCCCACCCTCTTCCAACAGCTTACATCTCTGTAGACCAGCGGGTCTTCTAACTCTTAGGAGAGGGGGGAATTCTGGATTTTATTAATTTTGATATAAATATATTTATTCAGCCAATATGTTGTGGATGCTTACCTATGTGCACCGTTTGTTGAGAACAGCAGTAGTGACGAAGGCAGACATCATTACAGAGCGTGCGAGGTGCTCAGAAGAAAAGCACCAGGACAGAAGCCCAGAGCCACGAGCTCCCAGAGCAAGCAGGGTCTCAGTGCATCACGGGAAAACTGACATGTGTGTTGGAGCATGTGGGTAGGTGAACCTGCCTTCTCAACTATAAATTTTATGAAATCTAGATATAGGTCAAGTATTTCTGATGAAAATCCAGCATCCAAATTGAGATGTGCTATAACACATCTGGTGTATAAAATATACACCAGATTTTAAGCCTTACTATGAAAAAAATAATTAAAATATCTAATAATTTTTATATTGGCTTTATGTTGAGATAACATTTGCATATATTGGGTTAAATAAAATGTTATTAAAATTGATTTCACCTGGTTGTGGGTTTTGTTTTGTTTTTGTTGTTTTGTTTTTTGGTTTGGTTTACTTTTTTTAAAATATGGCCACTAGAAAAGTTTAAATCCCATATGTGGCTCCCATTATATTTCCCTTGGACATTAAGAGAATGGGAAGAAGCTGAGGGGAAAGTCAAAGGGACTCTTCCCAACAAGGTGGAAATTTTTAAAGGGTTTTTAATAAATAAGGTAAATAAGGCAAATACTGAAAGTGACAGAATAAGGAGGAATCAGAAAGAGTCGCAGGGCTCATCCCAGCAGGATGGAAATCTTTAGATGGTTATTTTATTTTATTTTATTTATTTTTTTTTTTTTGTGCTACGCGGCCCTTTCACTGCTGCAGCCTCTCCCGTTGCGGAGCACAGGCTCCGGACGCACAGGCCCAGCGGCCATGGCTCACGGGCCCTGCTGCTCTGCGGCATGTGGGATCTTCCCGGACCGGGGCACGAACCCGTGTCCCCTGCATCGGCAGGCGGACTCTCAACCACTGCGCCACCAGGGAAGCCCTAGAATCAGATTTGACGGACAGCTTTAAGGAGCTAAGATTGACTGTGGAGCCATAAAGGCCCTTGGAAAAACAGCCTGCTTCCTTGCTTACACAGTTCCCAACAGCCTTGCCAGGTGAGTAAGGAAGGTCACTTTCTGGCCTTCCTCCAGGATATTTGGGGGAACTTCAGGGTATCTGGGGGAACTTCAAGAAGAGAGGAATTCACCCAAATCTGTAGGTATTACAGGCGAGTCTGATGATGACTCCTTGACATGGCTTCTTAGCCTAAAGAGGCTATTAAAAGTTCAATCTGGAGGTTCCTTATGAAAAGTTCCAGCAAAGCAGATTTAAAACAGCCTATATGGTCAGTTGCTATTCTTGCTGAACTTATATAAATAATCAGGTCAAGTTTAATGAAACTAAAATTATTTTAAAACAAATGAGTGTGACTTTGGCCATCTTTGGTAGAAATGAGAGTGACTTTAGAGAAAAAAAAATATGCTTCAATAGAAACTATAATATCCAATACATATAAAGAATACATACAACTCAACAGCCAAAAAAAAAATCATCTAATTAAAAAATGGGCAGAGGTATCTGAATAGATATTTTTCCAAAGAAGATGATATACAGATTACTAACAGGTGCATGGAAAGATGCTCAACATCACTAATCATCAGGGAAATGCACATCAAGATCACAATATCACCTCACACCTATCAGAATGGCTATTATCCAAAAGACTAGAAATAACAAGTGTTTGCAAGGATGTGGAAAAAAGGGAACCCTGTACATTGTTGGTGGGATGTAAATTGGTGCAGCCACTATGGAAAACGGTATGGAGATTAAAAATAGAACTATCATATGATCCAGAAATTCCACTTCTGGGTAAAAACACAAACTTGAAAAGATATCTGCACCACCATGTTCATTGCTGTATTATTTATGACAGCCAAGATGTGTCCAACCTAAGTGTCCATTAATGGATGAATAGATGAAGATGTGATATATATACACATATATACATATATATAATACAATATTATTCAGCCATAAAAAGAAGGAAATCTTTCCATTTATGACAACATGGATGGACTTTAACAGCATTATGCTATGTGAAATAAGTCAGAGAAAAACAAAGGTGAATGCTCTCACTTGAATGTATCAACAGGATCCCTCCCCCCAGAAAACCCCCAAAACCAAATAAACAGAAAAACAAACAAAAACCCAAAACCCAAACAAACCCAACTCATGGATGTAGAGAACAGATTGGTGGTTGCCAGAGGTGAGGGGTGGGCAAAATGGGTGAAGGTGGTCAAAGGGTACAACTTCCAGTTCTAAAATAAATGTCTCAAGAGATGTGATGTACATCACGGTGACTATAGTTAATACTGTACTGTTGGAGACTTGCTAGGGGATAGATCTTTAAAGTTCTCATCACAGGAAAAAGTATGTGTAACTATGTGTGGTGACAGATATTAACTAGATTTATCGTGGTGATCATTTCACGATATATACAAATATCGAATCATTGTGCACCTGAAACTAATATGTCAGTTATTTCTAAAAAAAATGATGGACAATTCTAAGGTAGAATTGCACTATTCCAATAGCTCTTGGATATATATAGATATTGTTTCCCAGATAAGAGTTTTTAAATTGTGCTTTCCTTGCTAATTGTTTTACAGTCAGACTGTAAATCCTTGACATTTAAAGACTTTGCACATTCCACTGACTCTTTATGAGTTCTTTCGGTTGGGATTTTGGTAGGTAAGTGAACGCCTGTTATATGGCCTTTTGGGTCCCCCGCAAAGCTCTGAACTACTGTCAGCAGCAGAGGGAAGAAATATAAGATGAGTAAACTTAGGAACAGAAGAAAGTTTGAAAACTTGAAGCCAGGCCTGGGACAAGTTTTAAGTGGTAAAGGAAGAGCTGGCATCTGTCCTGAAGGTTTGACTCTGACCCTGACTCAGAGGATAAAAGCCAAGAGGCTGTGGGGATATGGATTTACACTGCCGGGCTGAACGTGTCTTTATAAACCGTTACAGGACCAGGGAACCAAATACGTACCAAATATAAGACGATAAAATGCAGATGGTGTTACCATCTTCAAACTGCAAGTATCTGTGCAATTGGAAAAGGCACAGTTTGAAAGTGAAGGTCGGGACTTCCCTGGCAGTCCAGTGGTTAATACTCCACGCTTCCACTGCAGGGGGCTTGGGTTCGATCCCTGGTCGGAGAACTAAGATCCCACATGCCGCGGAGCGGCTGGGCCCGTGAGCCATGGCCACTGAGCCTGCGCGTCCGGAGCCTGTGCTCCGCAACGGGAGAGGCCACCACAACAGTGAGAGGCCCGCGTACCGCAAAAAAAAAAAAAAAGAAGAAAAAAGAAAGTGAAGGTCAAGAGCTTTAGCAGAAACTTAAGAAGCAATGGAGTTGTATGAAAAAAAAAAATAACATGAAACTTCCTAGGAAATTAACTGTGAGAGGGAATTGACTGCAAGGAGGTAAAACTTCAGCCATGTGGTAGAAGAGCTGGATGCACAATGAACCAAAGGTCCTAAAGAATTGGGGAAAAAACTGTGAAGACAAATCCACATTATTTTCCCTGAGGGGGGGAAAAACCCTTATGATAATTGGTTGGACACTCACTCTGCTGGGGAAAAACAAAACAAGAAGAAACCACAGCTTCAAGGAAAGAAATGCGCACCAAGGGCCGAAAATGAACTGAAGTCGATTTCTGACCCTCAGCAAGGATCCTCATGCCCAGATGTTCCAAACTCAGCATTTGACAGAGGCCCAAGAAGCCCACGGGATCCTCTGCATTAACAGAATGCTGACGCTTAATGCATAACCTTCTGCAGTTCTCACAGTTCTGTGAAGGGGAGTGCCAGCACTAGCCCATTTTACAGATTCAGAACTCAGTTCTTGGAGAGAGGCTAAGTAACTCTGAGACCACGTGGCTGGTGTGGGCTCACAGGACCCTCCAACTCCCCACTACCACCACCACCCCACCCTGCTTTCCTCAGTGGTTTCTGTTAGAATATCAGCCCTCTGGGGCAACCTTGACCCAGGGAGCCTTCTGTAGGGCTCTGCAAGTACAGATGGGCCAGACCTACCTCTGAGTGCTGCACTGTTGGCAAATGCTTAAGGGGTGCCTCAAGCCAGCCTGGGGGCAGGTCCTGCCTCCGTGCTCTGGAGAGACAGCCCGTGAATGAGCACTCTGCTCGGGCTCTGGCCACGGCCGCCAAGAGGATCAGGTGCCCTGATGAGCAGGCATGGCCCCATCAAGGGGGGCAGGTAACAAACTTCTACATCAGGACCCTGACTCTGGGAAAGCAGAGGTCCCCCACATTCTCAGTAGGCTCTAAGAGATGACCCTGAGAAATCTGCCCTCCTCCCAGGTCTGCCTGTCCCAAAGTGCTCCCACGGTAAACCTCAGTGACTCACCAACCCTGTCCTGTGACCTTTGGTCTCATCTGGATATCTGGGATGCTGTTAAATCTACCCCAGTGCAAAACTGCCGGAGGAGATGGGCGATAAGCAGCAGTGCTTCAGGCTGGGCTCTTCCGTCCCAGATACGGTCTCAGCAGGGGCCGGACAAGCTTGGTCAGAACCAGTGGGAGGCAGACAGACCAAGGACCTTGGAGGAAATTCCTCAGTGGGGAGGGAAAGGGCTGCCCCCAACCTGTGAGTTAGGAGTGCAGCTACTGTTGGTGCCGCCTGCCTGGAGTTGTAAATAGAACCTATTAAGATAATAAAAGAGTGGGTTCCAAAGTTTATCTCCTCTGGTTCCAGTCTTTAGAGAGATTTCTCCTTATAGGATGTAGCTGATCTGGGGGGAATCTGGTTAATTTTAAAACAGACTGGTCTGGACACAAATGAGCAAAATAAAAACAGTTTGGAGAGAAACTGGCTGCTCGACCCTCCCTTTTTTGTGTGGTGTATCCAAGCTTCGTTGCTTAAAAAAAAAAAAAGGTGTTTAATAATTACCTTTATTGACCTCTGTACCTTGTGGCTTCCTTCTCTCCTGGGCACGAGACATGGCCATTCCTAGGGCACTACTGTGCAGAGGAAGGTGGTCAGCTGCCCTGGGCAGGTCCCTGGGCTCCTCGAGGTCAAGGAGAAGGTAAGGCCACCAGGTGATGGGAAGGCTGGCTGATCCCCTGGCCAGGGACCCGAGAGGGACTTCATCTGGAGAAGGGAACAGGGAATGAGCACTAAGTAGTTCAGCCTTGAACGGATCTCCCTCAGCAACGTTCCTGGCATCACTCAATGAAAAACTGTCTATACCGTGGATCTATTGTGTGAGGTGCCTTAATTACTTGGGAAGTAATTATGAGAAAAGCCTTCCTTCTTCAGACTTGCCTCCACTAAGGATATTCCAGTATGTTTTTAAATATTTCTTTTTAAAAGCCTTTGAAAAAATGAGGTTGGGCTGTAGAATGACTTCCAGGCGTGTCACTGCTGAGGGTTCGGGCACATAGGATAGGTGAGGGGGCACGGGGGTACCGGAGTAGTTTAGAAAAGAGCTTGGAACCCCAGTTGCCCAGGCTCTGAACGGCAGTCAAAATTCTGCTGGGACTGAGCAAATTATCCCTAAGGAGTCGACAGCTGCATTTCCCCCAAACTGTAGCTAATCATCTGCTCATAGAATCCGTTCCCACAACCCAGGTGCGACAGCTGAGCCCCCATTTGCATCTTGTCCGATAGAGCATTTGCTGAGTGAACACCCGGGTCCTCCTTGCAGCCTCCTAGAATTGGCAGCGGGTAGAAAATGGAAGAGACAAGCCTGAGAAAAAGGAGAGAGGATGAGAAGTCGATCCAGAGCATCGAACACAAGACCACAAATCTCCAAAAGGAGGTAAGGCCGTCCTTAGGGGCAGGCCCTTCCCAGGTCCAGCCACGGGGTGCACGGCCAAGTCCCCCCACCCCATCTCTGATCGAACAGTTCCTTGTACTCACCTCTTTCTCTCTCGCCAGTGAACTCAGCATATTCTTGTGAGGTTAATACATGTGTGCTTCTGCGTGCTGGGTAAGCACCCGGAGGGGTGGCTGTTTGCTCAGACCAGTGGCCTTTTCCGGGATGGTCAGAGAGGACTTCTGATGTGGAGTCCCCTCTACAGCACCTTCACCAAATGTTGGTCCCTCTTATGTTTGAATACCTCCAGTGACAGGGAAATCCTATTCCTTCTTTTTGTTTAACATCTTTATTGGAGTATAATTGCTTTACAATGGCGTGTTAGTTTCTGCTTTATAACAAAGTGAATCGGCTATACATATACACATATCCCCATATCTCCTCCCTCTTGCGTCTCCCTCCCGCCCTCCCTATCCCACCCCTCTAGGTGGTCACAAAGCACGGAGCTGATCTCCCTGTGCTATGCAGCTGCTTCCCACTAGCTATCCATTTTACATTTGGTCCTTTATATAAGGACATGGGGAGGGGGAAGGGTAAGTTGGGACAAAGTGAGAGAGCGGCATGGACTTATATATACTGAATCAGACTATTTTATTCCTTTAAATTTTTTTTCTTGATTCACGTATGATTTGCATAGAGTGAAATGCACATCTCTTCAGTGTTCAGTTTGAAGTGTTTGACAAACTGGTCGCCCCAGAAAGTTCCCTCTTGCCCCTTTCCAGGAGGGCCCCACCCCCCGAGTTCTGTCTCTGCAGAGTAATTTTCCCTGTTGTGGAACTTCATAGGACGGAATCATACAGGGTGTGTCTGAGCAGGGTCTCGTTGGTAGGAAGCTCATATTCTACAGAATGGCATGAGAGGAAGCTCACAGCCCCCTGGAGACCTTGCTGCTCACCCCCTCACCCCCACTCCCCTGGCCAGGAGCCCCAGACCCTGACTTCACTCTTTGTCTGGGGGGAGAAGCTCCGTTCTGCTATGCCCACCTAAGAGGTGGGTCCCAAGGGCCTTTCCTATTGGTGATTGATTGTCAAATCAGCCTTTATTTACCATCCAGGCACCTTTGTCAAGGGTGGTAAGGGTTGGCGCATGGAACCTCGGCCGGGCCTATGAACCGTACTGGATGTGAACCCTGGGCAGTAACGGAATCTTTCTGTTCCTCTATTTTTTCCTCTGTAAAATGGGTACGATAATGGCGTACCCGACTCATGAGGCTGTTGTGAGGATTAATTGACTTACAAGCGAAGCCCCAGGAGCAGCTCCCTGGTGCTCCCCCTGCAACAGCACAGGGTGAAGGTGCCTGGGACACTGGGGGCTGCCCTGGCCACACCCAGAGTGGGAGGGAGGGAGGGAGGAAGAGGGCTGCGTCTGGGCCTCTTGAGCCCCACTGGGTGGCAGCACTAACTCTCCTCTCCCCTTCTCCACACCCGAGCTGGGCCTGTTCAGCGGCATCTGCATCATCGTGGGCACCATCATCGGCTCCGGGATCTTCATTTCCCCCAAGTCTGTGCTCAGCAACATGGAAGCCGTGGGACCCTGTCTCATCGTCTGGGCGGCTTGTGGGATTCTTGCGACGCTGGGTAACAAAGATGCCCCGCCCTGAACACCTTCTGTTGAGTGTGGGGCTGCTATTGGAGCTCTGTCTGTGCCTGGTCTTGCTGCTGCCTGGATCCCCTTCAATGCTTGTGCACAGATAGGTGTAAATCGGGCTTCACAGAATGTCCAATGGCCAGAGTTCAGGAGGAGAGGCACCGTGATGGGCTCCGGGAGCATGTCCCCCACGGGGGAGAGGGGTTCCCTCGACCAGGGCAATGCCTCACGAGGGGTCCGGGGCCCCCTTCCTCTCTGTATTCCAGGCGCTCTGTGCTTTGCGGAGCTTGGCACGATGATCACCAAGTCGGGGGGCGAGTACCCTTACCTGATGGAAGCCTTTGGCCCCATTCCTGCCTATCTCTTTTCCTGGACCAGCCTGTTCGTCATAAAGCCCTCGTCCTTTGCCATCATCTGTCTCAGCTTCTCTGAGTACGTTTCTGCGCCCTTCTACTCAGGCTGCAACCCTCCTCAAGTTGTCATTAAACTCCTGGCTGCCGCTGCCATCTGTGAGTACGTGTGTGAAACACTGGGCAGGGGTCAGAAGAGACCCGGCACGGATGGTGTGGGGAGACTCGGCTCCTGCACAGCCAGAAAGAGGCCGAGTGGGCCTGGAGGCGCTGGTGAGGAGCAGGGCCAGGTCTAGTCTTGGGCCCAAGCCTGATGCCCTTGGCCATCCAGTCCCTGCTCTGCGGGGCCATCGGAGCTGTCAGGGACGGCGGGCAGCAGGCTGTCCCACAGGGGCCCGGCTGCTTCTCCATTGCTCTTGGGGAGAGGCAGCCCGGCTGGATTTCAAAGGTGCATTTGAGGGATGTGGTGGTGGAGAGGGGAGGCTGGAGGGGTGGGCCTGGGAGTGGAAAGGAGACTCTTTCCAGGGCCTTAAGAAAGGAGGGAGATGTTGAGCCCACAGACACAGAATGTTGCCCACCTCTGACTTCCCCAGTGCTCATCACCACGGTGAACGCGCTGAGCGTGCGGCTGGGGAGCTACGTCCAGAACGTGTTCACAGCGACCAAGATGGTGATCGTGGTCGTCATCATCATCAGCGGAATTGTCCTCCTGGCCCAAGGTGACCTGTGGCTGGAGGGGAGTGTGATGCCACACAGCACAGACCATTTGGAAGTCTTGCTCCTAAGCGTACCCTTAAGGCAGGAATTCAACAGAAACAATCTTTCGTTTCCCGGTTTTTCAGCGTGTGTTTAATCACCTGAGGTCATTAGCCATCCCCTGCCTTCCCAGGTGATGCAAAGTCCCAGTCTGGTCAGCTGACACCCGCTTTTCACCGTCTGGCTTAATTACAGGAAATACGAGGAATTTTGAAAATTCATTTGAGGGCACAAAGCTGTCTCTGGGAGCCATCGGTCTGGCGTTTTATAATGGACTCTGGGCGTATGATGGATGGTAAGATGGTACACGTCTGGCTGTGGGTTTCTTTAGGCTATTTTACTGAAACCCTGTGGAAAGCAACGACTTCTCCTTTTGGGGGTTTGGTGGGAGCCTGACATTTACCTTTGCATCTCCCTTTCGTGAAGCACCCCACCCTTCACGCTTCTGTTCTCCTCGGACCCCAGAGACATTGAGGCACCTGCCCCTTTCCCATTCGCTCACATGCCAGCAGCCCTTGACACAGTGTCCCGTGAGCCCGCAGTGGTGGGACCCTGTGCCAGAAGCTTCACCAGACACACACAGGCTCAGCCGGATTGGAGGCAGCGAGGGCTGCTAGGCACTGGACAAGGCAGATATTCAGTAGCACTTGCAAACACTAGGTTTAGTCGATGAGATTCTGTTTGTGTCCAGTGGCCATCCGGGACACTGGTCTTTCCCTCATGCAAAGCATCTGCAGGCTCCATTCCCTTTTCAGAAGAAGAATCTTCCATGTGTTTTCAAAGCACACTGGGGACTCATTGCTCCCAATAATTGTTGAAAATTCACACGATTCCCATGGAGGGCAAAGACCTACCAACTGAAAGATGTGCAGATCTCAGTAGTCCCACCACCACCAGGGCTCTCTCCGAAAGAAACTGCCCCGAAATTCCTACAAGGGGAATTTTCTCTGTGATGGAGTAGCTTAAATGAGACCTACATTTATTATTTTGTGTTTCATAATCTTAGCAAAGAAAGTCAAAGTTATGTTACTCACGGTACTTTTTTTTTCCCTCTAGGAATCAACTCAACTATATTACAGAAGAACTCAGAAACCCTTTCAGGTAAGAAAGCTGAGTCAGGGCAGGAGACAGTGGACAGGTGAGGGTATTTCTCTCCCCCAACCATAAAGTGGAGCTGCTCCCCCGTCATCACCCACCACCCCCTTCCACGCAGAGGATGGTTTCCTCATTTACACTCGTTAGAGCTTGGTTTTGTTTGGGGCAGTAGAATGGTTGCTAAGGGGAAGGAAGAGCTCTAGCTTATTTTGCTTTATAACCAATTCAATTTTACTGCCCTGGAGTCTGAGAGAGGAGGAGTTCTTTCTCATTTGAAAATGTCACATGTCCCCACTGGGGCTCTGCTGTCCCACAAGCCCCCTGCTTCTGGGTGGGCCTCAGGAAGGGCAGCTGTGACCCCAGCCCACCCCAGGAGCAGGTGGAGGGCTGGCCGGGGCGGGTGGAAGAAAGGAGTAGACGAGGACAACCACCGTGTGAGTCTCTAACAGGATGCTCTGGTCTGACTGGGTCCCTGGGTCCCTGCCCCTCCCAGAAACCTGCCCCTGGCCATCATCATCGGGATCCCGCTGGTGACAGGGTGCTACATCCTCATGAACGTGTCCTACTTCACTGTGATGACAGCCACCGAGCTCCTGCAGTCCCAGGCTGTGGCCGTGGTGAGTGCCCAGGGTCTCTGCGGGAGGGTGCCTGGTGTGTGGGAAGGGGACAGGCAAGGGATAAGTGCTCAAGTTGAAAGGCCCTCACCGCGGGGGAGGGAAATAATTGTCTAGGAGACCAGACGCGGAGAGGGTGAGCAGGTTAGGGCAGTCCCAGCCACCCAGCTGAGGTTCCAGGCTGCCAGCAGGTGGCAGGTCCTGCTTTCCCAGCACACCCCCCCCCCCCCCCCCCCCCCCTCCCCCGCACCGGGGAAGGCACAGAGTGTAGCTGCAGCAGGGTTGGACTTCACCAGGGTTGGGGCTTTGACAGACAAGTGTAGGGGAGAGAAAGAGCAAAGGAGTCATTAAAAGAGGGAGTTATAATAATGGATTGTGGAATTCAAGCTGGGGGAGGAGGGAAGAGGACAGAGGGATGGGTGTGAGGGACAGGTGGAAAGGTGGGTGGGGTCCACGTGCTGGAGGAGGTCTTCGGAGCTGGAGCGGGACAGGAAATGAAGCTAAAAACAGGCAATGATGTGACAAGGATGGGGAGCGTGGAGAGACGCAGCTTGTTGACGGGCCACTGACCGGAGAATAGGCGGCTCAGAGGGGAGGGAGACCAGGTCATTCCGAGGGAGGGAGAGGCAGGGGGGGCAGAGGTTGCTGAAACACCGCGAATTATGCCAGGAAGAGGTGGAGAAGCGATGTCCATCACCATCCGCAGAGGAGGTCGTTTCCTCCCGACGGGCGCTCCACTGTGCCTCCCGGAGGTGTCCGGGAGCCCAGCTCAGCGGGGCCGCTGGGAGGGCACAGCAGCTTGCGGGGCCGGTGGCTCCTGGGGGCGCGCACGGTCTCAGGACGCACCCACTTCTCTCGCAGACGTTTGGCGACCGCGTCCTCTACCCCGCCTCGTGGGTCGTTCCACTCTTCGTGGCGTTTTCAACCCTCGGCGCCGCTAACGGGACGTGCTTCACGGCGGGCAGGTAGGGCCGGGCCCCCACCCCGGGGCGGAGCGCGCATAGGGCGTCGCCAGGCCTGAGTTGGGGTGATGGAGCCGAAAGCGTGCGCGGACCGGCGCGTGGCGCGGGCCCGCGGGCCCCGAGCGAGGGAGCGAGGGAGCGAGGGAGCGGGGACAGTGCCGCCCGCCCCAGCGCAAGGCGGGGCTTCGCGACTCGGGTGAGCGAGGTTGACCCGTGGGACTTTTTACCGAATGAGCTTTCTTGAACATCTTCTCAGGTTAATAGATACACAGAGTCTAGATCAGGGATTGGTAAACTTAAAGGGCAGATAGTGAAGGGTTTAGGCTTGCAGCCCGTGTAAACCTGTCATGTTCTGTCTTTGCGGTAGAAAGGCCAACAGCTGTGATTACGGTCCGCTAAAACTTTATTTACATAAACAGGCAGTTTTCCAGCCCCTGCCGAGCCTCTGGACCCTATCCGGTGTAGAGACGGTTGCTTTGGAATCCCCTTTACGATGGAGCATAGTTTCACATCACCTCCACTCACGGGCTAGTTGGGGGTGGTTTTTATAAACACTGCGACAGGGGACATTCGTGAACACGTCTTTGCCCGGCTGTCCAGCGTTCTGAGTGGATAGAGTTCTGAGAGTGAAATTGCCAAACGTTAAGCACGTAGACGCTTTAAAAAAAGAGAGAAATACATGCCACAAAATCATTCCTTAGAGCTTCACCTAATGCATAGCTCAATTCGGAGAGGACCGCCATTTTGAAGTATTGATTCTTCCAATCTACGGGCATGGACTAGCTCCCCATTTATTTAGGTCTTCTTTAATTTTTTTCAAAAAAATATTGTTTTGAGTAACAGCTTTCAGTATACAGTATACAAATTCTTGCACATATTTTGTCAGATTTACTCTGAAATATTTCTTCATGCTATTGTAAATGGTATTTTCAAAAATGTAAACATTTTCAGTTTCTGATGGTTTGTTGCAGGTATATAGAAACACATTTTAAACAGCTCTACTGAGGAATAAATGCCATAAAGCTCACTTTGTAATTCGACAGTTCAGTGATTTTAGTAAATTTACAAGCTGTGCAAACATCATCACAATCCAATTCTAGAACATTTTCATCATTCCGAAAAGTTCCCTCATGCCTAGTATAGTTAATCCCCTTCCCACCTCCAGGTCTAGGCAACTACTGATCTGCTTCTCTTTCTATGACTTTGCTTTTTCTAGACATTTCATGTAAATGGAATGATACAGTATGACACTTGCATCTGGCTTCTTTCACTTAGCATATTCTTTTTGAGGTTCCTCTATGTCCTAGCAGGTATCAGTTCATTCATTTTAATTGCTGAATAGTACTCCATTTTATAGATGTATATTTCATTTACCCATTCACCAGCTGATGGACATTTGGATTGTTTCCAGTTTGGGCTATTGTGCGTAACGCTGCTGTGAGCATTCATGTACATATTTGTCTCTCTCTTTTTTTTTAATGTTTAAGGGTGCTTTTATGGACATATACTCTTTTCACACAAATTCGATCGTGCATTGCATTTTGGTCTGCGATTTGCGTCTTCCTTGAATTAGCGATATATCACGAACATCCTTCCAGGTCCTCACATGTAGATCTTTTGCCTAGCAGATTCAAAAAAAAGTTGTCTAACATCAGTAATATCCAGGGAGACTGAGGAAAAAGATGCTCTCATCCACTGTTTATAGGGGATAAAAGCTTACATTTTGAAGGGAGAGAATGATGTACTCTCTGTTCTGAGGGAAAAAGGAAGGTCCATTACAGGGCATTTTCTCTAGTAGCAGCGGATTCTGTCACTAACACCATGTCCTCTCTCGTGAAAGAGTTGAATTCCGGTGAGTCCCTGGTTCCCTCTCATTTGTCTGCTCATTGCAGAAGGACCCGTAACTTATGTTAGAGATCTCTGAAAAGGCTTTTCTAGCACAAATCCATGCCCGAAAACCCGGGTACCTACCCCAAGTGCCATGCGTGGCGACGTGTAAGTATCTTCTGCTTGGGGGTATTTTCTCAGTAACAGAACACTTTTAATGCTACAGAAACAGAGTTGGATTGAGTGCAGACCTGGAGGACGCTCTTTCTCTGCGAGTTCTATGGCCTATCCGCGGAAGGAAATTAGTCCGGATGAAGCTCCAGGGTGTCTCTGGGAACTCTGAGGGATGGCATTCCTACTCGTATCTCATTTGGTTCTGCTGCTAGTGATGGAGGGTCTCCTGCAGAGGTGGGGAGTGGCTGTGGCTCACCGCAGGGACAAGGGCACTGGCAGCAGAAGTTCTGGGAAGTGCTCCTTGGCGTGAGCCCTCCCCGAGTCTGCCATTAGCCCCACCAAAGAGCCTGTCCATATATGTCTTTGTGTGGACATAAATGCTTTCATTTCTCTGGGGTAGATTCCTAGGGATAGAATTGCTGGGTCATATAGTAACTTTGTGATTAACTTTTAAAGAAACTGCTTAACTCTTTTCTAAGTGGTTGCTCCATTTTAATTTCTGTAAACAGTGCATGAGAGTTCCAGTTACTCTACATTCTCACCAACACTTGTATTTGTCTTTTGCTTAAAGTTATTCCACTGGGTATTAGTATGACACTGTGTTTTTTTGTTTTAATTAATTATTTTTGGCTGCGTTGGGTCTTTGTTGCTGCATGCGGGCTTTTCTGTAGTCGCGGTGAGTGGGGGCTACTCATCGTTGCAGTGCGCGGGCTTCTCATTGCGGTGGCTTCTCTTGTTGCGGAGCATGGGCTCTAGAGCGCAGGCTCAGTAGTTGTGGCTCATGGGCTTAGTTGCTCCGTGGCATGTGGGATCTTCCTGGACCACGGCTCAAACCCATGTCCCCTGCATTGGCAGGCAGATTCTTAACCACTGTGCCACCAGGGAACCCCTGTCATTGTGGTTTTAATTTGCATTTCCCTAATGACTAATGATACTGAGCATCTTTTTGTGTGCTTATTAGCTATTCGTATATCTTCTGGTGAAATATCTATTCAAATCTTTTGTCCATTTAAAATATTGGGCTTCCTTTTATCTTCTTATTGAGTTGTACATGTTCATCATATATTCTAGATACATCCTTTATCAGGTATCTGATTTGCACGTGTTTTCTCCCAGTCTGTGCCTTGTATTCTCTTTTTTTTTTTTTTTTTTTTTTTTTTTTTTTTTTTTTTTTTTTTTTTTTTGATCAACTTTGGCTCCTTTTTATTCAGGAAGCATACACTAATCCTTTTTATACAGTTTTTTTTACATTCCAGAAATAAGCGAAAATAGCAGTTTTAAATAGGTTACAAAGTTGGCTTTGCGGGTTAAATAAGCTTTTTGAGAGAGGGACCAGCCCGCTAACCTTTTCATCAAAGCACCAATGTATCTTCAGTCTTTTACCAAGCTCCACCACAGCTGTGGCCACCTTGGATGTGCTATACACCCAAATCATGTGAAAGCTATGGCGGAGAGTTGCTGCGAGTCTCTCTGCAAGGCACCAGGAACAGACAGTTCCAGCTTCCTTTCTTCAGACTGAATCAAAGTTTTGGGAACTTTTCAATTGCTCTCTCAAGTAGTGCTCTCTCAGCATGAAGACTAGAATTTGTTAACACTCATATATCACAAGATACAGTATATCACTTCCAATATTCTGGAAACCACATGGTAGAAGTTATAAATAAATGAACACTAAAATTACTTTAACAAAGTTTTACATCATTTAGTTGGTAAGGACATTTACATGTACAGCACAATTTACTATTAAACCTTCTATAACTGGCTTCACATAAAGATGAAAATAGATAATACAAAATGACCTGACATCTTCAGTTAAGTCTGGAATTAAGACTGTAGTTTTATTGTAGTCAATATCAACTTTACATATTGTTGCAAATTGCTGTGCTATGCCCTTTAAAATGGGAATTTCTTTCTTGGGGTGAAATTCCATTTGGATATGTGTTCTTACTTTGTACAAACTACGAAAATCTGAGGGACACAGCAATATCAAAGACACAAACAGTAACCGCACGATATTATCTGCTGGATTAAGCTAATACAAGTGGACAGAATTCTTCAAGTTCCAATATCTAATAAAGCACTCTATGAAATGAACAAGGTGAAACATCTTAATGAATATACTCTGCAACCAGAACATGCAGCATTTCTTTAATTCACGAATCTGCCTCATTAGGCATTTACGAAATAAATTAGTAAGATCTCAATTCGCTTGGGGCATCACAAGCTCGTAACGCCCCACTTGGCCTTCCTGTTTGAGCTGGTCTAGTAAATCCTCCTTCCGTCTTTTTCTGCCTACCACCAGGTACCTATCATGGGCCACCGCATGAGACTTACTCTTAAGACCATACTTCTGCGCAATCTGATGTATTTGCTTCCGCTCATCATTAGTCAGCTCTGTAGAGAAGGTTAAATCCGTGTGGCTCTCCGAGAGGGCGTAGTTTCTGATGATCTGTTCAATATCTCCCTTGGCAATCTTATTTACCCTCCCTACATCAAGACCAAGCCCTGCCCGCTTATGACGCTCTTTGACAGAGATTGGCTCCCGAATGCCCTCACCAGATTTACCTAAACCCCCACCCGTCCAACCCATCTTTCTCAGCAGCTGATTTCCAATGTTATCTTCTTTGATTTGTTGTTTGTAAGCCTCCTCTGCTGAGCGACCCTGAATTTCATTTCTTGAAATCACATCTTCAATAGCTCCTTTCTTCAAGTTGTTAATGACAGTCGGCTGGGTCTTTTTGAGGGTTTTCACAGCTTCCCCAGCAGCTTCATATTTGACAGTTTTCTTCACTCCAACTGCTTCTGCAATGACTTCACTCTCTAGAATCACCTTGCATTTCCATCGGAGTCCTGTCATTCTTTCATAGACATATTCAACTGTCATTCGATTAAACTGAGCTGTGTCGTTCAGCGTGCACACAGGATTTGAAGAATTCTCATAAACTACGAGATCCTTTATATCTTTCTTCTTCCCAGATCCCCTGGGTGAAGAGCCTGTTTGGCATTGTGAACTTTTGACAGATGGGTAAGTGGGTTGTGTTTTCTGAAGGATTTTCAAAGCCTCAGCAGCAGCTGCATGTTTACTTGTTTTTTTGGTTCCATAACCTTCAGCTAAGCAGTGATCTTGCAAAAACACTCGACAACGCCATGTACAGTTTGGCATCATCTCATATTTGTATTCAACAGACATTTTGTTGTATGAGGCAGAATTGTTAAGGATACCAATTGCATCATTTGCATTTTCTATAAGGATAAAATTGGTCCAGTGTTTGGCAGAAGCATTAAAAATTGGCTGTCCAGAAGCCTCTTTAGCCAGCACCACCAGCTCTTCTGGTCGTTTCAGAGCTGGAGGGAATTCATATGAAGGCATGCCAATCTGACACACCACAAGGTCCTCTCCAATCGTGTGCTTGAATTTCCGTCGGACAACCCTAACTTCAATACGTTTCTGCAAGAGTTTTACAGCTAGCTCAGTAGCTCGATCCCTGGAACCATTCTTGCTGCTAGCATAACCTGTAGTTAAGTAGATATTTTGGCATCTAACTTCACAAGCATAACCATCTGTTAGAAGTTTTTTATTTGGGGGGATGTCAGCAGGAGGGATTTCTTTTAAAGGAGTGTATATATATTCAGGATTTGTCTTACATGCCTGAATACAACGAGTTAACATATATGTGTAATTAATTTTATCAGATCCAGAAGTCATCTCTGGACTAGAAACGTTCTTCCAGATAGTTGCTGTTAATTTTTCAATAAAATACTGCTTCTCGGCTACCACTGACTCAGGAAATGTCTGTGACAATGAAGGCTCAGGAGCTGACTGGCAGTTTGCCTGCTGTGATGTGCTGCTGGGGGCAGGGTTCCCACTGTCAAAATACATGTTGGCTGTTGCAGGCTGGTCTTCTGTGAAAATAAATCCTGATGAATCACAATACTGAGAATTTCCACCTTGTATACTGAAAGAGTTTTGAGTATAATCTTGGTAGATGTCTCTTGGCATGCTGGCAAAATGTGTTTGTTCATTTACCTCTTTTGCTGGAGGGCCATAAGGATCTTCCTGTCTTTCATCTTTTGAACTACTAGCTACAAAATGTACAGGCTCAAAACGAGGTCTCACATGGAATTTGGAACCGGCTTGCTTTTCAGGAGGATTTTGACCATCACATGTTGAGAGGTGACGTTTTTGACCTTTGGAAGGTTTGGACAGCATCAGATCATATGAAGGCATCTCCCCAATATCCATACCTTCAGCCATTTGGAGAATTTTTTCCATCAAGGGTGGGCTGTACCTGCAGCCCAGGAAAACGTGGTTGGTCCAGGCAGCGGAGAGCGCGAGGAGCTGGTCTAGGGCAGCGCCGGGATAGCTGTGCAGGTGCCGACAGATGAAGCTGCGCCGCAGAGCCCACTGCCGGTCACTTTCGTGGCTATAGCGCCACTGCTCCAGCACTGGCTCGGGCGGGGGCGGGGGCGGCGGCGGCGACAGGAAGTCGCCCCCCAACAGCAGACGTCTGCCAGCCATCTTCTCTGCCCCCAAGCAGGGACCCCAGGGATGAAGCAGACTCGCTACCAGGAGAGAGCGGGAGCGGAGGTCGGTGGGAGGGGCCGGGTGAGGAGGGGCGCACCGAGGCGCGAAGACCAACTCCCAGGGGACTGGAGTGCTTGCGTGACGGGCGACCGCTGAAGCGGCGAGCACGAGCTTGCGTCCCCGGCAACCCGGGAGCACGCCCGTTGCATTCCTCCAACTCGTGGAGGTGCAGGAGGAGGGCACCCGCCGCAGTCACACGCGCGCCCGGGAGGCCGAGCCAGGCCCCACGCTCCGCACCTCCGGCTACCCGCAGACTCACGCACTGCACTGGGAAGGAAAAAAAAAAAAGACACCAGCACGCTTTGCTCCCCTGCCTCTAGTCTACCTACCCGCGTGCAGCCCCGAGGTTATGAGCTATTCTCATTTTCTTAGTGGTATTTTTGAACACCAAAGCTTTTCACTTTGACAAAGAGCAGTTTATCAGGTTTTTTTTTTTCATGTGTCATGCTTTCGTTGTCATATCTGAGAACCTTTGCCCAACGCAAGGTCACAAAGATTTTCTCTTCTGTTTTATCTTAAATGTTTATTAGGTTTAGCTCTTACATTTAGGTATAGGATCCATTTTGAGTTACTTTTGTATAGTTATGTACCTGTGCAGCTTGGGGGTTGGCCAGGGACTTGTGCTATATTGAATTATGTTGGATATCATTTTTATGAGGTCAAATCTAAGATTTTTGCTTACTGGTTTCTGAGTTTTCTATCTCACATAAACAGACCTTCCTCTCTCCTTTCAAGAATGCCCACCTATGTTTTCTTCTAGCATTTTACTTTAGCTCTTTGACCAATCTAGAAAGCGTCTTGACGTGAGGCATAAATCTCACTTTTTTTCCCCAAACATTTACCTGTTGTCCACCCTTTCTCCTACTGGGTTGAAATCCAGCATTATCATTCCAATGTACTTGATTCACTTTGTTTCACTGCTAAATATTTTCCTGTGCTATTATCTTACTTATTACATGTTTCACAGCTTCAGTAATGGAAAATCTGGTAGGACTGGTGCTCCCACATCAGACTTCTCCTTGCCTGTTTAGCATTCCAGATGCACTTACAGTAATTTTGTCCAGTTCCGAAAAGTCGTGCTTGCATCTTCAGTGCATGGAATTTATATATTGATTTGTGGAGAACTGACGGAATTTAAAGAGTGAACTCACAGCATCATCTTGAGTCTAAGTCTCCCCTCCATCTAGCAGTCCCTTTCCTCCCAGTTTCACTGACTTCTGGGAATTAATACTATGTTTATATCTTTTCAAAGTTCAAAAAGTAGTTTTTAAAAATGAGTCTTTTGGGCCTGTGTATTCCTGACTTCTAATGTTATTGTATTGTACTCAGAGAGTGTGATCTTTACAATATTACTTCTTCAGAAGTTTTAAGACTTCCCTTGTGGCTTACTGCCATTTTTATGTGTTCCCATGGTCTTGAAAATAATGTGTATTCTACTAACTTCTAGGTTTTTATGTTATCATTAAGTTTGTACCTTGACTGTTCAAATCTTATGCTCTCACAGTGGTTTTGTCAAGCTTTGCCTCCTATGTTTCATGGGCTCCTGTTTTTTTTAAATTTATTGAGGTATAGTTGATTTATAATATTATATGTCCCACGGGTAAAAGTCCCAGATGTACAACGTAATTCACAATATTTAAAGATTATACTCCATTTATAGTTATTATAAAATATTGGCTATATTCCCTGTGCTGTACAGTAAGTATTTCCTTGTAGCTTATTTTATACATTGTAGTCTGTACCTCTTAAACCCCTCCCCACTTTCCTCTCCCCACTGGTAACCACTAATTTGTTCTCTATATCTGTGAGTCTGTTTCTCTATATTTGTGAGTCTGTTTCTTTAAATTCACTAGTTTGTTTTATTTTTTAGATTCCACATATAAGTGACAACGTACAGTATTTGTCTTTCTCTGTATGACTTATTTCACTAGGCATAATACCTACCCTCCAGCTATATCCACATTGTTGCAAATAGAAAAATTTCATTCTTTATTATGGCTGAGTAGTATTCCATTGTGTGTGTGTGTGTGTGTGTGTGTGTGTGTGTGTGTGTGTGTTTATCATACCTTCTTTATCTGTTCATCTGTTTATGGACACTTAGGTAGCTTCCATAGCTTGGCTATTGTACATAGTGCTGCTATGAACATTGAAGTGCACGTATCTTTTTGAATTAAGTGTTTTTGTTTTCTTCAGATATATACCCAGGAGTGGAATTGCTGGGTCATATGATAATTCTATTTTTAGTTTTTAAAAAATATTTAATTAATTTATTTGGTTGCGCCAGCTCTTAGTTGCAGCATGTGGGCTCCTTAGTTGCGGCCAGCGGGCTCCTTAGTTGCGGCTTATGGGCTCCTTAGTTGCGACTTTCTGGCTCCTTAGTTGTGGCATGTGAACACTTAGTTGCAGCATGCATGTGGGATCTAGTTCCCTGACCAGAGATCAAACCCAGGCCCCCTGCACTGGGAGCACAGAGTCTTAACCACTGCACCACCAGGGAAGTCCCTCTATTTTTAGTTTTTTGAGGAACCTTCATACTGTTTTCCACAGTGGCTGCACCAGTTTTCATTCCCATCAACAATGTACAAGGGCTCCCTTTTCTCCACATCCTTGCCAACATTTGCTGTGGTCTTTTTTTTTTTGCTGTACGCAGGCCTCTCACTGCTATGGCCTCTCCCGTTGCGGAGCAAAGGCTCCGGATGCGCAGGCCCAGCGGCCATGGCTCACGGACCCAGCCGCTCCACGGCATGTGGGACCTTCCCGGACCGGGGCACGAACCCGCGTCCCCTGCATCGGCAGGCGGACTCTCAACCACTGCACCACCAGGGAAGCCCTGCTGTGGTCTTTTTGATGATAGCCATTCTGCTAGGTGTGAGGTGATAGATATCTCATTGTGGTTTTGATTTGCATTTCTCTGATGATTAGTGATGTTGAACATCTTTTCATGTCTGTTGGCCATCTGTATGTCTTCTTTATAAAAATATCTATTCAGTTATTCTGCCCATTTTTTAATCAGATTGTTTGTTTTTATGATGTTGAGTTGTATGAGCTATTTATATATTTTGGATATTAACCCCTTATTGATCATATCATTTGCAAATATATTCTCCCATTCAGTGGGTTGTCTTTTTGTTTTGTCAGTGGTTTCATTGCTGTGCAAAAGCTTTTAAATTTAGTTCCCATTTGTTTATTTTTGCTTTTGTTTCCTTTTCCTTAGGGGACAGATCCAAAAAGATATTGCTACAATTTATGTCAAAGAGTGTTCTGCCTATGTTTTCTTCTAGGAGTTTTGTGGTTTCTGGTCTTACATTTAGGTATTTAATCCATTTTGAGTCTGTTTTTGTATATGGTATGAGAAAATGTTCTAATTTCATTCTTTTACATGTAGCTGTCCAGTTTCCCAGCACCACTTATTGAGGAGACTATCTTTTCTCCATTGCATATTCTTGCCTCCTATGTTGTAGATTAATTAACCATAAGCATGTGGATTTATTTCTTGGCTCTCTATTCTGTTCCATTGATCTGTGTGTCTGTTTTTGTGCCAGAACCATACTGTTTTAATAACTGTAGCTTTGTAGTGTAGTCTAAAGTCAGGGAGTGTGGTGTCTCCAGCTCTGTTCTTCTTTCTCAAGATCGTTTTGGCTATTTGGGGTCTTTTGTGTTTCCATACAAATTTTAAAATTATTTGTTCTAGTTCTGTGAAAAATGCCATTGGTATTTTGATAGGGGTTGCATTGAATCTGTAGATTGCCTTGGGTAGTATGGTCATTTTAACAATATTAATTATTCCAATCCATGAACATGGTGTATCTTTCCATCTGTTAGTGTTGTATTCAATTTCTTTCATCTATGTCTTACAGTTTTCTGAGTATGGGTCTTTTACCTCCTTAGGTAAGTTTATTTCTAGGTGTGTTATTCTTTTTTTAAAATGCAATTGTAAATGCTGTTGTTTCCTTAATTTCTCTTTCCGATAGTTTGTTGTTAGTGTATAGAAATGCAACAGATTTCTGTATATTGACTTTGTATCTTGTAACTTTACCAAATTCACTGATGAACTCTAGTAGTATTTATTTTTATTTTTATTTTGTAGTGTATTTAGGATTTTCTATGTATAGTATCATGCTGTCTGCAGACAGTCACTGTTTTACTTCTTCCTTTCCAATTTGGCTACCCTTTCTTTCATTCTCTTTCTTTCTTTCTGTCTGACTGCTGTCGCTCGGACTTCCAATAACATGTTGAATAAAAGTGGAGGGAGTGGGCATCCTTGTCTTGTTCCTGATCTTAGAGGAAATGTTTTCAGCTTTTCACTGTTGAGTATGATGTTAGCTGTGGGCTTATCATATATGGCCTTTATTATGTTGAGGTGTGTTTTCTCTCTACTCACTTTCTGGAGAGTTTTTGTCATAAGTGGTTGTTGAATTTTGTCAAAAGCTTTTTCTGCATCTATTGAGATAATAATATAGTTTTTATTCTTCAATTTGTTAATGTGATGTATCACACTGATTGATTTACAGATGCTGAACCATCCTTGCATCCCTGGGATAAATCCCACTTGATCATGGTATATGATCTTTCTAAAGTGTTGCTGAATTCAGTTTGCTTATATTTTGAGAATTTTTGCATCTATGTTCATTTATGTTCATCTATGTTCAGTGATATTGGCCTGTAATTTTCTTTTTTTGTGATATCTTTGTCTGGCTTTGGTATCAGGGTGATGCTAGCCTCATAGAATGAGTTCAGAAGCATTCCTCTGTATTTTTTGGAATTGTTTGAGAATGATAGGTGTTAGCTCTTCTCTAAATGTTTGGTAGAATTCACTTTTGAAGGCACTTGGTCCTGGACTTTTCTAAATTACTGATTCAATTTCATTACTGGTAATTGGTCTGTTCATATTTTCTATTTCTTCCTGATTCAGTCTTGGGAGATTGTACAGTTCTAGGAATTTGTTAATTTGTACTTGGTTGTCCACTTTATTGGCATATACTTGTTCATAGTAATCTCTTATGATCCTTCGTATTTCTGTGGTGTCGCTGATAACTTTTCCTTTTTCAATTATGATGATATTGATTTGGGCCCTCTTTTTTTCTTGATGAATCTGGCTAAAGGTTTATTGAGTTTATCTTTTTAAAGAAATGGCTCTTAGTTTCACTGATCTTTTCCCTTTTTTTAATTTATTTGTTTATTTATTTTTGGCTGCATTGTTGGGTCTCTGTTGCTGTGCATGGGCTTTCTCTAGTTGCGGCGAGTGGGGGCTACTCTTCATTGAGGTGCACATGCTTCTCATTGCAGTGGCTCCTCTTGTTGCAGAGCATGGGCTCTAGGCATGCAGGCTTCAGTAGCTGTGGCATGCGGGCTCAGTAGTTGTGTCTTTCAGGCTCTAGAGCACAGACTCAGTAGTTGTGGTGCACGGGCTTAGTTGCTTCGCAGCATGTGGGATCTTCCTGGACCAGGGCTTGAACCCGTGTCCCCTACATTGGCAGGCGGATTCTTAACCACTGTGCCACCAGGGAAGTTCCTCATTGATCTTTTCTATTTTTCTTTTTTAATCTCTATTTCATTTATTTCTGCTCTGATATTTATGATTTCTTTCCTTCTACTAACTTTGGGTTTCATTTGTTCTTTCTCTAGTCCTTTTAGGTGTAAAATTAAGTTGTCTGAGAGTCTTCTCATTTCCTGAGGTAGGCAGTATAAACTTCCCTCTTAGCACTGCTTTTGCTACATCCCATAGATTTTGGATCATTGTGTTTTCATTTTCATTTGTCTCCAGGTATTTTTTGATTTCCTCTTTGATTTCTTTAGTGATCCACTGGTTGTTTAGTAGCATATTGTTTAGCCTCCACGTGTTTATGTTTTTTTCAGTTTTTCTCTTGTAGTTGATTTGTCTCATAGCATTGTGGTCAGAAAAGATGCTCACTATGATTTCAATTTTCTTAAATTTACCAAGGCTTGTTTTGTGGCCTAGCATGTGATCACTCCTGGAGAACAGTGCATGTGCACCTGAAAAGAATGTGTATTGTGCTGTTTTGGGATGGAATGTTCTATATATATTGTCCATATGGTCTAATGTGTCACTTAAGGCCAGTGTTTCCTTATTGATTTTCTGCCTGGATGATCCATCCATGATGTAAGTGGGGTGTTTAAGTCCCCTACTATTATTGTGTTACTGTCATTTTCTCCTTTTATGTATGTTAATATTTGCTTTATATATCTAGATGCTCCTATGTTGAGTGCACATTTATTTACAATTGTTATATCTTCTTGGATTTATCCCTTGATTGTTATGTAATGTCCTTGTCTCTTGTAACAGTCTTTATTTTAAAGTCTATTTTGTCTGATATAAGTATTGCTATGCAGCTTTTGTTTTGATTTCCATTTGCATGGAATACCTTCTTCCATCCACTCACTTTCAATCTGTATCTTTAGATCTGAAGTGAGTCTCTTGTAGGCAGCATATATGTGGGTCTTGTTTTTGTATCCATTCAGCCGTGTCTTTTGATTTGAGCATTTAGTCCATATACATTTAAAGCAATTATTGATATGTATGTTCTTATTGCCATTTTGTTATTCATTTGGGGGGTGTTTTTGTAGGTCTTTTTTGTTCCTTCTTTTGTTCTCATCTCTTGTGATTAGATGACTATCTTTAGTGTTATGTTTTAATTCCTTTTTCTTTTTTATGTGTGTATCTAGTATAGATTTTTGGTTTGTATTTATGTGAAGTTTATATATAGCAAACTATATATATATGATTGTTTTAAATTGCTGATCTCTTAATTTCAGATGCATTTAACAACCCTGCATTTATACATTCCTCCCCTTACGATTACTGTTTTTGACGTGTTTTACATCTAATTGTTTTGTGTATTCTTTAACTGCTTATTGTGGATATAGATGGTTTTACTACTTTTGTCTTTTAACCTTCCTACTAGCTTTGTACATGGTTGATCTTCTACCTTTACTGTATATTTGCAAGGGCTTCTGTTTTTTTGTTTGTTTGTTTGTTTGTTTTTTTTTTAACATCTTTATTGGGGTATAATTGCTTTACAATGGTGTGTTAGTTTCTGCTTTATAACAAAGTGAATCAGTCATACATAAACATATGTTCCCATATGTCTTCCCTGTTGCGTCTCCCAGGGCTTCTGTTTTTTATGTCTTCTGACTGTTCTCTTTTTCAGTAGGAATGCTCCCTCTTTTGCCTTAAATTCTGATACTGATATTGCTGAATCAGCTGTCTTTAAGGCTGCTACTTTTGGTAACATGTCCCATCCCTTTTATTGTCTGCTTCTCAGTGTCATGGGCTGTGGCTTGTGTCTCTTTCAACAAACCCAACCGGAGAGTCTCCAGCTGGGCAAGTGGAATCTGATCACACTGGATGTGATTACTGCTGGATTAATTTCTAACGTATTCCTTTGTGTTTTCTTGGCTTAAAAAAATCTTACCCTGATTTATTAACCATCAAATGTCCTTTATTCCTTTTTTTTCTTCTGCTGATGTGGATGGAAGTTATATTTCTATTCTTTTAGCAATTACCTTTAAAATTTAACATGAATACCTAGTAGAGCCTATCTCAGTTCTCTTCCCTCTCTCGCAAGGGCTCTCCCTTTCATATCATCTAGTGTATCAGCTACACCTTGTTTATAATCCCAACCAACCCTCCAAAAAAAGTCCATCATGACAGAAACAAAAAATCCAATACTTACATACATACCAAATGTGCTTTACTGCTATTTCCTTAATGTTGCTTCTTCAATCAATTCCTTCTCAGTTCAGTGTCCTCTTTGGTTGTAGATTTTTTAATAGTTTCCAACAAGGACTGAAGAACTGTAAATGTCTCACAGTTATTATCTACAAATGTATTTTGCCAGTAGTCTTGAATGATAGTTTAGCTGTGTAGTATTCTAATCTGAAAGTCAAATCAATTTTCCCTCATCACTTTGAAAGTGTTTCTCATGCCATGGCTGTTGTTCTGATTGCCCTAATTTTGTAGCTATCTTTTAAATTCAGTAGCTTAAATTTTTTTCCCTTCCACTCTAATGTTTATATCTGGGTATGTTTTTGTCTAGAACAGGATTCAGTTTGAAGGCTCAGTGTTTTTTGATTGTGTAAAGGCTCTCTGCTCTTCTTTGAATTTCTTACTCTATTCAATATACTTGAGCTTCTTCCTAGGCTTCTTCTCTTAATTTCATGTCTACATTTTCCGCTTCTCTATGCTTCATGTTCAGTCTAGCTTTTACTTTTTTCACTTGTATATTTGTCTGTTGTTGATTAAATTTTTAATTAAAGTAACTTTTTGTTTCCTTAAGAATTCTGTTTAGCTCTCCTTTCCTTTTCCTTTACCATTTTAAAGATAGCTTTTCAGATTCCTGAATCATCAGAAGTTCTTGGGGGGTGGACGGGGTGGCTCAGCCATTTGTTTGCATCTGCTGACTCACCCTTGATTTTCTGATTTTTTAAAAATACAGACTTTGGATTTAGGAAGTGCAAGGCATATCTGTGTTGGCTTCTGTCAGGTGCTCCAAGCACTGAGGTCCATAGGCCCTTGACTAGTTCTTACATTTGTTTCTTGCATAAATCTCAGTACTCAGATCAGGTACCTCCTCCTTGAAAGGGGCTCCTCAATCTCCCACTCCACCCCACCCCCCACAGGTGACCCCACTGCACCAGGATGCATTCCTCTAAGATGCATTTAATCACCTCCCTTACTTCTGCAAAACGCAGTCATCTCAAGAGGCTAGACTCCTACCTGAAGACACCAGGGTCGTAACTCAGTCCCTTTCTCTGTGGCCTGGGTTGTGATGCTCAGGACACACTTGCTCGGTGATCATACAGCAGCCTTCACCCTCATCGACTGACTTCCTTATTACTGCCCTTTCAGACTTGTTTACGTTGCAGGCCGGGAAGGCCACATGCTTAAAGTGCTCTCTTATGTTAGCGTCAAGCGCCTCACTCCAGCCCCTGCCATCATCTTTTATGTAAGTATGAATTCTGCCACAAAAACACCCCCTTAAGGCAGAGGGTCCCTCAGTTTGGATGATGAAGTAAACTTGATCACTAAGCTCAGTGATTTTCAAATGACCCAGGTTCCCCCAGCCCTCAGTTATATAAACAGGTATATAAAAAAGTTCAAAACAATTCAAATAATTTACCCAACTTCTGCTCCTTGTTCTGAATTTGTCCACGAAAGACACTGTTTGAATCTTCTGAGCTTGTACCCTCTACACTTCTTACATGTACATTTTTATGTTCTGAGTCCCTGGTAACAAACTGTACAAAAACCCACTAGCTTATGAGGAAGGAGAATAAGGCATTTTACAAGGTGGCTAATGACAACAGCTTCTCATTACGGTCCAATAATTCAGAAGTCATGGGACCCTTGTGAATTACAGGTGTTTGACATCTTCTGATTGGAATTTCTCAGTGAGGGATAGTCCTTGGCTGTATGCAACTGTTTTGGGCACCTCTGGACCATCCACACCCCAGCCTCAGGGCCAGATTCTTCCTCCCATCCCCAGAGGGAGTCCTTAGTCTCTGTCAGCCTACTTCCTTTGAAGATGAGAAAAAGAACCCAGAATTACAAGGCCCTTGGAATTACAAGTCTAGGACCCTGCAGCTAACGCAGTCAAGACCAGACCTAGACAGTCTGGGTTTTATGGTGCAGGGCCCTTTCCCCCAGTGAAAACTCTCTGGAAGGAAAGTTCATAATTAGGAAGCTGGTGCAATATACATACACATTTTGTTTCTCCCCTGCTTAAAAGAGCTACAAATTTTCCAAGTCCTTTCCATCACACCTCGAAGAGCTGTCATAGCACCAGTCTGGTTTAACCCCAAATATAATGGGATACATACGAGTTTTCTTTCACATTAAAGTGTTTATCCACAGAAAAAAACGGCTTCTTCCATCTTTTGTGAAGTGATAAGGTTCATGTTTTCATGTACGAGTGACCTAAAAACTCCTTCTTCTTTCTTCTAGGGTATCATAGCGATCATTTATATCATCCCTGGTGACATAAACTCATTAGTCAATTACTTCAGTTTTGCTGCATGGCTGTTTTATGGCTTGACGATCTTTGGACTAGTTGTGATGAGGTTTACGAGGAAAGAACTGAAAAGGCCTATCAAGGTAGGTTTAGTTCCCCAGATGTCACAAGTGGCTTTGATTTTCTGAAATGAACCAGGCAGAGGTAACTATTTTAACTTCTAGGAGCATGCTTTCTATTTTCAACCTGACTCTTCTCTTGAACATCATACTTTAGAGTGGAGTTTGCTCTTCAGTTCATTTCATATTATAGATTATGATCCAGTCATTCATCTAATTTATTAAAGTTATCAACAATACCTGTGACCTGTCTCTCTAACCAAAGTGAGATGTCCAGTTCTGAGAGTTCCAGGACCCCTCAGGAATACACTTTCCGTCGACCGCTGGGGACTTCTGATTCTGGCCCAGACCCATTCCTATGCGTGCAGCCACTAACGGTCCGTGTTTGCAGTCTGTTTTGGGCTCCTCCCCACCTCCCTCCATGGCTGGTGTGGGTCCATATACCATCAAGGAGGAAGGATGTATTTTATTTTGATTATGTTACAGGATTTTTTGGTTTGCTTTTTAAAAAAAACTGTGCTGTTTATTCTTATGATAACAAGTGAAGATGTAAGAAAAAGGTAGGCAAGAAGAGGGCTCCAGTAACTAGTGCAAGAATAAAGATAATGTCTTTAGCTTCGGAACGTTGTTTCACAAATCTGGTTAAAAGTCTTTCTGGCACAGTAGCTTGACTATCACCAAGTTGCTGGAGTCAGAGAAGGCGTGGAGCAGCCTGCTGGAATCAGGCAGCGCCACCTCAACCGGGGCATCAGGCAGGCAAAGTCATTATGGTAGCACAGATTTTTAATCTGCGCAAAATCTCTCAAACAGAAGTAAAAAGGATTTGAGAGAAAATAATGAAGTAAGGAGACAGGAAGAAAAAAAAGAGATTAACATATGTATAACCGGAGTCCTTGAAGAAGAAAATGAAAGTAACAGAATTCTTTTTTTTTTAATTTTTAAATTTAATTTTATCTATCTTTTTATACAGCAGGTTCTTATGAGTCATCAGTTTTATACACATCAGTGTATACATGTCAATCCCAATCACCCAATTCATCACACCACCACCACCTCCCCGCCACTTCCCCCCCTTGGTGTCCATGCATTTGTTCTCTACATCTGTGTCTCAATTTCTGCCCTGCAAACCGGTTCATCTGTACCATTTTCTAGGTTCCACATATATGCGTTAATATACGATATTGGTTTTTCTCTTTGTGACTTACTTCACTCTGTATGACAGTCTCTAGATCCATCCACGTCTCAACAAATGACCCAATTTCGTTCCTTTTTATGGCTGAGTAATATTCCATTGTACATATGAACCACATCTTCTTTAACCATTCGTCTGTTGATGGGCATTTAGGTTGCTTCCATGACCTGGCTATTGTAAATAGTGCTGCAATGAACATTGGGGTGCATGTGTCTTTTGGAATTGTGGTTTTCTCTGGGTATATGCCCAGTAGTGGGATTGCTGGATCATATGGTAATTCTATTTTTAGTTTTTTAAGGAACCTCCATACTGTTCTCCATAGTGGCTGTATCAGTTTACATTCCCACCAACAGCTTAAAAGCTATGATTCAAGAAACATTTCCTGAAGTGTGAGGGAAGGTAGGAGGGGAGACCACAAAAGGAGGGGAGACTTGAACCAACACACTGAAAGGCATACAGTGTAACTGGGAAATCCGAACTAGACTGGGCAACAAAGAAATACATTCTGATAAAACTATGGAGTTTCTTTAAAAAAAAGAAAAAAGCTTTGGGTATATCCACTTCTCCTTTCCTGTCCTCCTTCACCTCAATTTGCTTATAAAGGAAAGGAAATAATACAGGCATCAGACTTCTCATCAGCTACACTTCATGCTGTAAGACTGTGGGCAACTTATTTAAGATATTCAAGGGAAAAAAAATGTAAGTCAAGTATTTTATATCCAGTCAAATTGACCTTGAAGAATAAAGTTACCAACGAAATAACTCAAAGCATATATTGTCACATGAGACCTAAGGAATCGCTAGAGAATGAGCTTTAGAAACCAAAAAGCCATTGGCATAAGGTGAATATATTTAATTAAAGAACTAAGACTAAATGATGGGAGATAAAGATAGCAAAACAGTATATAAATATTAAGCACTGACAACATAATACAACAAAAATGGGAGAGAAAGCATATGAAAGTATGCCAGTTAAGGAAAGTATCTCTGCCTTTGGATACGATTTAAAATTAGATGCTGGGGGGAAAGAGAAGAAATCCTAGCTTATTTCATTACTGCTTATTATAGATAATATCTAAAAAAGAGTAGACAAAGGTATTAATACCTACTATTTATAATGGTAACTCTCAGAACAAAAACAGTGTTTATAGATAGATATATCCAACACACATACCCACACACAAACACATCCACGAAACCATATCATAAAAGAACCTATATATAAAGACTCGAATAGGGAAACAAATGAGAATATCTTCCTGGTTGACATTTTCCCGGTAGAATGCTTATTAGGGATTTTTGTTGTTACTGTTTTTTGCTTATTGATTTTTAACATCCCCAAACTTTATAGAATCTATGAATCTCTTAATATTCTTATTTCTAGTTGATAGTTATATGGAAAAAAAAGAATATTTAAATTCCCCAAATGCAATACAATATTTTTAATACGTGTGTGAGGAAAGTTTCAAATGGCATTCCAAATCCAACACAAGTCGCAGTCGTATGGAGGCATATTGGAAAGTGTGAGGCATGTGTGTCTCAGATGTTGGGAAACATGTTATTGCATTAAAGGTAACCATTTACTAACAATCATACTAATTGGTCACCAGGAGGTCATTTTTAAAGCAGTTTACTTCCAGGTATAACACATGTTGGATATATATATGCATTTACTGTTTTTTGTTACATCTGAAAACACTGGTTAGAAGTCTGGGGTTTCATGTGATACATGGTAATTTTCCCACTTAAAGGAAGTAGGCCCCGGGAAGAGTTTTCCCACAGAATGTCACTCTTTAAGGGCAGAAAACTGACAGTAAGTCGAAGGTACTTTATATAGAAATATGAAGCAATATGGAGACCAAACTTACCAGTTGTATGAATAAACCAGCTTATTCAGTTTAAATGGGTTTAAATGAGACATTAAAAGAAAAAATTTTCAGGCAGGTTTACAGAGCTGTGAAAAATGCAAAGTAAAAGGATAGGCAAAGAAAAATCGAGCAAATGAAAATACGTAGAAAACAGGGGTTGTGATCTTATCAGACAAGCACTCAGGCCCGAAACACAAGACAAAGACCATTTCGTAATGCAAAAGGCTAAAATTCACAATAAAGAGACAACAGTTATGAAAACCCATTCACCACACCACACAGTAATTACTTCTACGAAACAAACTATAGGAAATACAAGGAGAAACAGACACACACACTAATAGGAGACTTTAAAACATCTCTCTGAGAACAAGACAGATCCAGGCACATCACTAGTAAAAGTGACTGCAGATCTATAAGAACATAACAAGGTATATCTTAGAGATTCATTTCAAATTCTGAATCCCCCAAATAGCAAACATAGTGCATATGGGACAGGTCTGACCACTGACAATCTTTAATACCACAAAGAAAAACCCTGATTAAAAAAAATCAGAAATGGGGCTTCCCTGGTGGCGCAGTGGTTGGGAATCTGCCTGCCAATGCAGGGGCCACGGGTTCAAGCCCCGGTCCGGGAAGATCCCACATGCTGTGGAGCAACTAAGCCCATGCACCCCAACTACTGAGCCTGTGCTCTAGAGCCCATGAGCCACAATAGTGAGCCCACGTGCCACAACTACTAAGGCCCACGCGCCTAGAGCCCGTGCTCTGCAACAAGAGAAACCACCACAATAAGAAGCCCGTGCACTGCAACAAAGAGCAGCCCCTGCTCGCTGCAACCAGAGAAAGCCCACGTGCACCCGCGAAGACCCAACGCAGCCTAAAACAATAAATAATAAAAAAATAAGTACATTTATTTTTTTAAAAATCAGAAATGATACAGATCACATTCTCTGACTATAATGCAATAAAACAGGAAATTAATTTTAAAAATTAAACATTTTGGTCCAAAAGGAAATAGGAAATGAAAGTACATAAATTCCTAAAAGTAACAATAATGAAAACAAGACGTATAATCTATGATCAGCACTTTAAGGAAGTTCCACTACATTACTTACATCAACAAAAACGAAAACAAATTAAATAGGCAACTCAAAGGGCACGAGAAAGAACAACAAAGAAAACCAAAAGGATATAGAAGGAATTAATAAACATAAAGAAAGCACTTAACTGGATTATATGATTTTTAGAATTTCACCATGAATTCAGATTCTGCTGGGGTTAGTTTTAGTAAACTATATTTTCCTAGAAAACTGTCCATTTCATCTAGGTGTTTGAATTTATTTGTATAGAGTTGTACAAAATAGTTTATGATTTAAAAAAAAACCTTCCTGTGTTCTGGAGATTATTTCTCCATTTTTTTTTCTTATTTTTGTGTTTATGCTTTCTCTCTTTTTTTTTTAAGGTAAGCTACAGGACGTTTTATTGATTTTTCAAATTATTTTTATGGACTATAACACTGATACCAAACGGTGCAAAGATAGCACAAAAAAGGGGAGAAGAGAAAATCACAGACCAATCTCACTTTTGAATATTGATATAAAAATCTTAAATAAGATATTTTAACAAATAGAATCCAATTCTATTAAAAACATATCATGACTAAGTCAGGTCTGTGCAAGGGTGGCTAAAGATTAGAATGAACTGGATTTATTTAACTCATGGGGATATAATTCATCATATTAATATACCTATGGTAAAACCCCCTATAATCACCTCCCACAGTTGCCAAAAACCACCAGATAAAATTCAACATACATTAGTGATAAAAACACAAATAGGAATTTATAACCTTTTCCTTGGCATGATCGCACACACAAACACGCCCTATGGCAAAAAAGCAATTTTAATTGATAAGGTAACACTAGAAAGATCTCTGCCAAGATGAAGACGAAAATGCCTTCCTGGGCTACCCTGGTGGCGCAGTGGTTGAGAGTCCGCCTGCCAATGCAGGCGATGCGGGTTCGTGCCCTGGTCTGGGAGGATACCACGTGCCGCGGAGCGGCTGGGCCCGTGAGCCATGGCCGCTGAGCCTGCGCGTCCGGAGCCTATGCTCTGCAACGGGAGAGGCCACAGCAGTGAGAGGCCCGCGTACCGCGGAAAAAAAAAAAAAAGCCTTCCTTCTATTTCTGCTGTCAGCTAAGACTGTTCTGAAGATATCAGCAAGGCAATTAAACAAGAGAAAGCAATGTGGAGCATAAGAATTAGAAAAGACTTTCAAAAGTCTAACTTTCTCCTTTCAAAGAAGATAAAACTGTACATCTGGAAAACCCAAAAGGATCAAAGAAAACACTATAAGAAAATATAGTGAAGTAATATGACATGAAACTAACACACTGTAATCAATAGCCTTCATTTATAAAACGATATCCAATTAAAAGATAATGAAAGAGAACAACTCATCCCCCAACCAAAAAACACCTAGCCATGAACTTAACAAGAGGTCAGACATCACAGTAGAAAAGTAAAATTCTCCTGAAAGACAGAAAAGGTAACTTGAACAAAAGGAAATCCATCATGTTCTTGGATAGGGAAACTCAGCATCACTAATTTAGATGTTTAATGAGATCGCAATCAAAAACACCATCTAATTTTTTTTCCTGGAGTTCGACAAGTTGATTATAAAGTTCATATTGAAGAACAAACTAGACAAAATAGCCAGGGAAAATCTAAAAATAAGAAAAATATTAAAATATAGGTTCTAAAATTGAGACACGGATGCAGAGAACAAACCAAGGGGGGAGAGTGGCGGGGTGGGGGTGGAGGGTGGTGGTGGTGGGATGAACTGGGAGATTGGGATTGACATGTATACACTAATATGGATAACATGGATAACTAATAAGAACCTGCTGTATAAAAAATTCAGAAATTCAAAAAAATATATAGATTCTAAAATTTAGATATCATGGTGCTGATACATGAAGAAAATATAAATTGCTTTGTAATTCAAGAATGAAGAAAACCTCTCCCATGACTCAAAATCAAGGAGTAATTTTTTAAAAAGGGGCAACTCTAACCACCCCAAAATAAAAATGAATGCATTCAAAAAGAGAGAAGTTTAAAACACATATACATAAAATATCGGGGAAAATATCTGCAATAATATCACAAAAAAAGGATAAATATCCCTAATTTAAAGTTACTAAAATTGAGATGGGAGTTACTAACAATTGAAATGGACACAAGATATAAATGGACACAAGAAAATAAAACGACAGTTCAATGAAAAAATGCAACGACACTTAAACATGAACCAAATGCACCCCAGCAAACTCAATTTTATTTCTTAGAAGAGAAGGCACACCAAAATTCTAACGAGATACCATTCCTTGCCTATCAGATGGGCAGAAATCCCAAAGTTTGGCCACACTCCACTGGAGAGGCTGTGGGGAAACAGCCTTCTCAAACACTGCTAGTGGAATACGAATGGTATGGCCACCACAGAGGGAAACCTGGCAATATCCAGCAGTATTACATATGCGTTTACCTTTAGACCCAGCCATCCTGTTTGGAGGTAATCCATCCCTAAGTGAAGTCGACAAAAATATGAAATATACATAAGCTTACTTGTTGCATTAATTGGTAATAGAAAAAGGTTCAACACAACCCAAATGTCAACTGATGGGAGACTGGTTGAATAAGTTTTGGTACATCCGCAAAGTAGAGTGGTATGCAGCAGTAAAAAAATGGATGAGTAATTTTACACAGTACTATGACTCTCTGGAATATATTAATGGAAAAAAGCAAGGCGCAAAACTGTTTTATGCATTTGCTCCCTTTTATGTAAGAGGAGTGCAAGATGAACATGTGTATGTACATTTGTGCATATACGTGTGTTTATTCTGAAAGAGAAATAATGGAAGAATAAAGCAAAATCAAGAAAAAATTTATAATATGAAAAAAATCAAATAAAAAAGGGAAAAAGCAAAAACCTAAAAAACTAGAAACAAATGGAGATAAAGAAACCTTACTCTGTAACAAGTAGATGACATAACCACACAGAGAACATAATCACTAGAACTGAAGTGCAGGACTTTGAATGCATCTCCTTTGTGGCTTATACTGTGCAGTTAAAAAGAACTGCAAAAAAATCTTAAACTTCATACTACTTCTTACAGTGGTAGTATTGGTACAGTTATTTTGAAGTTTATTATAGGCACATTGTAGGATAAATAAAATAAGTAATTATGTGAAAGCCATTGAGAAGATTTTCAGAAGCATAAGGAAAGAAGGCATAAGTCTAGAGAAAGTAAGGAAAAAAGTGCAATCTTACATTTGAACGGAAACGATCAGTAGAAATTTATGAATTTTTTTCCCTTCTTGAAAAAAAATTTTTTTCTCTGTCCTTATAAAAGAACACTGAGTACTCCCAACCACCCAGATTACGGTTTCTAAATGCCATTTCCTACCAAACGCCCTGGAGAAATGGGTGAATCCAGATCCACTGGGACTGGATTCCTCTCCAGCCCCTGAATCCACTGATGGACTTTAGGGATTCAAAAGTGTGACAGTCAGACCTTAAGTGCCTCATGATGTGTTACAAGAGGAAGTGCACTGCTCCAGCTACAAAGTATTCTTGCCTCCACAGCTAACTACTGGTTTACAGGAAACAAGAGGGACAGAGGAGCAAGTTATCAGGCAAAGCTAGAACGAAGATACTGTATAGGATAAACCATCCAATTCCTACGAATTAATGACAAGATAAAGAGAGGAGCAAACAAACATGTTAAAAACAAAGTCGTCATCAGTTAGAGATGTATAACGCGTATTTTACAGGTAAAATGACATGATGGCATTTTCTTTACAGTCTAGGGAAAAGAAAAAGATGAACTAAGGTTGGCAATTTTACTTACAAATGATTGAAACTGGAGGAGGGGTACATGGAGTTCATTATATTCTTCTTTCTGTCAAGTGTTTTGTTTTGAATGAAAATTTTCAAAAAGGAAATGAATGCACATGGCCAAATCATGACACCACTCTGTTTTGCCTACAGGTGCCCATTTTCATCCCCATCTTGGTGACTCTCTTATCCGTGTTTTTGGTGTTGGCCCCAATCATCAGCCAGCCTGCATGGGAGTACCTCTACTGTGTGTTATTTATGCTGAGCGGCCTTATATTTTATTTCCTTTTTGTCTACTATAAGTTTGGATGGGCTCAGAAAATCTCAAGTAAGTATCAGCTGAGGGACTGCTTTGCTGTTAGTAAAGTGAGGCAGGCCCGACATCCTGTAGCCTCATCTGTCCCGATTCTACCAGGACCTTCTTATCACAGGGTCTTGCTCAGCTAACAAATTTCATCTCCTCTTTGGGAGGAGGCATGACCTGTTCTCCTCAGTGTGACACCTCTGGGGTCCACCTGTGGCCTCTTCCTTTGTTCCCATCAATTCCTGTAACAAGCAGGAAAAGGAAGCACCGTTTTTTTTTTCTTTTTTTCAAATGTAACATACACATAACATAAATCTTGACCATTTTTAAGTGTACGGGTCAGTAGTGACAATACCTATTCACATTGTCGTGCATCCCACACCCGAAGCACTGCCTCGTGCCTGATACCCGGACATCATCTGGGAGTCTCAGCAGCAGCCCAGAGACCCCCAAAATGCGAGAGCTGGGACGAGGGCCTGAGCCTTCCAACGCCAAGGCCACGGCTCTTGCTTTTCACTCAGCAGTACTGATTCGTTGTGTATTTTAGGCAAGTTGTTTAAAAGTTTAGCTATATTAGCCATTTTCATTTTGAAAAAGCAAGCAGTGACGGCAGAGTACATCAGAGCACCCTGAAGTACACCCAAGGGTGTGTTATATTCTACACGGCGCAGCCAGCTGCAAGGAACGCCATTCACAAAAGCCTGCCAGGCTCCCGAGCCCCTCACCAGACCAACAGTGATCCACAGCCTTGCCTGGTCTCCCTCACCCTAAACATGAGCTCCCCAGAGGCAGGAACTGGGCTGTGTACAATTTCATCCTGCATCTATACAGCAGCCACGTAGTACCTGAGTAAATGTGATGAAAAATCTGCCTTCAGCTCGTTCTCACCAGGGAAGTACAGTCATTCCTCAGGCACCCCTATGTAGATGCATACAACTTAGGGAGACATACAAGGTAGCAAAGAGCAAAACCCAACTGCAAGTGGGGGAAGCTGGCCCTGAGACTCCATTTAGACTGAGCCGCCAGCGACGGGGATGCCTGCCTCCACTCCCTCTGCCTGTGTGTCCCCACCTGTGAAACTGGTACCACCTCTCACCTGACAGCGGTGTTCTAAGAGACAGAGAATCTGTTTCACGTTCATTACCAAAGGGACAGCAAAACCAAAATATGGCTTTATTATTTCCCAAAGACTTTTCCCCTTTCTCGAAATAGCTCCCTCTACCCCTAACCTCTTTACGCTGATCTAAGCCCGAAGCTGAGAGGGGTTGCAGGGACACTACTATAGAAACGAAAGAAAAGGTATATTACTACCTGAAAAACAGCCACTTTTTCCCATGCCTCTGAAAATGGACTTGCATTTGATCATACTGACAGAGAATCTACTGAGGATGACTTACAACCTAAAGGCCTGAAATATGTCTTATTTCTCAGCTTTAGAATATTTAGCCGAGCTGTTCCGTACAGAAACCAATAAGAAGTTAAAATTAAGGAGGTAAAAAGAATTAACAACCTGTATTTTAAACAAGATGCAGACTTAGTGACTTCAGACCAAACAAACATTCGATCTTTGGTCAGTGGTAGTTGAATATACACATATAACTGAGTCATTCATATTTTTCCTGTAAATGTTTTGGTGGCAGTAAAATATTTAGTAGGTTCCTAATGCTTTAATGGGAAATAACTTATCTCCAAAGAACCACCCTAGCTCCCAGGATGGATCTGCCCACCTCTACCCACCTGTGTCCCCTGAGCACAGGCTCTGATGTGAGACATCACCAAGAAGTAGTAATAATATCACTGCTCATTGATAAGCAAGGCGAAGCTAATTTTAATTTTTTTTTATTTTTTGCGGTACGCGGGCCTCTCACTGCTGTGGCCTCTCCCGTTGCGGAGCACAGGCTCCGGATGCGCAGGCTCGGCGGCCATGGCTCACGCGCCCAGCTGCTCTGCGGCATGTGGGATCTTCCCGGACCGGGGCAAGAACCCGTGTCCCCTGCATCGGCAGGCGGACTCTCAACCACTGCGCCACCAGGGAAGCCCGCGAAGCTAATTTTAAACTACGGTTTTCTGACTGCACTTTTTCCCTCCAGAGCCTCTCACCATGCACCTTCAGATGCTGATGGAAGTCGTCCCCCCAGAGGAAGCTCCAGAGTGACAAAGCCCAGCCTCCTGTGGCCAAGTCTAAGCTGTGAAGAATTTATTTTTGTAAGCAGTATTTGTGGTTGTTTCTTCCTGATGTTTTTCTTAAGAAAAAAATGTATTCACATGTGTATAATACTGTTATTTTTAGCTATCCTTAGCTCTCTGGGTGGGTGTTTGCTGAAGTTAGCAGGTGAGGATGCAACCCAGCAGAAGGCTGGTGGCCAGGGAAGGGCTGAGTCAGAACGGCCCCCACCACACGGTGACTCTTCAACAAGGGGCACATCACACCTGCTTCAATAAAGGGAATTCTTTAAACTCAGTGATCAGAAAGGTGCATATGTGTGTGTGTATATATATATATATATATATATAAATATAAAATTGGTGGAACTTTTGCTTTGATTGAGATAGATTTTTAAAATACTAAAGTACAAATGCTTTACTACCTACCCATATTTCACCTGGGAGGTATGTAGCAGGTCTGTCCCAGGCTTGGACGTCAAGGCCCCCAGTGCAAAGCTGGCCGTCCGGAACCATTTGCAGCCTGTGTCCACAAGGGGCTCAAGGGGCTCAGCATCGCAGGTTCCCTGACAGCCTTCACTGGCATTCCGGTCAAACCAGAAAGTGTGGTGTATAAAATTCTATTTTGCATTTGGCACTCATGGATTTTCCTGACAAAATACGGTGTGAAAAAATGGGAAAAAGTAACATTTCTGTGAAAACACTGAAATTTTATTGATATACTGCAGAAGACACTCACACCAAAATTTACTAAGTATGTGAGCAATTTTAGAAGCATAGAGACGAAAGTACTTTTACCAGGCATTTCAGAAATTTCCCCCCCAAACGTGAGATCAGTACATATTAATAGTAGAGAACAAAAAAAGCAATTAGTAATTGTTTACACTTCACAAGCCGGTGTCCTATGTCTTACAAAATGTTATTCAGAACTTCAAATAACAGTAAATGTCTCAAAAAAGAAACTGAACTTTAAACATGGACCCTCCTCTGGCCAGTACTTTCATTTAGCTGGTAGTGAACCACACGAGAGCATCAGTATTCTATCTTCTCTGAGAGCAGGACCCCGCCATTTGCATGTGGGCAACACACGTTTGTGCAGCTCTACTGCTTGCTATTATTGTGGGCTGCTTTACGAAAGAGACAATACAACCGAGCACACACTGCAGGTGGCTAACAATCGCAAGGAAAGCCAGTGCAGCTCAGGAGGCCTGGCTGCCGACCCAGAGCCCTTCCCGGTGGAAGCGAAGTACACCGGATGAGGACATTAAAAGAGTTTTGCAGAATCAGGACCTTTGCCAGCAAAGACACCAGCACTTCACACTTCCCAAAGAGCCTGCCCTATTTAGCCAAGAAAAAGGAAAATCACTCCCCGTACACTTCATGTGCCAATCGGACACCTGCCAGTTAACCCACGGGAGTCACGGCAGCAGCAAGGATGCGCTCCTGGCAGCTGTCCAGGCTGGATGCCGCGTCCTCCCACCAGAGGGCAGCGGCCTGACCCCGCCCAGCAGCGCTTCGGGCCCCCGAGGCCAGGTGAGGCCCCACAAGGAGCTGAACGTCTTATTCTACAGATTAGGAAACTGACAGCCAGACGGTGATCTACGCCTGCTCACAGGACACGACAGCTTGACGACAGAGAGTTTACCTCTCGTTTAATACCTGGGACATACACAAACTTGGGCACCTGTGCTTTCTGATGTGTAAAAAGAAGAAAGATCTTGCGGGCAGTTCCAACAACCTACCGATGCTCTTTTCCACTTCTAGGCAAAGCCGCCAGACCCACACTAAAGCAGTGCACAGGGTGCAAATTTCCCAATAGCTCACGTGTCTAACTTTTTCCAGTTACCATGAAAAGTCAGGCTCTGGGCATTCCCACACTTAAGCGGTAATGACAACACACATTTCTTGATAACCTCGTGACCTTATTAAGGCACCGCAGCCTCATCCCAGGATGGAGTCATGAATGTTTTCAGGGCTCACCACATCCAGGTATTCTGAGGGTTACCTCCAGGCACCCCACATGACCTTTTCCGTTTCCACTGGAGAGAAACCTGTGTCCTATTTGTCCAGGACTCTGCAGATTCCAAGGGTTCTTCGGAAGCACTAGCTTTACCTCCAGAAAGCCCTGGGTCAGGCTGCTATTGCTGAGGGAACCCCATTCTCATCCTTGGACTGTCTCTTCACAGGAAGTAAACTTACCCTGGGTAGCTATCAATATCGAAAGAATACTAGGAGTATTAGTACACAGACAGTTAACCCTGAATCTCAACTAACTCACGGTTGAAAAGGTCTGTTAAGCCGTGCGGGGTATGAATTTTAAGAAATCTCAATTTATATGCACAAGAGAAGGTTTTAAGAATGTAACCAAACACAGGTCTAAATGGAAAAAAAAGAAAAACGAACTCCAGATGGTACAGTTCATTACCCGAACGCCACGGCGGGCATCACGCAACCTGAGTGCCGAGGTGGGCTTCACACCAGAGGCGATGGGCAGGACAGCCCAGCACTCGCTGTGTCTCTGCTTCTACCTTCCTTCCAGAGTCTCATCATCGGCCCATTGTTCAATCAGTTAAGAACTTCTCACCGTTACTAATCCCAGTGCCACAAGGTAGCACTTAGTATACTTGATCCTTGAAGTGACAAAAGGTCTGAACGTGACTGCCTGTCTTCTCAGCTCTCGGTCATGTAGCAACACCCATTTCTGTTCAGAGTCCTCTGGCCGCTCACATTCTCATTCACTCTCACTTTCGTTTTCATCTGAAGCTTTGTCACTGGTCTCAACCAACTCTACCACTTTGCAGGACGGGTTTTTAGAATTTACCAGCTAAGAGAGATAGTATTAAAAATATGTTACTAATTATAGATTAATTAGCAAATCTCCCCCCCCACCCCCCACCCCATTATTTTGGTCATTGCAGAAAAAGTCCCTTGGGTTCTAGCTCTGTATTTTGTGACCTATTTTATATTTTCATTATTTTAAGCAAGAAACAAGCAGGTAAAATTTGCCTGCTTATGAATAAACGATTTTCCTAGGAGAAATATTTGTAAAAGTGTTATAAGGAGGTATGTTTATAACCAAGAGTTGATAACTTCCTCAAAGCAGAACATTTAGCACCAAGATCAACCACAAGGAGAAAACGGATACCTAAGAGCTTTACATGAAGACCCATGTCCACGAAGGCCACATTGCTGAAGTCAGCTGAGTGACTGCGTCCACCCCCACGGTGCTCAGGACCTACGACTCTCCAAGGGATGGGTGCCCCCCCTTACCCTGGAGAAGTGGCTATCCTCATCCTCGTCACATTCTTCCCAGTGATCAAAATCAAAAGCCACGTTAGGATTCTGTTCAACATAACAGTTTATGTTAAGTGAGAGAATAAAGCATGCTCAGCGTGTTAAGCCCAAGCGCAGCTGATTTCAACTCACCCTCTGTCTGAGTAAGCCACACCAAGACTCCTTTTTCTCTTTCGAGAGAGTGATTATTGGTTCACCATTTTCCACTGTGCACTTGCAATCATCTTTTATTATGTTGGCCTGCAGCTCCAAATCAGCCGAGTAAAATCTCTCTCCCGCCCAGGCACTAGGTTTACAAAAGGAAAGGAGGTCAGCCTTCTACAATGTTAGAAATTACTTCTTTTACTTTGTAAGCTATCCATAAACCCACCTGAAAACAACTCTATCTCTAAAGTATTTACATTTGTAATCTTTTACATTCCTTATTCTTATCTTCAATATGACCACATCCTCTTTTTGGAACCATTTTATTTGTGGGTGGAAGCTAGAAGAAAGTGAAGAGGATTATACACTCATCTCTGTTTATTCGCTAGGCAAGAAAGGGAAGCAGACCCCAACAATGATGAGCATACCTTTTCAGAGGCCCTGTAGTTTTGTTAATGGAAGCACCTCCAGTGTTTTCAGGTAAAGTTTCTGTACAAAGAGTCAAATTTTTCTATAGGTTATTGATATGTGACTCCATAATATATGTATATATATGTACTTTTTTGCATTTTATGCAACTTTTAGTTGAGGAACTACTAAGACTGTAAGAGTATAAACTTAATAGTAACCAAAGTATCCAATTGCAAAGAACAATTTTAAAAAATTAAAATGCAGATCACTTAGTATAACTAAGAAACAAATATCAGACTAAGAAAACAAATATTTGCCTTGTTAAATATTATGGTTAAACAACTGGGAGAGTAAACTCTCTGAAAAGGAACCACATATAATTATTGGCCATAGGATACAAATGCTCCAGTGTCTCTGCATCTTAACCTGCTAGGGCCCCACTAACGGCTTCCAGAACAGTGGCCAGTACACACAAGGAACCACTGCTGAACACAACATTGCCTAAAGCAACGCAATTTAAATTCTCAATCTGAAACATTTCAAGCTTCCAAAGACCTGAGCGAAAATGTTTCTGAGCAGCTCTGTTAACAGTAGTCCCAAACTGAAAACAATCAATGTCTTGTAACAGGTGAACTGTAGTATATGCATATCATGGAATACACAACTCAGCAATAAAAAAGTGCCACTGCTACTTGCAATAATCTAGATGAATTTCACAGACATAAAGTTGAGTGAAAGAAGACACAAGAGTGTATACCATGTGCTTCCAATTCAGCAACACTGATGGTGACAGAAGTCAGAACAGGGGTTACTGGGCAGGGTTACAGACAGGGAGGGTGCGTAAGCGAGACCACTGGGGTTCTGGAAATGTTCAACAGCTTGATCTGGGCATGGGTAATGGTAATACACATAGGAAAAATTCTGATGAGCTGTACACTTAAGATCTGTGCACTTGTACTGGGTGAGCATTATACTTCAAATAAGAAAAAAGTTACCAAAAAAATTGGAAGCCGTACTGTCAAAAATAGAAATTTGGGTAATATCAGTTTCTGTCGCCTTCTCTATAATTCATCTACAAGTGGAAAGCCTAAACGTTGGTAAATTTCCAAGCATTAATGATTTTAAGTTAACCGTCTTTTACATAACCAACCATGTGTTGGGTTTTCTGAGTTTGTCTGGGAGTCGGCACCTCTCTCTGAGCCCTTGTCCTCTTGCTGTGTGCTCTGCAGACAAGCATCGTCTTCTGTTGAAGAAGGCCTCCTGGGTAGAAGAGGCAGAGGTTAACTGTGAGACGAGGAGACAGGCAAAATCTGGCTCCCTACAGGGACCTCCTGGCAAGAAGAGGGAGGCAGGCCAGCAACACACGTCTGTGAAGTACCTCCTACCACGAGTCAGACCCGCACAGAGCTTACGGCTCATTTACAGATGACGGGCAGGTCAGTCAGCTCTGGGCACTACTGCGTCCCTGGCATCGAGTGCAGAGTAGCTGATCGACACACACATATCCGATAAAGGCAGGAACTCATTTACCGAAATGAAATTCTTTTCAAATCACTTAGAGGACAGTATGCACTGCTACCCACTTCAAAGAGGATGACACAAGCCATCTCCTTTCCTCTCCTGCCCTAGCCTCCCCAGAGACACCCTCTTACCAGTCTGGATCTACTGCTAGAAACATTCTTTGCATAAAAAGGCAAATACTGCCATCTGCATCTTTCTAGCTAAAAGACACACACGCGAGTTTAAACACATGGGAACCTACTACATTCACTTTTCTACCCCTTATTTTATTGTACTTAATAAGTGGAGATTATTCCATATCAGTATATAGAGAGCTATCTCATTCTTGTAAAACTTTTTAATTGTGCTTTTCTTTTGGTTGTTTGAACAGGTAACCACATGCATGTGGTTCAGTATTTAAAAATAAATAGAAAGGTCTACACAGTGAAAAATCCACCTCTCACCTCTGTTCCCCAACCACCAATTTCCTTCCTCATGGGTGACAGTGTAATTCATTTTTTGTGCATCCTTTTTGAGATAATTCAAGCGTAAAGGAGCAAACCTATACAAACACATGTGTGTACACACACACACACACACACACACACACACACACACACACCTGTGGTTAGGGAGTGTGCGTGTGTGTCTCCAAGGGGACGACTGACGGACACCCATGACGCCTGTGGCATGGAGGGCAGTGTCCCACGTTCCAGCCACCCGGGCAGGGACCCCTCCTCAGGCCTCGTTCTCCTCACCGCTGTGCAGCCCCAGACGCTCTGCTGCCCACCCTCTTCCTCCACCACGGCTCTGATCTCCCCTCGACCCTCATCTCCTGGGGTCCTGTTCCTTCCGCCTCTCACACTTACACAAGTTCTGACTCTCCTCAAACCCCAGCAAACCAGAGCCTCCCCAGCCGCTTTCCTGAGCTCTGGGCTTACACCTTCACTAACCTGAAACTCGTGTCCAAACCCACTCAGTGTGTCCTCCTCTCCGAGCTGGCTACTCTCAGTCGTGAGGGCTCAGAATTATACAGTCACACTCCCCTGGGTCTGCCAACCACTAAGCCCTGTGGCTTCCAGATCTTCACGTCCCCAAACTCTGTCCTCTTTCCCAGTCTGCTGTAGGAATGGTGCCATTCTCCTCATTTCTGGTCCAACCATTACAGCTCCCCAACCCACCTCCCCACATGGAGTCCCTTCCTGGAGGCAGGCTCCCTCCGTAGACTGCGAGGCCTCTGCACGTCCCTCTGCCTGTGATTATCACCAAGGTGCGCGGCACTCCTGTGCAACCACAGAATCACATGTGCAGAGGGACTGAGCAGAGTGCTCTGTGCAGAGCTGGGGCTCAACAGTAGTTGCAGTGTTTCCTATAAGTGATCAATCTGTCTTGATTAAATCTACTGAACTGTAGTAGTGTCTTCATTTTTAAAAGAATATCTTAAAAGTAAGCATGGAGCAAATTTTGTTTCCTGAAAGTGTGTAGAAAACAAAATGTATCCTAATTCCATAGGCACCCAATTTTATTAAGATAGAAACCTCTACAAACTTAAGACTATTTTAATCTTTGCCACGTTCTTTGAAATTCTCCTACCCTCAGCAGTAATTCAGGAACCCTTCAAGGTCTCCAGTGGTCGCAGAATTAAATCCACTGGTCAGTTCTCAGTCCTTGTTTCACTGGCCTCGCAGCGCCTGGCCGCTCATGGCTCCCTGCTCTGTGAAACCCTTCCCTCACCTGCTGTCCTGGACGCCCTCCCTGGCCCCCCGGCTCCAGGCTGCTGCTTCTCAGGCTCCTCCCCCACGTCCCCACTGCCGGCCACCTCTCAACATTAGAGTCCCAGTGCTCAATCCTTCGGGGCCTTGTCCAGCAACCTGGCTCTCAATACCAGGATCTGCTGACCAGGCCCCCCCGAGACCACACGCCCACTACAGTTACATTCAGAAACCCGCTGCTTCTCACCACCTCCACAAAACCACCCTAGTCTGAGCCGCTGTCATCCTGTCCTGAACTCTGGGCACAGACTTTGTCCCCCGCTCCAGTCTGTTCTCAACACAGTAGCCCAGAATGTTCTGATTAAGCCATTCCTCTGCTCAAAACTCTCTCATGGTTCCACCTCCTCCTCCGAGGAGCCCACCCGTGCAACGGCCACAGGGTCCAACAAGATCTGACCTTCACACCTAGATTCTCCCCTTGTTTGCTGCTCTGGTCACTGCAACTTCCTCTCTGTTCCTGGAATCAAGGAATAACCAAGCCTTCCCTCTGCCCACATGGGTCTACGCCTCGGTATCTGCCTGGGTCAGGCCTCACCTCTTGGGTCTTTGCTCACCGTCTCAGACCCCAAACTACCCCGTCTTCCCTTCTGTGTTGATCTGCTCCATCTCACATACCACCACATTATCCACTATGTGTTTCTGTAACCTGTTTATCATTTGTCTCCACTGAAATGTGAGCTGGCCCCTCATCTGTTTTGTTCACTACTGTATCCCCAGTAGACAATCAATAAATAGTTGCTGAATAAATGAACAAATTTTAAAATTTCAACTTTACCTATTGGCAACTTCAGTTAGAAGTATTTATCTATTAATTAGGTCAAATGAAACAAAGTCAGACTGAACAAAATATTCCAGCATCCAAAACACACACAGAGCAAAACGGAGGATTAGGAAGCTCCAGGTTCCCATTTCCCCATAGACACACTGAAAGAACCAGCAGAAGCTGTCTGAACCACCTTCCTGTCCCCCCACCCCCCCACCCCCAAAACCAGAGAGGGCAGAGCAGACTTCGTGTGTGAATTACTGTGTAGTCCATTCTAAGCCATCTGGGGGATACCCGAGGGACTATAATGCAAGATGCTCACCTCTGTTTCATGGAACTCAGAACACAGGCAGGAAAGCTGTGGGCACTGCTCAGAAGAGGCCACTACAGACCCATGGACACCTGAGGCAAGGTATGACGCAAGGAGACACACAACAGACCATCAAAGGCCTGGAGAAGCTAGGGGGAGACTCGCTGGAAATTAGGACGTTCAAAAGGAGACTGAGAGGGCTTCCCTGGTGGCGCAGTGGCCGAGAGTCCACCTGCCGATGCAGGGGACACGGGTTCGTGCCCCGGTCCGGGGGGATCCCACATGCCGCGGAGCAGCTGGGCCCGTGAGCCATGGCCGCTGAGCCTGCGCTCCGCAATGGGAGAGGCCACAACAGTGAGAGGCCCGCGTACAGCAAAAAAAAAAAAAAAAAGGGGGGGGGGGGACTGAGAAAGCCACGTGCAGCTGAGGCAAGATGCACGCTCAGAAAAGTCCTGAGAGGACCCTAAGCTTTCATTTCAGGCTGATTTCTAGCCGAGGACATGGAGAAAACAGGAACCTTGTACACTGCTGGAGGGAACATAACACACAGCTGTTGTGGAAATAGTTTGGCAGTTCAAAAACTTAAACGTGGAATTGCCATGGGATCCAGAAATTCCAAAAGAGCTGAAAGCAGGAATTTAAACAGGTATTTGTACAGCAATGTTCATAGCAGCACTATTCACAGCAGCCAAATATCCACAGTACATCCACACAATGGAGTATTTTTCAGCCTTCAAAGCACAGAAATTCTGATACCTGCTACAACATGGATGCACCTTGAAAACATTACGCTAAGTGAAATAAGCCAGACACAGAAGGACAAATATTGTATGATTCCATTTATATGAGGTACCCAGAAGAGGTAAATTAATGGAAACAGAAAGTAGAACGGAGGTTCCCAGGGGCCGAGGGAATGGGAGAATGGGCATTACGGTTTAATGGGTACAGAGTTTCTGTTGGGATGATGAAAACTTCTGGAGAATGTGGTGACAGTTACACAACAATGCGAACGTACTTACTGCCACTGAATTGTATACTTAAAAAACAGTTACTGTGGGCTTCCCTGGTGGCGCAGTGGTTGAGAGTCCGCCTGCCGATGCAGGGGACGCGGGTTCGTGCCCCGGTCCGGGAGGATCCCACATGCCGCGGAGCGGCTGGGCGCGTGAGCCATGGCCGCTGAGCCTGCGCGTCCGGAGCCTGTGCTCCGCAACGGGAGAGGCCACAACGGTGAGAGGCCCGCGTACCGCAAAAAAAAAAAAAAAAAAAAGAAGCAGCCAGATATGAAAGAGACACATTGCATGATTCCATTCAAAGTATGAACCAGGGAAGAGCCATCCATGCTGTTTTGTGTCTGGAAAGCAGCTGCCCTTGCAGGGGGAGCAGGAGGTGTCTCTGAGTCATGCCCTGTTTCTGATCTGGTGCTGGTTTCTGTGCTCAGAAAATCCACCAAGCCACACTTACAATACGTGTTCTTTTCTGTATGTGTGCTGTCGATAAAAAGCTAACTAAAATTCATTCTGTAAGAGATACAGATGAAATATATTTGGAATTTGTTTTATAATAGTCAAACAAAAACAAAAACAAAAATGTGGGCTGGGGTTTGGATAAAATAAGACTCCCCAAATGTTGGTAATTATTGAAGCTGAGTGATGGGAACGCAGAGACTCATTAAACTATTCTACTTTCAGAAAAATGTCCATAACACTTGTGAGTTATACTGCCACAAAACAGCTCTTCCAAAAGGAGACAAAAGTCCACTTACAGGGTCTGGCTTACGCTTTCTTCAAAAGTTGGCATTTTAGCTCCTTTGTATAATTTTTTCAGTTGTTCTACATGTTCTGAGTTATCAATGCCCATTCCCATTGACAAAATTTCAGCTCGAACATTATAATCAATGACAGACGTTCTCAAGTTTTCAAGTTTTGTAGTGTGCACCTTGAATGAAAGAAAAAATATGTTTGCAGGAATTACACTTAGAACTTTAGATGAATCACAAACACTCTCACCGTGGCCTCCTGATCTCACTGTGCAATGTCTGATGCACCAGGGCATGTGCCAGCACAAGGGCCTCCTCATTGGAATCTTCCAGAATCCAGCCCCGTACTGGAGAAATATGATCAGGTGTGGGGCTGGGGCCAAAATCAAGCCCCGAGGTAAAATCCCAGACAAGGCCCACCCGTGATGCTGTAACCACACGCACAATTCTTAAATCTTTCTGGTTCTCCTTCCTGTGCTTTTTACCTCTCCTCACGAGAAGGCTCAGGGTCTTCAGATGACCAGAAAGGGCCTACACCAAGGCCCTAAATCCTGCGTCCTGGACAGTTTCCTCCACTTGTTTTTTTCTGCAACCAAAACATTCTCATCCATTTCGGTTTACACAAAATTAAGTAAAACACGAAAATCTGCAATTGTCTGATTCCTGTTGGTGGGAGGTGTGGCCCCAGGACTTTCATGCGGGTCGGAGTAGACCAGGCTGGCGCTGGCTGGGGCGCCTCCCCGGGGAGCGCGGGAATCAGGAATGCACTCCCGTCCAGGGATAGCAGAAGAGCCTTTCTCCACTCAGCCTGGGGACCGAGCTGGTGTTGGGGGGAGAAGGCGGCAGGTGTGGGGTCTGTCTCCCCTCCAGTGTGCCACGAACAGTGCTACACTTTGGAGCTGCGGAAGCATGTTTGCCAGGTGGGTTTTCTTTTTTTTTTTTGCTTCATTCTCTTAGCTATAGTTTAAAAAATCCTTGCTTAATAAAGTTTCCATTTTTTTCTCTGATGAAAAACCACCACAATATTGACTATTATGACATCGACTAAGACCCCCCCAGACCTCTTCATTTACCTGCACTGGTAGTCTCTACCTTCCCTTCTAAAAATCATATTCTCCTCTTACTCTTAAATCTTATACCCAAACTCTTCTTTTCCATGTTAAGGCTTTTTCACTCTTATAAAAAGAACTTTCAACAAAACACTTTTTATGAACTGAATTCCTTTAAATCGTATAAATAATCATAATAATTAAGATTTAAGTGTAACAGAGCAAAACTCTGAATTGAAAAGTAGAGTTCCCAGGGTGCAAGCAGAGGGGGGATGGTGCCGGCCTCAGCAGGGACGGGCTGAGGCCCTGAGTCACATGTCCTGGCCTCATGCTCAGTCCCACCCACCCCCACAGGGTAGGAGTCTGCTCATGGATGGAATTCCAGTGCCCCGTACAGGTCCTAGCACACAGTAGGTGCTCAATAAATATCTGGTGAATGGATGAGGTAGGAACCGTGAACATAATAAAATCTGTCTTGGAAAGCCTGAGGACCGGAATCCTCCACATTACTGACCACTTTAAGATCACTTACAACTACACCAGCACAGGCTGTGCTTCTGCAGGGCAGTTACTGTCCCAGGGCTTCCCACCTGTGTGGGCAGAGGACTGTGAAATCGGATTACCAGTGCACAGTCACCACTTGGAAAAGAATTATAAACGGGAGACACTGCCGTGTGTACTAACTATTAATAGTTTCATGAAGTTTCTGTCTCGGTTGTATGTGTGAGCGTGTCTGATTTATACACACACACACACACATACACACACACACACACACACACACACACAACCTGTGAGTGCTGGGTTACAATATAAAAGGTTCCCTTAAACCAAAAAACCCATGACCACATTCATGACCCAAGTAACATGGAAAAAGCTCTCCTTTACACAGAGCCCTTATCAAATCAGCCTCCGTTTATGTGAGGCAAATAGTTATTCAAGCAACAGGTTAGAATAATTTGGATAATTTTAGGGGCCCATTCAAACACACGTTTCTTTTCAAGAAAAATGCATACTTACCATTGGATCAATCCAAACCGTATTTCCTAAAGCCAACATCACTTTTGCATCATGCAGTTTCCCATTAATTTTATGATGAATGTACCTAGTAACCTGAAAAAAAAAACCACTTAAGTAATTTATCTGAAGATTTAAAAAAACACTTTATTCTGTATGTGCTCTATAGTTTTGCAAGAAGCTTTTCCATGCCTTTCATTTGAGCCTCCCGACCACCCCATGGGGCAGGTTATGGAGGCCATCACACCCCTTCACCAACAAGGGTAACCATCAGTGGAGACGAATGAGGACAGGTGCAAAGGTGAGTCCCGAGCACAGGGTGTTCCAGCTGCTCCAGAGGACGAGGTCACACACTGGGGCTGCTCAGCAGCAGGGACACTGGGGTTGGGGGGCCCTGGTCCCCAGCAACAGTAGAACTCTCTCTCCTCACTCTCTCACTGAGCTTCCAAAGAAAGAAACATCCATCCTTTAAAGACAGGCTGACAGCTGACAGAGGGGATGGGGGACACGCACCCACGCTGGGAACCACGCGGTGTGAGGAGTCCACAGCACACACCTGTGCTGGGGACTCACCTCTGCACCTCTCCTCATTCAACTCCACTGTTTACAACCCAAACCTTTTGCTTTGCCAACGGCAATGGCTTCTTTCATATCCTGTTAATCAGACTGTAGGAAATGGAGCCTTCCTTTGAAGAATCAGGAGCCTCGTCATGAACAGGACTTAGTGCTCTGGTGACGTCCCTGCCGGGCCGAAGGCGGGGCCTCTCCACCCACCCGAGACGGCATGTGCTCCACGCCTTGGTACAGGGGGGCTTCTTCGCCTTCACAGTGCCTTATCCGCTCTGCTTGGTGACATGCTAGTTACCTACTCTGAAGGACCCAGAGGGCACGTCCCCTCCTTTGGAAGCTTTTCTGGACTCTCTCTCTCTTTCCTTGCCCAGCTACCCAAGCCCAGTGGAATTACCTGGTCCCTCTGGCGAGGGTCCATCACCTATGTGCCCCCCGTGACACGGGTATCCTAAGCGCATACACTGTTTATTCTCTTTAAGTAACAGCCAGTTTATTTTTAGCACAGTGCATATTTCACACCCAAAGTGTGCGAGCACTAATGACGACCACGGCCCATCACACCCGGCCCCTCTGAGGGCTCAGAGCTGGTCTACACATGGCGCTGTGAGTGCGTTCCTGACCAGAAACAGGAAGCAGTGAACCCAAACCCAATACTCCAAATTCAAATACACCTCAATTCTGTGTATATTCTGGGTTAAATATATTCTGAAAGTCAACAAAATATAAAAAGCCCAAATAACTCACCTTTGGATTCCATTCAATCTCATTGTCCGCGGGTTTCACTCTACAAACGATAAACTCCACGGCTTGAGGGGGCAGAGTGTGGAAACTTTCTGGGAGGTGAAGCAGCTGGTCTCTTGTGATGAGTTTGGTCCTGCCTTCATCTATGAACTTCACAAGGACATTATCCAGGGCCCACGTGTCCTCCTTCTGGCTCATCTCCAACACCTGAACCCTACAGGACAACAGTGGCCTCAGTCTAACACAGAGACCCAAAGGGAAATAATCGTCGCCTTGGCTTCCTCGTTAGACGCAAACCACACAAAAGTTCCCTAAGCTGCACGGCTTTACTCCGTACTAGAAATAAAATAACTGAAGTCACCAAGAGCACTCAGCCATGATTTATTTAATTCAAGTATTCTTATGTATAAAAAACAGTGTAGTACTTTGAATAAAGGAAATTCCTTTATCTGACAACACAAGAAAAATTAACATAGCAAATCAAATGTTCCAAGGCTCTCAATCTGGGCTGTCACCACGCGGGGACGGGTGGGGCATTCGAGGGCCATCGGCGCAAACAGGCACACGAGGCAGGATGGAACGCTGACAGTGCCACTTCTTGGGCTGACCTAGCTGACTTACATAGCCTCACCAGGGCTCAGTCTGCTTCTCTGTAAAATGGGAACTGTGCCCACTCGATGGGAATTTTGTAAGAATTAAGTGAGTCGCTGACTGTCCATAGGTAAATGTCACACTGTCATCCACGCTCTGTGCTCAGCAGCCCCAGGGCAGAGGAGCCTCGAGAGTACGGCTGAGCCGGACCAGGGTGAACACGACCCCACCACCGCCCTCCTGGGAGGCAGCCAGGCTCAGTACGTGTACACCGGTCATATGGGCAGAGATGAAAACAGCGATTCAACACCACTTGAAGTCACCTTATGCTTCACAACTTCTAGAGATGAAATAAAGAGACACTTTACCTGTGAAAAGCTACTTTTTCTGCTAATCCATATAATCCAAATTTCTCCACCTTTTCAACAGTTGTTTTATTACTGGAATCTTCAAAATACTCTTTCATGTCAGCAGCAAGAGTTGCATAAAGATCCACATGTTTATCAACTATGCGACCAAAATAATTTGTTGCATTCAAAATATAAAAGGGTATTATCTGAAACATAAACAGTAAACATATCCAGAAAACAAACTCACTCTAACTAACACACCACTGTAAAGCAATTGTACTCCAATAAAGATGTGAAAAAAATAAAATAACATAAAATCCCTTCAAAAAAAAAAACAGGGCTTCCCTGGTGGCGCAGTGGTAGAGAATCTGCCTGCCAAGGCAGGGGGCATGGGTTCGAGCCCCGGTCTGGGAAGATCCCACATGCCGCAGAGCAACTAGGCCCATGAGCCACAACTACTGAGCCTGCGCGTCTGGAGCCTGCACTCCGCAACGGGAGAGGCCGTGATAGTGAGAGGCCCCCGCTCGCTGCAACTAGAGAAAGCCCTCGCACAGAAACGAAGACCCAACACAGCCAAAAATAAATAAATAAATAAATAAATTAATTTTTAAAAACCCCAAAATACAAAAACCTCAATCTGAAGCAAAGAGGCATCTGCAGAAGTCAGCACCTGACCTAAGAGCCCAAAGCACACAACAGGGATTTAAAAATAAACTAGGAAACTGACCAAAAAACAGAATAAAAACCTTAGCATACACACAAATAATTATAGTTTCACTTTAAATTTAATGGAAGTGGTTTGGGTAAATATTAGTTTAAAGCTTTATTATTAGTAAGTGTTCCTTTGTTTACTTTTTAACTGCACTTTAGAAAAATCCTTAAAAAAACATAGCCTCCGTGTCTCTGGAGCCCTTTCTGAAGTATTTTAGTGAGAGCCTGCTGTGTACGAGGCACAAGGAACTCAGAGAGGAAGCATGTCCTGCAGGGACCCTAAGCAACCGTGGGTGGACAGATGTGCCACAGCTGCGTGTGGCCAAGAAGACAACTCTTCACAGGCAAGTGTACGCAGGGTTATTGGCGTGTGTTGGGGTGTCGGTGCGCACAGGTACGCAAGAGTACGGAGGAGGCATTCCAGACAGGGGGCAAACAGTATGCATTAGGGCAGGGAGCCCTGGCTACAGGGCGGGAGTGAGCAGATGGCAGGAGTGAGCAGTGGTTATTTGGTGAGGGGGCAGCGCCATCTGGGAGGCAAGGCAGGCAGGGGAGAGGTCACCCCTTGTGACCAAAAGGTGCTGGATCTCACAGGGCTGACAGCCGGTGGCTCTCCTCTGTGCTCGCCCCCCCCCCACCAGCTTCATTGCCTACGCCCCTCACACTCGCCGTAAGCCTTGTCCTACTCCACAAACATTCCACACAACTCCTACCTCAGGGCCTTTGCACTTGCTGCTTCCTCTGCCTGGAATATCCTTCCCTAGATAGTCTCACGGCTGGATCCTTCTTATCATTTGGCCCTCGGGGCAGCTGACCCCTCCTCAGAGGGCCCCTCCCTGCCTCTAATTTCCAAAGGGCCCCGTGTCCCCCAGCACACACCGCGGAACTTCACTGCATTTCACCCTCTCCGCAGCACTGTCACCATCTTAACTCACTGCTGACCGTCCCCACTGGAAGGTGAGCCGGGAGAGGACAAGTAGCACGTCTTATCATGGCTCCCAACCCAGCCACCAACACCTGAACCCTACAGGACAGGTGGAGAGTCTGCCTCAGGGACTCGTGGAGAGTCTGCCTCAGGGAACCCCCAGTGCTCTGTCAAGCCGGCCCTCATCTCGGGCAGGGAATTCAGTATTCCTTCTAGCCCGGCAGATGGCCTCTCCCAGGGAGTCTTCTCCCCTATGGTTTAGGGGCCCCAACAACCTGGCATCCCAGACAGAAGCCCACTGGGTGACAGGAGTCAGTGGACAGGAGGTGCAGGGGATGGGAAAAACTCTCACTCCAATGTTAGGAGAGCTTGGCAGGATATAACATACACTCCAACTGCAAATATAGTTTTTGAAAGATGCACAAAGAAAAGTAACAGAGAAAATATACTAAGATGCCAATGGTGACTGTTTTAGGATGACAGGAGTAAGGGGAGAGTTCCTTTTCCCCCGCGTTTCCTAAGTTAGAAGGCTCTGTGTTCAGCACACACTGATGAACAGAGTCCAGGCCCGAGCAGGCATCAGTGTGTGGCAGTCCCCTCCACACGGCGTCAGCACATCCACGACACGCCGAGCTGGCAGAACGGAGGTGGCAAAAAGCAGCTTGTGGACTGGACTCTCCTGCCAGGAGGGCGAGAGCGTGAGGCCTCCACACAGGTGACCCACTCTTCCTGGTTCCAGCACCGAACATCCTGGGTGGTGGGAAACCCCTCAGTCCTGGGCACATGGGACGGTCCCTTCTGGCCACACACCTCCCCACCTGTTTCGATGCCCCTCTCGCCAGTAACTCAGTTTGTTACGGTTGCAGGACACAAGGTAAGATACAGAAATCCATCACATTTCTAAAACAATTAGAAAAATAACAATGACATCCAAAAACATGAAATACTAGGGATGAGTTTAACACAAAAAGTAGAAGATCCATCTACTGAAAACTGTAACACGTTGCTCAGAAAATTAAAGGCGACCGAGACAAACGAGTGATACGCCACGTTAACGGACTAAGGAGACTCAGTACTGCTAAGATGTCAATTCTTCCCGTGTTAATCTATAGACTCGAAACCGAGTAGGACCCTGTGGGGCCTTCCCACGGCAGACCCCTCCCCCACATCCTCTGCTTTAGCTTCTCTCTGAAGCGCCCAGGTAATTGTATCTGTGCATGTTTCCTGAGTTGTTTTACAGATGTGAAAACCCCTCACCAAATAGAAGATGTTAACTACTTGATGACCAATGAGCACATAGCCCCCAGGCCTACAGGGGCCTAAGGATTGATAATGTTAACCCCCGTGACACCACTCTGTTATCTCACCATCAACCAATCAGAGAATTGTGCAGGAGCTGATCACCTACCCTGTCACTCCCCATCTCTCACCTGGCCTTAAAAATGGTTTCCTGAAACCCACTGGGGAGTTGCGGGTTTTTAAAGCATGAGCCACTCGTTCTCCTTGTATTGGCACCTTACAGTAGACGCTGGACTTCCTTCACTACAACCTGGTGTCAGTAGAGCGGCTTTACCATGCACACAGGCAAGTGGACCCAAGGTTGGTTTGGTATCAGACTCAACGCAATGCCAAGCAAAATCCCACCAGGATTCTAAGTATAATAGATATTGATAACCTGATTCTAAAATTTTATATGGACATGCGAAGTAACAGTCAAAAGGATATTGAAGAAGACAGGCAACGTTGGAAGACTTACCCACCAGTTTTCAAGATTATAAAGCTACAGTAATCAAGCCAGTGTGATACTGTATAAGGACAAAGAAACCAAGGAGCAGAATAAAGAATTCAGAAATCAGGACTTCCCTGGTGGTCTAGTGGTTAAGAATCTGCCTTCCAGTGCAGGGGACGCAGGTTCGATCCCTGGTCGGGGAACTAAGAACCCACGTGCAAGGGGGGCAACTAAGCCTGTGTACTCTAGAGCCTGCGTACCGCACCCAGAGAGCCCATGCACTGTAACAAAGAGCCCGCGTGCTGCAACTAAGACCTGACACAGCCAAATAAATAAATAAATAGTAAAAAAAAAAAAAAAAAGAATTCAGAAATCACATATATGGTCTCCTAATTTTTGTCAAAGGTGTCAATATAATTTAGGGGGAAAAGAAGGTCTTTATACTAAATGATGCTGGAGTGACCAATTATCCAGAAGAAAAAATCTTGCCTCCTTTTAAAAAACTCTGCCACACACAAAAGTTAATTTGAGGTGGATCACAGAGCTAAATGTAAAACTATACAGCTTCTAGAATAAAAACACTGGGAAAAATCTTTGCAACCATATGGTAGGCAAAGATTTCTTATGGCATGAAAAGCACAAAATACAAAATAAAAAAGTAAAAAACAAAAAAAAACAAAACAAACAAAAAAAAAGTAAAAAACTAGGCTTCATCAAAATTAAAAACTTTTGCTTTTCCACTGGGAGAAAACATTTGCAATATATCTGACAAAGGATATCTAAAATATATAAAGAACTGTTAAAACTCAACAAGAAGGAAACCCAAATAAAAAATGGGCAAGAATTCTAAACAGAAAAGTTAACAAGAGAAGAGATACAAATGGCTAGTAAGCAGTGGAAAGATGTCTAAGATTCTTTATCACCAGGGTAACACAAATAAGATAACAGTGCAAATGCAACAGAGTGGCAAAAATTACAGACTGAGAATACCAAGTACTGATGAGAATGTGGATCAACTGGAATTCTTGCGTGCAGTGCTGGTCAGAATGCCAATGGTTCCACCTCTTTAGAAAACTGTTTGGCAGTTTCTTACAAACATACACTTACCATATGACTCAGCAATTCCACTCCTAGGTCTTACTCCAGAGAAAAGAACATGTACTGTCAAAGATGTAACACAAATGATCGAAGCAGCCAGAAACTGTCAACAACCCAAATGTCCATCAATTTGTGAACAGACAAACATACAGTGGAATCCTACACAGCAATAAAATAGAAAACAGGCGAATCTCAAAGATAATACACTGAGGAACAGAAATCAGACTCAAAAGACCACATACTGTACAATTCCATTAATACGAAATTCCAGTAAAAGACAAAACCATAGTGACAGAAAGCAGATCCCCTGGGAACCAGGGGTATGTAATTTAAAAACTCCCTGCAAACAAAAGTCCAGGACCAGATGGCTTCACTGGGAAATTCTACCAAACATACAAAGAACAACTATTACCAATCCTTCTCAAACTCTTCCAAAAGATTGAAGAGGAGGGAACACTCCCAAAGTCATTCTATGAAGCCACTATCACCCTGATACCAAAAGCAGACAAAGATAATACCACAAAATAAAATCACAGGCCAATATCTTTGACGAATATAGTTGCAAAAATTCTCAATCAAATATTAGCAAACTGAATCCAACAACACATAAAAAAGATCACACACCACGATCAAGTTGGATTCATCCCAGGGTCACAAGGATGGTTCAACATATGCAAATCAAAAAATGTGATACACTCCATCAACAAAAGTAAAGATAAAAACCACATGGTCATGTCAATAGATGCAGAAAAAGCATTTGATAAAATTCAACATCCATTCATGATAAAAACTCTTACTAAAGTGGGTATAGAGGGAACATATCTCAACATAATAAAAGCTATTTATGACACATCCACAGCCAACGTAACACTCAATGGTAAAAGCTGAAAGCCTTTCTTCCTGTTAAGATCTGGAACAAGACAAGTGTGCCCATTCCCACCACTTCTATTCAATGTAGTATTGGAAGTCCTAGCCACAGCAATCAGACAAGAGAAAGAAATAAAAGGCATCCAAACTGGAAGAGAAGAGGTGAAAGTATCATTATAGGCAGACGACATGATACTGTATATAGAAAACCCTGAAGACTCCACACAAAAACTACTAGAACTGATGAATGAACTCAGCAAGGTAGCAAGATACAAGATTAACATACAGAAATTTGTTGCATGTCTTTATGCTAACAATGAAATATCAGAAAGGGAAAGTAAAAAAAAAAAAAAAAAAAAATCCCTTTTAAAAATAAAATACTTAGGAATCAACCCGACCAAGGATGTGAAAGACTTGTATGTTCAGAACTATAAAACACTGATAACGGAAATTGAAGATGATTCAATAGAAAGATATCCCATGCTCTTGGACTGGAAGAATGAATATTGTTAAAATGGCCATACTACCCAAAGCAATTCACACATTTAATGTGATCCCTATCAAATTATCCATGACATTTTTCACAGAACTAGAATAATCCTTAAATATATATGGAACCATAAAAGGCCCAGAATTTCCAAAGCAATCCTGAGGAAAAAGAACAAAACTGGAGGCATAACTCTCCCAGACTTCTGACAATACTACAAAGCTACAGTAATCAGAACAGTGTGATACTGGCACAAAAACAGACATATGGATCAATGGAACAGAATAGAGAGCCCAGAAATAAACCCACACACCTACAGTCAATTAATCTCCAACAAAGGAGGCAAGAATATACAATGGAGAAAAGACAGTCTCTTCAGCAAGTGGTGTTGGGAAAGTTGGACAGCTGCATGTAAATCAATGAAGTTAGAACACACCCTCACAACATAAACAAAAATAAACTCAAAATGGCTTAAAGACTTAAATATAAGGCATGACACCATAAAACTTCTAGAAGAGGACATAGGCGAAACATTCTCTGACATAAATCGTACCAATGTTTTCTTAGGTCAGTCTCTGAAGGCAACAGAAATAAAAGTAAAAGTACACAAATGGGGCCTAATCAAGGTAATAAGCTTTTGCAGAGCAAAGGAAACCATAAACAAAATGAAAAGACAACCTATGGAACAGAAGAAAATATTTGCAAATCATGTGACTGACAAGGGCTTAATTTCCAAAATATACAAACAGCTCATACAACTCTAAAACAAAAACAAATAACCAATGAAAAAATGGGCAGAAGGCCATTTCTCCAAAGAAGACACAGAGATGGCCAAAAGGCACATGAAAAGATGCTCAATGTCACTAAATATTAGAGAAATGCAAATCAAAACTACAATGAGGTACCACCTCACACCGGTCAGAATGGCCATCATTAAAAAGTTTACAAACAATAAATGCTGGAGAGGATGTGGAGAAAAGGGAATCCTCCTACACTGTTGGTGGGAATGTAAACTGGTGCAGACACTATGGAAAACAGCATGGAGGTTCCTTCACAAACTAAAAATAGAGCTAGCATATGATCCAGCAATTCCACTCCTGGGCATATATCCAGAGAAAACTCTAATTCGAAAAGATACATGCACCCCAATGTTCATAGCAGCACTATTTACAACAGTCAAGACATGGAAGCAACCTAAATGTCCATCAACAGATGCATGGATAAAGAAGATGTGGTAATATATACACAATGGAATATTACTCAGCCATAAAAAAGAATGAAATAATGCTATTTGCAGCAACATGGATGGACCTAGAGATGATCATACTGAGTGAAACAAGCCAGACAGAGAAAGACAAATATTATATGATATCACTTATACATGGAATCTAAAATATGACACAAATGACCTTATTTACGTAACAGAAACAGACTGACAGACACAGAAAACTTATGGTTGTCAAAGAGGAAAGGGGGTGGGGGAGGGATAAATTAGGAGTTTGAGATTAGCTGATACAAACTAATACATATAAAACAGATAAACAACAACAAGGTCCTACTGTATAGCACAGGGAACTATATTCAATATCCTGTAATAAACCATAATGGAAAAGAATATGAACAAGAATATATATATATATATATAAATGTATGTATGTATCTGAATCAGTCTTGGCTGTACAACAGAAACTAACACTACATTGAAAATCAACTATACTTCAATAAAGTAAAAAAATAAATTAAATTAAATAAAAAGGAAGGTCTTGGTTAGAGGGGTTCTGGGAAGGTGGCCACAGTGAGGTGTCATATTTTTTGACTCTCGCTGAATCCCCCACATAAAGACAGACAGAGCAGTGAGACAGCAAAGCCAAAGCCAGGGACATACTGCAACAAAACGTAATTAACAAAACATCCCCATGGACCCCAAAATAAAAGCAGATGAGGATGATAACATAGGAGAAACTCCAGGTGACCCTGGGTTTGGCACTGACTCTTTGGATACAACAACAAAAGCACAGTCTGTGATAGAAAAAATTGGAAAGTTGGACTTCATTAAAATTAAAAACTTCTGCTGTCCAAATGGCACTATAATCATCTTTTAGTATCCACGGAGGATTGGTTCCAGGACCCCCTGTGAATACCAAAATTATTGGATGCTTAAGTCCCTTACATAAAATGGTGTAAGGATTTGCATATAACCTAAGGACAGCCTAAGGATATACTTCAAATCATCCCTAGATTATTCATAATACCTAATACAATGTAAATGCTATGTAAATAATTGTAAATACAATGTAAATGCTATGTAAATAGTTGTAAATACAAGGTAAATGCTATGTAAATAGTTGCTGGACCACTGCAAATTCAAGTCTTGCTTGCCAAATATTTTAGATTTGAGGTTGGTTGAATCTACGGATAACGAGAGCTGACTATATAAAGAAAATGAAAAGACAAGCCAATGGCTGGGAGGAAATTTTTACGAAACACGTATCTGATAAGACTGGGATCCAAAATATACAAAGAACGCTTAAAACTCAATAATAAGAGAACAAACAACTCAATTAAAAAATGGGCAAAAAACCTGAACATATTATCTCACAGCTATTTCAGCAAAGAAGATTACGGCTGATAAATAAGCATATGAAAAGGTGCTCAACATCACGTCATCAGGGAATTGCAAATTAAGACAATGAGATACCACTACACACCTGACTGAATGGCTAAGATCTAAAACACTGACAACGTCAAACACTGGCAAGGATGTGGAACAACAAGAAGTCTCATTCATTCATTGCTGGTAAGAATGTAAAATGGTATAGTCACTTCAGAAACCAGTTTTGTAGTTTCTTACAAAGCAAAACATAGTCTTACTATATACATAATCACACACAACAGTCACACTCTTTGGTATTTACCCAAATGAGTTGAAAACTTCTGTCTACACAAAAACCTGCACTTGAATATTTATCCTAGCATTATTCATAATTGCCAAAAATTGGAAGCAACCAAGATGTCCTTCAATAGGTGAATGGATAAACAAACTGTAGCATATTCAGCCATAAAAAGAAACGATTAAGCCACAAAAAGGCATGGAAGAACCTTAAATGCAAACTGCTAAATCAAAGAAGCCAGTTCAAAAAACCTACACCCTGTATGACCGCAACTATATCACATTTGAAAAAGGCAAAACTACAGAGACGGTAAAAAGATCGGTGACTGCTAGGAATTCTGGGGAAGAGGTAAAGGGATGGACAGGTGGAGTGCACAGGGGACCTTCAGGGCAGTGAAAGTGTTGTGTGATACTGTAACGGTGGATATGTGTCATCACACACTTGGCAAAGTCCATAGAACGTACGCTGCAAGGAGTGAAGCTTAACTTAAACTGTAGGCTTTAGTTAATAATAATTATCAATATTGGCTCATCTATTATCACACATGGACCACAATAATGAAAGATGCTAATAATAGGGGAAACTGTTGGGGGCGCCGGGGGAGAGTACAGGGGAACTCTGTATTTTCTGCTCAGTTTTTCTGTAAAACTAAAACTGCTCAAAAAAATAAAATCTATTAATTTAGATAACAACAACAAAAATAGCAGATGAGTAAAAACCACCCACATCACAAGACCTGCGTGGTATCACTGTGTGTGCAGGAAGCAGCACTGGGAGGTATGAGCTCGTCTGAAAGACTAGCAACAGGAGGATTCCACAAGAGGCAGCAGGTGTTCATTGAAAACACGGTGGGCCTGGGTGACAAGGGCAGCTGCACTGGAAGGCTTTCCTGCATTCTGATAGTGGGTGAAGGCTGGGCCCCTGTGAAATCTCCCAACTGTCCACCCAGGGACAAGAGAGATGAAGGAAGAGAAAGGCCAGATGTACCTGGGTGAGGGGCACAGAGCCAGGGCATCTCAGAAATCTCAGAAACTGTGTTTTCATTTTTTTTTTTTTTTAAACCAGACATGGAAACAACAGAAATGGAAACTCTGTGAAATTAGAAAAGCTATCCTGACCCACACCTCCTCCTCAAATTTAAGGAAAAGGAATTTTACCGAAAAATGAGCAACAGCAAAGTATCAAGGTCAAATCCCATATTAAGTTACAATAATAAAAAAGAGAATAAGAAGCAGAATAACAGTCCCTAGAGACAATGAAGGCCACCAGAAAAATGTGTCCACAAAACAGATGAAAACTGTACTCCAATTTCAAAACTAGCTGCCTTTCAGCTTATTAAGAAAGTGACACATGATATAAAAGAACCACATAAGTCAGAATTTTAAAATGTAGAAATGAGGTGATAGAACTTGGGAAGAATCAGAATTTAAAGACAAAAATCATTTCATCAATGAAAACTGTATGGGGTTGAATGGTAATCCGTGCCTCCTGCCACGCCCCCAAAGAAAACTGTCTCTGTGCTAACTCCCACCATCTGTGACTGTGACCTTATTTGGAAAAAAGGTGTTTGCAGATGTAATTAAGTATCTCTGGGTGAGGAGATCACTGTGGATTATGGGCGTGGGCCCTTTATCCATTGACACGTGTGCTTTGTAAGAGGCACAGAGAGAAGAGGAGAGGGTGATGTGAAGATGAGGCAGAGACTGGAGGGATGTGGCCACGAGGTGAGGACAGGCCAGGGCACGCCTGGAGTCAACAGCAGCTGGAAGAAGCAGGAAAGGGAGTCTTCAGACGGAGCACAGCCTGCTGACACCTTGATTTCAAACTCTGGCTTCCAGGACTGTGAGAGAATAAACTTGTGCGGTTTTAAGGCACCCAGTTCATGGTATTTGTACAACAGCCCCAGGAAACGAGTACAGCATAGCCACACAAGGAGGAGCACAAGCATGAATGAACATAACACATTCGCCCTAAGGGAAAGGGAAGGTGAAGGCAGAACACTCAAACTCAAAAAGAAAGGAAGAAATAATAAATAAATAAAAAAAAAAGATTCACAAGAAAGTGACAACTCAACTCAGCAACTCTATCTGTATCTCAGAATATTCCCCAAAGGAATAATCATGGATGATCTGAAAAGGTTCGTGTAATCATCACATTATTTTTAATAGTCCCCAAAGGGAAACAACTTTCTTTCTAAAAAGATAACTAAGAAATCCCTAAATTTAAGTGGTTTATCTATCTTCCAGTTTGATCTTGGTTTTATGAATGAACTGGCACCTTGAAATAAGGCACCGTATAAGAACCCTTAAAATAAGTGCCTACTGTCAGATTAATGGTGGTAATTAGTACTGTCATAATTGCCTTCTATTAAATTCTACCTCTTAAAGAATGAAAGTTGTTCATTAAAATGACCATTAATCATTGGACAAGTTCTTTAATAGGACTTACTTTTATGTATCCAAACACTGGTAGAGTTTGGCTGGATAACTTCCTTGGCATGTCTACTTCTGGATTAACATGGTGTCGATCAGGACAGATCCTTTTGTCTCTGAAAAAAAGGAACAGGATTTTAAAACCAGGAAAAAAAAAATAACAATTTTCAACATGAATTTTAAAGTATTCACCAGGAAAATTAATCTAGAATCGAAATCAGAGAACCTGTATTCCAAACGCTGTAAAGTTAAGTAACCAAATGCTGTAACGCTAATTAGATCCCTCAGGTGACACTAACGGTGTGTGAATAAGTGGAAAGGATCCTAAAGTTCAACTGGCACTAAGTAAACTCAAAGGACAGAGTTACTGCATTACTTCTCCAGACAGTCTTAAATGCAGTACGTAAATGAACAAAATATACTTCCAAAATAAAGACTCTGACTCAGAAACACATCACTATAACCCACAACAGGGGCCAATGAACCTCTAAACCAGGAGCCATTCCGTAACCCAAACTGAGAAATAGTTAAAGCTTCAGTTTTAAAATTCAATATTTTATTTAAAGGCATAATGGAAATTGCTGCTAATAACCTGGATAATGTACATAATTCAAAGAAGTTAATTTCAATAGTTATCTTAAAATTAAATTCAATCCAGTAGATATCTAACAGACATCTACTACTCAGTCCCAGAGATCCACTGATCAAGTATTGGCATCGTGTCTGGATCCCTGACTCGGGGATCTCCTGACTGTTAAGATATATCCAAGTTCTCCAAATTGATTCATATAATCAATGCAGTTATCAAAATTCCAGCAACGTTTTTGAAGAAGCTGACAACCCTTTCTAAAATAAACATGGAGATGCATTAGACTTAAAATGCCAAAAAAACCTTGAAGAAGAGCAAAGTTGGAGGACTTAAATACCATTTCCCAAGACCCACTATAAGCTACAGTACTTAAAAAAGTGTAGCACTGGTGTAAGAACAGACAAATAGACCAATGTAACAGAGAGAGTCCACAAATGGATCACATATGCTATCGTCTGGGTTATGTCAAAGGCACCAACTCAGTGAGAACACAACAGTGTTTTAAATAAAGAATGCTGGAGCAAGAGATTATCCATACAGAAAAAAGTAAACCTTGCCCCATATCAAACACTATACACAAAAATTAATTCAATAGAGATTATATGCCTACATGTGTAAAGCTAAATCTATAAAACTTCTAGAAGAAAATATAGAGGAATGTCTTCATGATCTAGAGATAGGCAATTTATCTCTTATATTAAAACACAATCAAACAGTAACCATCAAACATTTCATCAAAATTAAAAATGTCCGTCCATTGGAAGACTCTTAAAAGAGTGAAAAGGCAAGCCACAGACTGGGAGAAGTTTCTCAAAGCATATATGCATATCTCTGACAAAGCAGTTGTATCAAGAATAAACAAATTATTCCTATAAACCAATAAATACCCCATTTTAAAAACGGGCAAAAGACCTGAACAGGCATTTCACAAAAAAGGATGTCCAATGTCCTACAATCATGTTGAAAAGCCATTCAACGTCATGAATTCTTAGGGAAATGCAAATTAAAATAACAATGGTTTTCCCCTGCACCCCCATGAATACTAAGTGTTGGTGAGGATACAGCAACCCAAACTCCCTCACACACACCTGGTGGGATCACAAGATGACCAACCGCTCTGGCAAAGTTAAACACAAGTCTACCCCATGACCCAGCAATACCACTCCAGAGTATAATATATACCCAAGAGAAACGGGTGCATAGTTCCAGAAAAGGACACGTACAAGAGTGTTCATGGAAGCTTCATACATAATACAACTCACAGGCCCGTCAAGAGTAGAATGGATATATACATCGTGATATATTCATATAACAGAATTTTTAAAAAATATTTATTTATTTATCTTGCTGCATCAGGTCTTAATCGCAGCACACGGGATCATCGTTGCGGTACTTGGGATCTTTTGTTGTGGTGCGTGGGCTCTTCATTGCGGCACGCGGGCTTCTCTCTAGTTGTGGCGTGCGGGTTTTCTCTCTCTAGTTGTGGCGCGGGTTCCACAGCGTGTGGACTCTGTAGCAGTTTGTGGCATGCGGGCTCTCTAGTTGAGGTGCGTGAGCTCAGTAGTTGTGGCACATGGGCTTAGTTGCCCTGTGGGATGTGGGATGCTAGCTCCCCGACCAGGGATCGAGCCTGCGTCCCCTGCATTGGAAGGTGGATTCTTTACCACTGGACCACCAGGGAAGTCCCCACACAATGGAATTCTAAGCCACAAAGTAAATAAATAAATAAAATACCAATACATGCAACAACATGGATGAATGCCACAGACAGTATTGACAGATGGAGCACACTACAATTCCATGTATATAAAATTCTAAAACAAGCAAAGTTAGTCAGTGCTGGTAGATAGCGTGAGGGTGGTTACTTCAAATTGGGAAGGAACAGGAGGGGACCTTGCAGGGGCTCCCTCAGAGCTGGGCCGTAGCTCACGTGGGCTGCATATGCATATGACAATCATCAAGCTGTAAACTTATCATCTGTGCAGTTTACTGTATGCTACATGTCAGTTATGAAAAAGATGACTGGCTTACTTGCAAAAACCAAAAGCCTTAAGATACGGACAAAGAGGCCTTCTGGCTTTTTTATCTTCTTTGGCTTCCAGAACCCTTGCAGTAAACTCGTAGAGCTCTGAAGGAATCTTGGTATCTGCTCGCTCCAAGTAGCGCAGGACGCCAACTGCATGGCAGGCATTTCTCTCCGTCAGCAGCAACACAGATTTGGTTTTTTTCTCTCTCTGTTCTGCAGGAGAACCCTTAAAATTGGGGGTGAATAAAGGAAGCAGATCATCCGTACCGGTCTAAATGATAAAACTTTCCGGACTCTGCATTTGTCATTATGTGGAAAACGCCAGTGAAACATTAAGTGATAATATAAATTAATCAAACCTGTTCAGTTAAACTCTGAAAATGATCAGACATGCAATACAGGCGTCCACCAAAAACTTTCGGCGAGGAAGGAAAGCTGAAGTGAATCACACACGTGGCATCGGTGATGGCCAAGAGTGGTGTGCAATCATCTGTTAAGGCTGGAGAAAAGGATTCGGACAATTTCAAATGAAGCTGGAATTTTACTGCACATACTTTACAGAACAATTCCAGGAACCATACTTCAAAACATTTCTTTACTGCATTTTACTTTTCAGATGCAAAGAAACTTCCTTCCCATTTCTTTTCCCAAAATGTCAAAGCCCAGTAATTAAATTCCAGAGAAAAATGGTCTCCTTTTTAACTCGAAAAATGCCTCTATTACAAATCTTGGCTGCCCATATGGTTTTCACTTCTTTTATACGTTTTGACTTTTATATTTCCAATATTAAAGTTAACAATCATTTACGACAAGCTTCATCACAGGCATATACATATGACAGTGATCCTTGAGCTGGAACTGCAGGGAGCACGGCTAGCCCAAGGGCCGCTCGCTGCCTACTAACCTGAGACACTTGGATTCCACCTCAGTATCAAAATCATAGCCAAGGTTAATTTTCACTTTGAAATTCACATTACTAATACATTCTCAATAAATCTGGGAAATGATGAGAAATTTGGAGGAGGTAAATAAATGAATGAATTGAAGACATGATTCCTATTAGCTCAGCCTTCTCTAAATACAAGTAGAAATTAAAATACTTACCTAATACAATGTGAGAACCAGAACTTAACTTCTTCTTCCACTGTTCTGAAACACTTTTTAAATTAAAAGTCATTTCTTTATGCATTTTCAAACAAAACACAGAACTGCTTTCTACTACCTAAAGATGAAACCAAAGGGGCCAGTTCACAGTCAGGAACATAAGCTTGAAGATAATTTTTCATCAATAATTATCGATACAAATCATTTAAAATTATCTGTGAGCGTCTCACCTCACTGATCCACTAATTCTAAGAAAGAAATGGTTGTAAATTTAAAGAAATATATTTTCAAAATTCTATGGTTTATATCTAAAAACTTGCTCCAGTGAAACAAACATTATTTTGCTAAAACTATTTTCCTTCCTTTTGAAATAACGTGTACATACATATATGTGCGTGTATATATACCTGTGTGCATGTATACTTACCTACACAGATTATCTGTAGAGATATGTGTACGTATACATGAAATTTATGGTACTATTGTCAAGAGGGTACTGTTGTTTTTCACTATACCTGCTAGTTCATCTTTGCTAAAGGTCGGTGCACTACTGATTCTTTTGTATTTGGCCTCATTTCTACACTTTAGCATTAATTTATATACAATTAGATTAAATAAATCTTTAGCCAATTGGCTAAATGATGATATACTTTAGCATCATCGTCTCTATTGTCTTAAATAGAGGGTTCAGAAGATGTTGGCACTTTTTCATGAACCAGATCCTTTTCACGCTCTGCCAGGTCCCCCTTGTGGACCGCTGGCTTCCATGGGAAGGCTATTTCCCTGTCAAATACGTAACTACTCCAAGTGATTCTCGGGTGACTCAAGATTCAACCACGGTCTAAACAAGCAGTAAGAACGTTTCATGTGTGGAAGGGCTCACCTTACACACTATTTCTGTTTCAGCTACAGAACCGGTGAAGATCAAGGTCTTTTGTGCCTGACTTGGAACGAAATCAAGAGTCTGGAGTAAAGTGGAGGTCTTTTCACATTCCAGGCAAAGACGTACTACCTGGTAATGAAATGCAGAAACAGTGGGATTTTTAAAAAATGTTCAAGGTGCTCCAGTTTTACTTTTTATGGCAAAGTCATAATTTTAATAGGAAAGAAGGTATAGAAAAGCAATATAAATTTAAATACACAGTTACAGATTGTATATGAAATTAATACTGTAATCTTTTAATATTAAGCCATGAATAAAGGTTACTTGCTTGGGCTTACCAACCCCCCACCACACACACCCAGGACTCTTTACCTGTTGGACACTGCCATAGAGGGCAGCCTCCTCCATGGCTGTGATCACAATGTAGGGGTCGTTCATGAACTCTTTGATTAACTGCTCTATATGTCTGTTCCAATGAACTCCAACTGCAACAATCTGATGTGGGGCAGATTCCCTTTCTTCAACTTCAATAATTTTTTTAAAGTTATCTAATATAGGAAACATCTAAAAAATCAGCATAATTAATTTCACTTTTATTTCAAAAGAAACTAATAATTAGTTTGACAGAACATAAAATGTAAGGAATGTATATTTTCTGTTCTCAGAATGAGAAAGGTCTTTAAACATGAAAGTAAAAGAAAAAACTAAAAAGGAAAAATGTTTATGTATAGACAAAATTAAAACAAACATCTAGGTAAATACCGGTAACACAGGTAACAAAGGATGAACAGCCTTATATAAAAACTTCTACAAACTAGTTAGAAAAAGATGATCCCAGTGAAAGAAAACAAGCGAAGGAAATGAACAAGCAGCTCCTAGAAGAATGGGTACAAACGGCCAGTATGAGTTAATGCTCAATTTAACGAAGTAATCAAGGAAATACAGATTAAGCAAATCAGATGCCACGTGTAACAATCAGCCTAGAAAAGAAAGCTGGACGAGGGCCTCCTACTGCCAGGGGTGCAGGCAGTGTGGCGCGGAGGCACACTGCCAGAGGGAGTGCAAACCCATCTACACTTTCAGAGTGCCACTGAACAAGGCAGTGTTCCAGATACTAGCTTTGCAAATAAGAACTGAGGCAGTCAGTAAGTCACAAAGCCTGGGCTTGACCTTGGGGCCACTGCTGCTCCCAAAGGAATGCTCCTGACCTTCATGCTACACCGCTTCCAACAAGTGCCTTTTAAGAATTCATAGCCTTTGATCCATTAATCCCCTTCCTAGGAATTTATCCTAAGAAAACACGTGCCAAAAGATGTTTTTTCAGCTACACACATACACACAAATGATGCTAAATGTCCATATATAAGACAATCAGAAAATAAGTTATGTTATGTCCACAGGGTTCAATACCACATGGCCAGTAGAGAACAGTTAGTAGCAATACTCACAATGCTGTTCACTGAAATGCAAGTTACAAACTAATACATAAAATAAGGTAGCAGTAACAATCATGCTAGAGAACAGTTAGTAGCAATACTCACAATGCTGTTCACTGAAATGCAAGTTACAAACTAATACATAAAATAAGGTAACAGTAACAATCATGCTAGAGAACAGTTAGTAGCAATATCCACTCACAATGCGGTTCACTGAAATGCAAGTTACAAACCAATACATAAAACAAGGTAACAGTAACAATCATGCTAGAGAACAGTTGGTAGCAATACTCACAATGCTGTTCACTGAAATGCAAGTTACAAACTAATACATAAAATAAGGTCCTGATATTATTAATTATATGTATCAATAGACACAGGAGTTACAAAAAGAAAAGAAATACTCTAAAACAGTAACAGTGGTTACGTAACCTCTGAGCATAAGATTATGGATGTTGGGGTTTTTCAAGGGTTCTTCTCTATTTCTCAAATTTTCTAAAATAGAAGTATTGCTTACATAACCAGAAAAATATTGATTTTAGAAAATGTCCCTGGGAAAGAAATTTTGCTCTTCAAAGAGAACTTTAACATTGGGTGGGAAATTCAGATAAATGTTCTCTCCTCTTAATTATAGCACTTAAAGGGAAACATTTTTTAGATTAACCAGCTTCTTCCCAACTAGACACGTTTCCTGACTACTGAAAGACTTTAATTTTACATATTTTTATATATATATATATATATATAACATATATATATATTTCTGAGTAGTAATGACATCTAAATAAATGGCATACTTACTTGCTCATTAGCTTCAGAGAATAATATTTCCACCTCATCCAAAATCAGATGACAGAGTCTAAGAAATAACAAGCTTTGATATTTGAGAAGTCTCAGGAGGCTATGTGGTGTTGTAACAATTACATTGCCTACATTTTAAAAGAAAACACAGTTAACGCCTTAGATTTTCCACAGGTTTTTCTAACGTTTCCTTTGCTAAGATTCCACATACTTTCTAGAAATGCCTTTCAATGAAATAAACCCTGTGTTTCTTACTCAGGTGGGTGTGAGAAGAGGCCTGCCCAGGCTGCCCCTGTACTGTCTGACTAAACACCTGTGTTCCCACCAGGTTTTGAGCTCCTGAAAGGCAGGGGGTGGTTTTAGTCAACAGCTAATAAAACAGTAAGTGCTTAATAACTAGTTGATAAATGAATGAAAAGACTTAGTTTTCTCAGTAAAACAGATGTAAGCCAAGAGTAAACCTTCACCGCCAACACTGATCGGTAACTGACAAGTGACGTCTGGCTGATCACCACACAAGCCCCGGGTCAGTGCTGGCTCCCAGGCCTGCCTGAGCAGGCTTCCACTGTGTTCTCTAGGGAAAACCAAATAGCTTGGAAAGGATGCTTACACCCACTTGGAAGCTTCATATTTTTGGCTTCATCTTTGTGGAGTCCGATTGTTAATACCACAGGATGAACAACAGGCCTGGAGGACACGCTATAGTCTCCCAATAATTCAAAAACCAATTGGGCCTTTTTCCACCCAGGGCACAAGATGACTGCCAGAGGCTGCAAAGACAAATAAATTCACATAATTTTGGACAAAGGTTAAGACTCAAAGACATGCAGAGCATCTCCCTGTACACAGTAAGCACTGTAAGTTTTCGCTATCATCACTGTCATGCAGGTCAGAAAAGTCAAAACATAATTTCACTAGAATGGATTCAGACACACTGACTCAGATTCTGCTGGGGCTTAAACTATGCACAAGTATTAAATCATTTAGTCCTTAAAGTCCCCTTACAGGGTGAGACCTATTACTACCTCATTTCACAGATGAGGAGCCTAAGGGACAGAAAGGTGAAGTTTGTTGCCCAAGGCTGCACAGCTAATATTCAGAAGAAGCAGGCAATCTGGCTCCAAACCTCCTGCTGCTAAGCACAAGGATGAACTGCCTCCTGAAAGGGGCCCTGAAAAAGGTTAATGTCACTTCCTTAGGAGACTAAGTTCCCTGCTGCACCATCTGACCCCTGCCCTCCACTATCCTGCAGATATCTCTCGACATCTGCCTGCCAAACACCTTCCTGGACACATGCCCTCAATTAACTGAAGACAAGAATGAGTCTCCTCTTATTTTTACGCAGACGCAGGCAAGCGCCTGCTTCCAGGGCTCACGCCTAAATGCAGACTGACCCTGGAGATGCGGAAAAAGCAGAGTGGACACAAGGGTCAGACCTGGACATTCCTTTCTGGTCCGGCCAGGGGTCTATCTCAACACAAGCTGCATCTCATCAGTGGGCTCAGCTGCTACCTGATTGAGTGATACAAATGTATCCATTTAATATTATTAAGTCAATACATCGTAACATAGCCAACACAGATTTCCAAAGAGAACCCGTTAAACTACATGGCATAATCAGAAAAATAAACTAGTATCTTTCCTAAGATGAAATTCGAATTGTCTTTTGCACTGCTATTTTTCACCTTATAATGAGTGATGGAACCATCTGTAGTGTATCTTGGGAGAAGATCTGAGACGGGTCTCATACACATCCATTCACCTAACAGCCAAAACCCCAGCAAAGCAGATGTCACTCACTCACCATCATTTGACCCTCGCATGCAATTTCTTTCCTTTCCATCATCCTTCTCAGCTATTAACTGATTCTTATGAGTGGGAAAAATAAAGTGGGATTATAAAACAGTGTGGGGTTCTGTGAAGATAATTTAAAGAAGAGGGACAAGATGACAGAAATCCTAAGTTCAAGTCCCACTTCTTGTCACGCTTGTCAGCAGGTAAGAACTTTTACCAGTAACTTTTCATGAGCTTAATTTTCTCATCTATAAAATAGTGAAAACAATACACGGCACGACCATCTCAAGGGTTTGCCATGATAATTACGTGAATCGAATCAGTTAGATAATTCTATAAACTGTACAGTCATCACTAAAAGCCGGGACTCTCCCAACTCAGCCGATGGCTCACAACTAGGGGTTCTCGGAAAGAATCAGTGTGAGAGAATCAGTGACTGTGTTGAGAAAAGAGTTTCTCATAGGATGGTCTCTGTTCTGCCAGTTTTTTTTTTGTTTGTTTTTTGTTTTTGCTTTTTGGGGTTTTTTTTGCGGTACGCGGGCCTCTCACTGTTGTGGCCTCTCCCGTTGCAGAGCACAGGCTCCGGATGCGCAGGCTCAGCAGCCATGGCTCACGGGCCCAGCCGCTCCGCGGCATGTGGGATCTTCCCGGACCGGGGCACGAACCTGTGTCCCCTGCATCGGCAGGCAGACTCTCAACCACTGCGCCACCAGGGAAGCCCCCTGCCAGTTTTAATGTAACTTAAACTTTACCAAAGGTTAGGTGTCAAATTTAAAATAAATATTTAATCCATTTTGTTGTTAAACAAAAATGTCTTCAACTTACTCCATTTCTACTTGGTAATGACTTGTAGCAGCCCCCTGTTTGCAAAATCGTAAGCAGTGGTGGAAGGTACAACAAAGGGTCATTTCCACAATGAGAAATGACCACCATGTCACAGCCACGTGCTATGGGAGGCCAAGAGTAAGATTCAGTGTGGCTGGGGCCCGGAAACTTATTTCTTTGAAGAGCCTACAAAACATCAACAACAACCAAAACAACAATAAAACCCAGAAAACTAATAAACTTCTCATTGCTCACTTTACCCCAGTAACGAGTATACATTGCTTAATCTGGTATTATCCAAGACCTAACTTAATAAGTCCCCCCTGAATCTTTTCCAGCAACAAACTCCTGCTCAAAAGACTCCTGCTTTTCTGGGCTCCCAACTGAAAGGATCCAATAGGCAGTCTGCTGAAGCACGAGGTGCTTTAACATTTCACCACAGCAAAGACGTGGCTTCTCTTCCTCCTGATAAACTGCTGGTGCATCAGCTCCACTTAGAAAGTTTTTTAAAAACTTGCCTTTGTTTCCTTATTTTTCTATGTAATTCGCTGCCATCAAAACCTCCCAAATGTTCCACAGAGGAGAGTCCTCCAGCCACACTGATGAGATCTGCCAACAGGCTGAACTCATCAGCACCGTCCTCTCTCTGAAGGTCTCATCCCCCGGCCCTGAACCCCAGCTGCACTCGGGACTGGGATTCCCCTGCAACATCACCCTTTTTGCTGCAACTTTCTCCGTTGAATTTCTTGGTCTGGTGGAGCACAAATTTCGGTAGCTTCTCGACAAAGGGTACAGGGGAAGGAAATCTGAGATTCTGCACGTGTGAAAATGTCTTCATTCTATCCTTACACTTCAGTAATGGTTTGAGTACAGACCTCTAGGCTGGAAATAACTTTTCACGAGAATTGTGGAGTCACTGCTCCTCTGGTCAACTGTGGGAGAGTCTGAAGTCATTCTGATTCCTGACCCCGCCGTGGGATGGGTTTCTTCTCTCTGGAAGCTTTCACGATCTCTGAATCCCTCCAGTTCAGATGCTTCGTAGCAACGTGTCTACGCTCCTGCTCCTCGGTTGTGCTGGGTCTCTGGTCAGCAAACCCTCTTAATTTAGAAAGTCATATCCATTAAGTAAGGAAAGTGTCCATGTGTTATTCTCAGAATTTTCGGTCCTCTGCTGTCATTCCTTCTAGAAATCCCACTCAGATACGAGACCTCAAATTGACCCTCAAATTCTCTTTTCCCCCCCATTTCCATCTCTTTGTCTTTGTGTTCTACTTTCTGATTGTTAACTTCTATCTTACCTCTCATATCTACTGTTTTTTTTATTTCCGTAGCATTTTTTATTTCTAAGAGTCCTTTTTATCTGACTGTTCCTTTTGTTTTTAGTAGCACCCTATTATTGTTAAATCCAAGCAATATCTTCTCTTATCTCTGAGGATATCTATTTTCTAATGTTTTCTTCCACTCCTTACATTGTTTGTTTCTTTCAGAGTTTGTTTTGGTCTTTTTTTTTTTTTTCCCCCCTAGGTTAAGGCTTTCTTCCAATGTCCAAGGATCCCTGATGTCTGCTCACATGGAGGACACTGAAAGCTGACTATATCCGCAGGCAGGGCAGAGCTCATCACCATGTGAGCGTCACATCACTGCAAGGAGACAGGCAGCGAGCATGCATTTTTACTGAGAGGATTCGAAAACAGCATCACCGCAAGGTCATTCTCTAGGGCCATTCGGTTTCTCCAAACAGAGCCTCCAATCTCGTTCCTGAGAAACTGGCTGAAGATGTTCAGGAAACAAGGCAGGAAGTTCACTGCCCTCCCCGTGTCACTCCTTCCTCAGGTGGTCAGCCATCCTGGCTGCTTCTTTTCCATCTTCCAAAAGCCTGTAGAAATTTCTTGTCCAATAAAGGCTCCGCTCTCATTCTATTCATCCTTGTAGTTTTTTTGTTTTTACTTTTTTTCAATATCAAGAGGGAAGTAGATAAAGATTTATGATCTAAACTGATGAGTGAAACCACAGGTCTATAACACAATTCTGAAAAGAATACTAAGAAGTACATTCTAACTGCCCTGACTACTTGTGCCCCTTCTAAGCCCCTTTTCAGAGGCGCATTTGAAAACTTATTTCAGAAAAGCACTTAGGTTTCTCCACAAAAGAATTATTCACTTATAAGAAGTTAACCTCGACTTTAAGAATAAATGAGAAATTAATAATAAAATCTTAAAAGAAAATTTCAAAAGCAAAGAAATTATATAAATGCAAACTTAAAACTGTTTTATTAAAAATCTTTCTATGTTAGGGCAGGTCAGTCCTCCTTCACAAGCCTGGTCTGAGCCCCGTCACCTTTTTCAGGTCTGCCGAGAGTGGCGCCGTGTTGATGGACAAGCAGGGCTCGACCCTGGTCCGCAGAACGACCAAGGGCAGCCGGGAGCCCGACTTCAGCTTCTGCAACTAAGAACACAGATGTCAGATGGCTCTGCCCTGTGGTGTTAGCACAGAATACCAAGAACTTTATGGAAATAAAGAAGCTATAAGAGTCTGGTTTCCATGTAAAACCCTAAGTTTATATGCTTATAAAAACCCACCAAAATTACCAAAATAAAAGGAAGATTATCCATTACCCAAAAGAGCCATGTCTCTAAAGCAATAATTCATTAGATAATTTCTAAAAGGATATCTTCAGGTAAAGTCCTCCATGCAAGGAGTTTCTCTTCATATCTCAAATCTTGAGGGAGGAAGGAGAAGGATTTAAAGAGTAAACAGCTTTCTCTTGCGGGTGTTTGCCATACCTGCTGCAGATCAGAGATTCCATCGGCTCTCAAATGATCAGGATTTAGAAACTGCAATAATCTGTAAAATAAAAGGATAATTTGAAGAAGAAAGGAGTGTTTATATTTCTTCAGTTGAGCTACTATTCTAATTCTTCCTCGATAGAGGCAAAATGAACTCTGCCTCCCAAGGCATGGCTATGACATTCCTGCTTGTTCTGTTCTGCCTTGTCTATTGCTACATAAGGGGCCATGGGGGTCTTGCCAGTCTCATGCTTGCCCCCTCTCCCTCCCCCACTGGGCCCTGCTCTGTGGACACAGCACTGCCAATCCCAGGACCACTTGCTCTGGACATGGAGAAAGACTGCATGATCACTAGGTCATCTCATGTTGCTTCTAAGAAACCCACTGCCTCCTTCCTTTTTTTGCTGTTCGATCTTTAATCACTTCAAGGTTCCCTGGAACCCACCACAGACTGATAGAATAACTGATGTCATTTCACCAGTGGGTTCTAAGTAAAGGGCATGTAGCTAAAAGAAACGGGCTGCATGGATAACCAAGGTCTTTGGTTCCAAGGAAAATAACCTGCTGTAGCACCACAACTTTCAGGTATTAGGTGGAGGGATGCCTGGGTAAGAGGATGTCACCTCTGGTACATTAACAGCCACCCCCAGACCCACGGGCTCCATGGCGGCCTTCAGAGCCCTCGGCCCTGGACACGGTGAGGACCTCCTGCTGGGCAAGGGGACATCACAGGGCCACAGAGTGGCCTCTGGGAAGTCGGGACACCAAAATGGCTGTAGGGTCAACACCCTCTCCCCAGTCATCTCAGGCCAGTTAGTGGAGGCAGTACAACCCACCCACTTCTGAACTGTCTCAAACACTTTGTCACTCTGGTGGTTTGAGAGCAGCCACAGTTACTGGGAACGTAAGAGCGTTTTTAAGCTAGCAGGGTAAGAAATCATAAAAATGGGTAGGAAAATATTTTGTGGACTAAAGAAGTATAAAATGAAGTGATCGCTCTATTGTTAACACCTTGTAAGTGAATACTTTGTGAATCTGGCGGGACAAAAAAACCCCCAAAAATCCTGAAGTTCTACACTGCAAATAATTAAACAGTTTCTCCAGCAGGTGGTAGATCTACTTAACGTCAGAAAACTGGGAAGAAAGCAAGCACCAACCCATATAAAATCAATAGCCCCAAAAGATCGACTATGTATAATTTGTTTCATAAAACTGTTCACTTGACAAGAGAATCAGGAACAGGAGGTAGAGAATGACTATTTACAGTGGAACAAAGCTTTAAACAGAAAAATCTACTCTAGCAAATGGAAAAGAAAAAACGTGTGTGTGTATATATTTATTTACTTTATGGGAATGCAGGTTTGAAATTAATAATAAAATCATATTTTCAATTCTTCCTGCTTATACTGTTGTTTACAATTATTTAAATTAAAAATTTAGGCCAAGAAAAAAATCCGTACTTCACACAGACGTTCTTCTCATTGTATCCTTTCTTCTCAGCCAATCTAAGTGGTTTCTCATTTGACTTCTGACATAAAGCACTAGAAATCAAAAACTTTTATTAAAATTTCTGAACCCATTTATCCCCAACCTCAAAATACCATTACTTTCTGGGAGGAAATTTAAGAAGTTCCACTGGAATAAGCTGATCAACTTCAGTAAATTCTGTGAGAACTGAAACTGAGTCCTTTGAGTATGAAAACCATCTTGACAGTCCTGGGCTGCCAAGAGGGAGCAAGTCCACTACATCCTCTCTTCCTTACTGATTACAACTAGAAACTTGGGACGAAGTACGCAACTACAGCGGAGAGAAGTCAAAACGTGAAAAGCCACCAGAGCTATGGAGAGTTTCCTGGCTTTCCCTTGGTGTTGAGCTGAGGGCAGCCTGAGTTGCAGAATGGCGTAGAAGATGCAGACATCAAAAACCCTGAGAGAAACTCTCCACCGTCATCCCTTAGTATCTACAGGGGACTGGTTCCAGGAGCCCTGCAGATACCGAGATCCATGGATGCTCATATAAGATGGTGCAGTACAGTCAGCCCTCCGTACCCAAGGGACCTGTGTCAGTGAGGATGCAGGAGCTGTGAATAAGGAGGGCCGACTGTATTTCAAGCCAGAGAACAGGGAAGGGCCTTAAACCAGAGGATGTAAGGAATCCCGACTTCTCTCTTCTCTTCCTCTCCTGGCCCTGCCCCAAGGGCAGCTCTGATCACGGAGCTGCATGCTGCAGTGGTAACGGCAGTGCGGTCACTTAAAACCCTGAGAGAAAACTTCTCCCTCCCTCTAAGGAACCAGGAAATAGGGACCCAGTAGTCTAAAGACTGTACAAGGAAAACCCCCCTCATTTTTCCTCTCTTATTTCTATTGCTATTTTATTACACAAGCAGCCCCAATCACACAGAACTGCATGGTAGCTTCTCCACAAGAAACCATCTACCTGGTCAGAGGAACAGAGAGAGAGAGAGCACCTAGAAAATGGCGAATGTGAGGAAAATCCTGGGGAAAAAAAAAGAGATAGAGAGCTGGGTGGCGGGGTGGGGGGGGGGGAATCCCTTATTTCTTTTTATGGCCCCAAAAGAAGTCCCACGCTCACCCCAAGTTGAGCATATTCAGAACAGGCCCAAAGCAGGGTACGAAAGACTTAGAAACAGGGCCGCAATCACCACCCACGGCAAGTGAGACAGAGTTTGAGGTCTGAACCTTAAGGAAGTGATGACCTCCTGCTAAAACAAACAACAAAAACAACGAAGTCAACAGCCTCCAGAGGATTCTAAACCAGTCTCATACCATAATATTCAAAATATCCAGGATGCAATCCAAAATTACTTGACATACAAAGAATCAGGAAAATCAGACAGACTGTAGAGGGAAAAGATAATCAACAGGTGCCAACCCCAGCACAGCTCCGAAGTGTGAATTATCAAGCAGCTCTTATAGCCATGCTCCATAAGAAAAGGAAAAGGGAGCACTATTGAACGGCATGATAAGAACGCTCCTTTCTTCTCAGCAAAAAAAAATACAGATTAGAAAAAAATTAAATAAAAATTTTATTTAATTATAAAACATAATACATCAAATAAAAAATTCACTGGATGGGCTCAGTAGCAAATGCAGATGACAGAAAAGTCAATTAAACATAGATCAGCAGAATTATTAATATGACAAACAGCAAGAAGAAAAGGTTGCAAAAATGAACAGACCCTCAGGGACATTTGTCTCATAAGAGTCTCAAAAGGAGAGAAGAAAGAGATGAGTGCAGAGAAAATATCTGTAGAATAACAGCTGAATACTTACCCAATTTGATGAAAAGACAGAAACCTACAAATGAAGAACCCTAATGATCCCCAAGCATAAGAAACGTGAGCAAAACTACACCAAGACATGTGATACAATAATTAAACTGTTCAAACCAGCAATAAAGAGAAAATCTTAAAAGCAGAGGAAACAGACATGCTGCACACAGAGGAACAAAGAAAAAAGACGACGGTAGATTTTGCACTGGCAACAATATGAGCAAGCAGATGGTGGGGCAACATCTTTAAAACACAGGGGAAAAGAAATTTAAACCTTGAATTCTATCCTTGCAAAGGTTTTGTTTTTTTTTTAAATGAAGCTAAAATATTTTTTCAGACATACAAAAGCTGAAAGAATTCATCACCAGCAGACCCATAATACAAGAAATAGAAAAGGAGGTCCTTCAGGTAGAAGGAAAATGGTACCAGATGGAAATCTGCATCTACACAAAAACTGAAAAGCATGGATGGTAACTACGTGGGTAAATATATAATTTTTCTTACTATTTATTTAAATCCCTCTAAAAGAAAAATCACTGCTTAAATACAAACAATAATAGATTCCAGCATTTATAACAAACGTATAAATAAAATGTATGACAACACTAGCATAAAGTTCAGAAAGGGAGAAATGGAAGCTTCCCATTTTAAGATCTTACACTATATGTGAAATGTATAACATTACAATACATCCTTTCTGTGATCTCATTAGTATCACTGACATGGATCTTGATGAGGACAGGGTTACAAAGTCTTTGATGCTCATCTTCAAAAATGTAACAGACCATTCTTTGCTTTCCACCAACTTGAACTGCCATCTGGCCCACATTTACCCATCCTTTACATCAAGACAGTGTCACTGGACCTGCCTTACAGACACAACTTTGTCTGATAAGGTAACAAGGAGACAAGAATCACTACCACTTTTTGGTCAACGGTGCTGCTAGCCAGTTGTCAAACATTTTAATTTTAAATTAATATATGTTTAATCGATACTTCCAAGGTCACTCTTTTTTTGAAATTGGATATTCTTCTATCATCAATCTTACAGAATGCTGTATAAAACAATATTATACTTAAGTCTCTAGTCAATTACACTGGTTTTCAATCATACCTTGCTGCTGGTGTATCTGGATCGGCATACATGGTTGTGCCTCTTTTCATTGGCCAATACACTGAAGACTCAACACACTGTAAAAAAATTTTTTTCAGAAAGAATAATTATGCTAACATGATATACATTCTTGAGGAACCAAAATTCCATGGGAGTTATTCTCATAGACAACCATCCCAGATAACATTCAGGCAACACAGATATGAAGAGACCAAGAACTGGAGAGCTGGGTGATTATGCCACTGCTATAACCACTAGATTGAAATGTCCAAATAGCGGGCAGTTGCCTCTTCATATAATCAGTAGTTAAAATGTCCTGGAATTACTTTCACCTGTCTTTTCAAAAGACCTGGAGGGACAGGTTAGACTTGACCTTAACTATCAGAGTGTCCCATAATTCCAGATTTTTACACCCTTGTTAAAATGAGAATAAATACCCACTTTTGTAGAGTGGTCAGTAAGCCGAGAACAAGGATTTGAGTTTAAAAGTGTCTCCCACTTGGAAATTTTATTTATAAGCCATGATTACTAAATCTTTATAAATTTAAGTAATTTTTTTTGTGTGTGTGTGGCGATACGCGGGCCTCTCACTGTTGTGGCCTCTCCCGTTGCGGAGCACAGGCTCCGGACGCGCAGGCTCAGCGGCCATGGCTCACGGGCCCAGCCGCTCCGCGGCATGTGGGATCTTCCCGGACCGGGGCACAAACCCACATCCCCTGCATCGGCAGGCGGACTCTCAACCACTGCGCCACCAGGGAAGCCCCAATTTAAGTAATTTTTAAGAAGTCTCTTCCGGACTCACATATTCCTTTTGGGAAACCCTTACTAGATAATACATGCGTCTGCTATGAAATACATAAAATACAAAATCATATACAGTGAAAATTAAGACTTCAAGAAAATTAAACCACCTAGGTTTTCTATGCCTACCTAGAGCTATCTCCTTATTTTCAACGTGGACTTCCAGAAATACTCAATGCATTTCAAGAGTATATAGTATATATAACATGGTTTTTTGTTTTTTGTGGTTTTTTTGCGGTATGTGGGCCTCTCACTGTTGTGGCCTCTCCTGTTGTGGAGCACAGGCTCCAGATGCGCAGGCTCAGCGGCCACGGCTCACGGGCCCAGCCGCTACGCGGCATGTGGGATCTTCCCAGACCGGGGCGCGAACCCATGTCCCCTGCATTGACAGGGGGACTCTCAACCACTGCGCCACCAGGGAAGTCCTGTAACATGTTTTTTAACATGAAGAATAAAGCATGCTTTTTCTTTTCACTTAGTAATATTTCTGGGAGTTAACAGTATACATTGCAGCTCATTAATTATTTCCAGTTCTCCTTCTGGCTAATCAGCAGGAATGTACTTTTATGACCCTTTGCAGTTACATGATCATATGACTTGCTTTAACCAATGATACATAATCAGAAGTGACATGTGTCACTTCTGGGTAGGAGGACTTTATAGCAGGTTCACAATTCTCTTTTCCCTTTATCCCCCGCCACTACGATTATGATGTTCTAGGTGATGAACCCAGGTCCTTGAGTAAGGATTATACGGAGCAGAGCATCCCCCCCAGCTTCAAGAACGCATATTGTATGACTGCAAAACAAAGTTTTTTTGTGTTAAGCTACTAAAGTTAAACAACAACAACAACAAAAAGAACAAGGACTTGACAAGGGAGGAGCTGGAGTTACCCTGTTCTTTTGAAAGAGAGCAAACATGTAAACTTATATTTTTTCATGAATCAAACTATCATAGCCATATTTTTGGTTCCTAGTAGATTTTAAAGGAGAATATTCTAAAATGAACATTATATGAACTTTGTATTTAATGAACATTTAAAAAGACCACCTTATTTACATCTTTTAAGGAGACGCACTGTTGTTTCTTTTCTGATTTTTTTTTGGGTGAATCTCGCAATGAATCCGTATTATACTTTATAGCTGTATCTGCAAAATACAAATAGTAATAAAAATTATCTTAGAAAGCGTTATTAATAAATAGAAAATAGGACAAAAAGGATTATACTAGGGCTTCCCTGGTGGCGCAGCGGTTAAGAATCCACCTGCCAATGCAGGGGACACGGGTTCGAGCCCTGATCCGGGAAGATCCCACATGCTGCGGAGCAACTAAGCCCATGCGCCACAACTACTGAGTCTGCGCTCCAGAGCCCACGAGCCACAACTCCTGAAGCCTGGGTGCATAGAGCCCATGCTCTGCAACGAGAAGCCACTGCAATGAGAAGCCCACTCACCGCAACCAGGAGTAGCCCCCGCTCACCACAACTAGAAAAAGCCCGCGCAGAACAACAAAGACCCAACAACACAGCACGCCCCCCAAAAAAAAACTTAAAAAAAAAAAAGGATTATACTAAAAAAAAGTACTATTGTAAAACCTTAATACATAAAATTGTTATGGAATAGGATTTTGTGTTATACTTTACTTGAGGGGATTAAATTTAAAAATCTTGTTTCAACCTTATTATTAAAAAATGTTTTATAAATTCCTTTAATGGCTAAAAATTAACCATAATTTATTTTCCCAACTTGGCAGAATCTATTTTGCAAAGGTCACAACATGACTCCCAACACATGTTATTCTTACAATGTGATTTTCACACTTCTGCCACGGAGAGATGGGCTCATACTCCTTTCCCGACTGCCTGGGTGGGCTTGTAAACATGGAAGGGGTGTTTTGTGACTTCCAAAGCTAGATCACAAAAACGTCACATACTTAGGACTTGCTCTCTGTGATGCTCACTTCTGAAGCCCAGCCGTCACGTTGTGAGGAAGCCCAAGCAACCACGTGGAAAGGCCACTATATGTATTTCAGATGACAGCCCCAGCTGAGACAAAGCAGACTTCAGATCAAAGAATATTATCTGAGATAAAAGGGTCATTTAATAATGACGCAGATCAATTCATCAAGAGGACATAAAAGTTCTAAACTTTCACGTACCTAAGTAACAGCCTCGAAATACATGAAACAGAAACTGATAGAATTGAAAGGAGACAAAAATAAAACAATTGCAAAGTTGGAGATATCAACATCCGTCCTTCAGTAGTTGATAGATGGGTTGACAAAAAAAAAAATTAATAAAGACGGAGAAGACCTGAACAACACTATCAACCAACATGACGTAACTGACCTTTATGTAATGCTCTCCCCAACAACAGCAGAACATACATTCTTTTCAAGTACACACACAGCCTTTTCCAAGTGAGACCATATTCTGGGTCATAATACACGTTTAATAAATTTTAAAAGATTCAAGTCAGGGCTTCCCTGGTGGCACAGTGGTTGAGAGTCCACCTGCCGATGCAGGGGACATGGGTTTGTGCCCCGGTCTGGGAAGATCCCACATGCCGCGGAGCGGCTGGGCCCGTGAGCCACGGCCGCTGAGCCTGCGCTCCGCAACGGGAGAGGCCACAACAGTGAGAGGTCTGCGTACCACAAAAAAAAAAGATTCAAGTCATACAGATATATAATACCTGGAACAACTTAAGGAGTCAATAAAGATAGATAATACAAGCAGGAAAAAGAAAAGCAATTAGAATCTCCATGAAGAAATAAATGCTGTAATCTTATATTTGATTATTGTTATTTGTTGTTATTGTTATTATATGATAAGAGTTATTTTTCGGTTGGATTAGCTTTTTACTTATTGTTATGATGGAGTGGTGAATTCCAAACTCCCTTTTAAATCTTACATTTCAAAACTCAATTTAACTTCCAGTTTTGATTCCAGCATGTAAGGAGTTTGGAATTCACCACTCCATCATAACAATAAGTAAAAAGCTAATCCAACCGAAAAATAACAACTCTTATTAGATCTGACCTAAAAAATGAGGTTGCAGGGCAAACCTCTTCCCCCACAACTGGAGAGACAGACGCAGGAGACAGAGAATCGCAACTGATGTGAGCAGAAATCTCCACAGGAACCTGCACTGGAGCAGGAAAAATCTGAACTGTAATTGACCACTTCCTGGAGGCTCAGGGTGGGAAAGTAAGTTAACAATTCCAGGAGGCCCCCAGCACTTCTGTGAATCTTACCTACTGGAACTCTACCAGGTTCTCACAGTGAAGATCATATAAAAATCCCCTTGGGGCTGCCAGTAAGGGAGGGGAAAATTAACCAATTTGAAATATGTCAGCACATTCTGTTCTCAACAAGGCTGGGCCTCAGGAGAAACTAACCAGAGCCTAAACTACTGGGGCTTTACCAGAGATTAATCGCCTTGGGGGAGGGGAAATACCCCACTCTATCTCTCTACCCCCTCCAGCCATCCTGTCCCCCCCAAAGCAGGAGAGGTGGAGGACTGAAAAGCACATGTGAAGGTCACAGCCCAGGGGCACAGGCTCCCAAAGATGGAGATCTAATCGTAGCATTATAGACCGCTTACCCTCCCTCTACATCTTACAACCCTATCTTTAAAGGCCTACTTTTCACCCAGTATATCATGTCTGGTTTTAAACAAAAAAATAAATTACAAGGCATACCGAAAAGCAAAACAGGTGACAGTTTGAAGACATAGGGCAAATCAGAACCAGAGTCAGACACAGCAGGGTTGCTGAAATTATTACACCAGAAATTTAGTACAACTATGATTAATATGCCAAGGGCTCTAAAGAAAAAGTAAACAATATGCAAGAACAGATGGGTAATATAAACAGAGACGTGGAAATTCTAAGAAGAATCAAGGAGAAACGCTAGAGATCAAAAACACTAACAGAAATGAAGAATGCCTTTGATGGGCTTATTAGTAGACTGGACTCATCTGTGGAAAGAATATTTGAGCTTGAGGATATGCACATTAGAGAAGGAATAAATGAAGGCAAATTAAAAATTGTTTTTTGAAAATAGATGTAATAGATAAGTTTGTTCAAAATAATAGTGACACTGTATTTAATTACTTATGCATATACATATAGAAATATATAAATATACATAAATTACACACACGCCTATGTACACTTATGAATGCATGAAATGAATAACAACGATACAATGGACAGGAGGGAGGAATTAGGAATACTTTGTTATTATAAGGTACTACATTACCCGTAAAGAGGTACAGTGTTATTTGAAAGTGGACTTGGATTGGTTGTAAATGTATATTACAAAATCTAAGGCAACCATTCAGAAAAGTGAAAAAAGAAGTAAAACTGATATGCTAAAAAAGAAAACAGAATCACATAAAATGCTAAATTAAAGCTACAAATGACAAAAAGTGGAAGACAAGAACAAAAAACAAAGGCAATGAACAGAAAATAGTAACAAGTTTGGCAGATTTTAATCCAACTAAATCAATAATCACCTTAAACGGTATTGGTCTAAATATACCAAATAAAAGACAGAGATTGATATAAATCCTAGCAATGTTTTCTTAGGTCAGTCTCCCAAGGCAAAGGAAACAAAAGCAAAAGTAAACAAATGGGACCTAATTAAACTTACAAGCTTCTGCACAGCAAAGGAAACCATCAACAAAACAAAAGACAACCTACAGACTGGAGAAAATACTTGCAAACAACATGACTGATAAGGGCTTAATTTCAAAAATATAGGAACAGCTCATACAATTCAACATCAAAAAACAAACATACCAATTAAAAACTGGGCAGGGCTTCCCTGGTGGTGCAGTGGTTGAGAGTCCACCTGCCGATGCAGGGGACACAGGTTCGTGCCCCGGTCCGGGAAGATCCCACATGCCACGGAGCGGCTGGGCCCGTGAGCCATGGCCGCTGAGCCTGCGCGTCCGGAGCCTGTGCTCCGCAACGGGAGAGGCCACGACAGTGAGAGGCCCGCGTATCGCAAAAAAACAAAAACAAAAACAAAAAATGGGCAGAAGACCTAAAGAGACTTTTCTCCAAAGAAGACATACAGATGGCCAACGGACACATGAAAAGATGCTCAACATCACTAATCATCAGAGAAATGCATATCAAAAGCACAATGAGGGACTTCCCTAGTGGTGCGGTGGTTAAGAATCCGCCTGCCAATGCAGGGCACACAGGTGTGATCCCTGGTCCGGGAAGATCCCACATGCCGTGGAGCAACTAAGCCCGTGCGCCACAACTACTGAAGCCTGTGCACCTAGAGCCCATGCTCCGCAACAAGAGAAGCCACCTCAAAGAGAAGCCCATGCACCAGGACAAAGAGTAGCCCCTGCTTGAAACAACTAGAGAAAGCCCACGCATAGCAACAAAGACCCAACACAGCCAAAAAAAAAAAAAAAGCACAATGAGGTATCACCTCACACCTGTCAGAATGGCCATCATTAAAAAGTCCAGAAACAATAAATGCTGGAGAGGGTGTGGAGAAAAGGGAATTCTCCTACACCGTTGGCGGGAATGTAAATTGGTACAACCACTATGGAGAACAGTATGGAGGTTCCTTAAAACACTAAAAACAGAGTTACCATATGATCCTGCAATCCTACCCTTGGGTGTGTATCTGGAGAAAACCCTAATTCGAAAAGATACATGCACCCCAATGTTCATAGCAGCATTATTTACAATAGCCAAGACATGGAAGCAACCTGAATGTCCACTGACAGATGAATGGATAAAGAAGATGGGCTACATATATACAATGGAATACTACTCAGCCATAAAAAAAAATGAAGTAATGCCATTTGTAGCAACATGGATGGACCTAGAGATTATCATACTAAGTGAAGTCATGCAGAGAAAGACAAATATCATATATCACTTATATGTGGAATCTCAAATATGATAAATGAACTTATTTACAAGACAGAAACAGTCTGACAGACATAGAAAACAAACTTATTGTTACCAAAGGGGAAAGGGGGAGGGAGGGATAAATTAGGAGTTTGGGAGCAGCAGATATAAACTACTATATATAAAATAAACAGGGAACTCCCTGGAAGTCCAGTGGTTAGGACTCTGCTCTTCCACTGCAGGGGGTACGAGTTTGATCCCTGGTCAGGAAACTAAGGTCCTGCAAGCCTTGTGGCATGCCCCCCCCCAAAAAAATAGATAAACAATGAGGTCCTACTGTATAGCACAATACAGTAGTCGATATTTCATTTTTGAATCTGTCTCCTAAGGCAAAGGAAACAAACAGTCTTTAATATATATAACCAAAAATAGAACTACCATATGATCCAGCAATTCCACTCCTGGGTATATATCCAAAGAAAACAAAAACACTCAGTTGAAAAGAAACATGCACCCCAATGTTCACAGCAGCATTATTCACAACAGTCAGGATACGGAAGCAACCTAAGTGTTCATAAATAGATGAATAAAGGAAGTGTGGTGTATATGTGTGTGTGTGTGTGTGTGTGTGTGTGTACATACATACACACACACACACACACACACACACACACATATACACACAATGGAATATTACTCAGCCATAAAAAGAATGAAAATTTGCCATCTGCAGCAACATGGATGGATTTATGCTTAGTGAAATAAGTTAGACAGGGAAAGACAAATACTATATCACTTATATGTGGAATCTAAAAAAATAAAATTAGTGAACATAACAAAAAAGAAAGAGACTCACAGAGACAGAGAACAAACTAGTGGTTATCAGTGGTGAGAGGGAAGTGGGGGGGGTACAAGAAAAAAGGTAGTGTATTAAGAGGTACAAACTACTACATAAAAAATAAATAAGCTACAAGGATATGTTGTACAGCACAGGGAATACAGCCAATATTTTATAATTACTATAAATGGAGTATAAACTTTAAAACTTGTGAATCACTATGTTGTACACTAGAAACTTATATGTATTGTACATCAACTAACTATACCTCGATAAAAAAATTTACAGCTTAAAAAAAAAGCTGAACTAGCTGTATTAATTTCAGACAGAGTAGACTTCAGAACAAGGAAAATTATGGATAGAAGCAGTATATAATAATAAAGGACCCAGGGACCTCCCTGGTGGTGCAGTGGTTAAGACTCTGTGCCCCCAGTGCAGGGGGGGCTGGGGTTTGATCCCTGGTCAGGGAACTAGATCTCACATCCATGCAGCAACTAAGTTCACATGCCACAACTAAGCCTGTGTGCCACAACTAAGGAGCCCTTGAGCCACAACTAAGGAGCCCGCCTGCTGCAACTAAGAAGCCCTTGTGCCGCAACTAAGGAGCCCTTGAGCCACCACTAAGGAGCCCGCCTGCTGCAACTAAGACCCAGCGCAACCAAATAAATAAATAAATAAAATAATAAAGGACCCAATTCTTCAAAAAGACATTACAGACCTTAATGTGTATGTGCTTAACAACAGAGCATCAAAATATGTGAGGCAAAAACTGATAGAATTGCAAGGAGAAATAGATGAGAACACTGTTACAGTTGGAGACATCAACACCCCTCTATCAAAAATGAACAGATCCAGCAGGCAGAAAATCAGTTAAGAGTACATTTGAATTCAATAGCACCACCTATCAACTGGTCTTAATTGATATCTAGACTACTTCATCCTACAGCAGATTATACCTTCTTCTCAAGCTCAAATGGAACTTACACCAAGACAGACCACATAAAACACACCTAAATAAACTTAAAAGAACAGAAATTGTACAATGTATGCTCTCAGACCAGAACGGAATTAAACTAACTTAATAACAAAAGGATAGCTGGAAAATCCCCAAATACTTGGAGATTAAACGACACACTTCTAAATAATATAGAGATCAAGAAGAAATCAAGAGAAATTTTAAAACATTTTTACCTAAATGAAAATAAAAATACAACTTATCAAAATCTGTGGGATTCAGCAAAAGCAGTAAAGAGCAACTGATATCGTTAAATGTTTATATTAGAATAGAAGAAAAATTTTTAATTAATAATATAAGTTTCCACCTTGGGAAACTAGAAGAGAACAGCAAATTAAATGTAAAGTAAGCAGAAAAAGGAATAAAAATCAGAGCAAAAATCAATGTAATTGGAAACAGGAAATCATCTGCCACAATTGAGGATACTCTACAAAATAACTGGTCCATAATCTTTAAAAGTGTCACAGTCAGGAAAATCCAGGAAAGACTGATGACTGCTGCAGACCGAGGGAGACCGGGAATCGCACCAAGTGGTACTGAGCTGCATCTTTCTCCCACAAAGGAAATAGTGGGACAACCGGCAAAATTTCAATGGTAGCTGAGGGTTAGATGATCACAATGTATCACCGTTAATTTCTGATTTAGATGGGTTGTACTGTGAATATTTTTGAGAGTACCCTTATTTCTAAGAAAAATACACTCAAGTATTGGGGAGAGCTGGGGCGTTCCAGTCGGCAACTTATTCTCAAATGGTTTAGGATAACATCAAGTTCTCTGTAATGCTCTCCAACTTTTCTGGAAGTTTGTGATCATTTTAAATTAAAAGTTTTATTGAGAAAATGTAAGTAAACTCCGAGAAAACAGATTTTGACTCCTTTTCTGATGAATCCTAGAACAGTGCCTGACACACAGTAGGCGCTTCCTGAGTATCTGAGGACTGAAGATGTGTGGAACGGGAGTGCGAGAGCTAACCTGCCGCAGAAGTCAGGACAAGGTCTAGAATGCGTAAGCCTGGGCAGAGTAAAATAATCATAAATATTTTAAAACTTAAAGGTAACTGCCAAGATAAATAGCTAAGAAAAAATAAAAGGTTTACGTCTAGGGAGGGGCCTGGGTGAGAAGAAGCTGGACAAGAGAAAATTACTTTTCATTATAGCTTTTCCATACTATTTGACTGTTCAGCCAAGTATTGAAAAGTACTACACTTTGATTTTTGAAAAAAAGAAGGCAACTTCAAGGAGAAGTACCAAAACTTAATAAAAATATAATTGAAATAGCGCCTCACAATAATTAACAAGAAAAAGGAAATCTTTGCTTGAATAAGTAACATCTAATAATTTTGTTTCTTACATGATAATCCAGTCACATCTCACATTAGCTTTCTTTTGTTTACCATCAACCTCTTCCTTTTCAAAGATATGCAGAGTTCATTCCAACACTGATTGTAATAAAGAAAAGTAGGAAACAATTATTGCCCAGCAATCTGGGGCTACTGGAAATAATATGTCTATACAATGGAAAGCTGTACAGCGGTTAAACACGATCTAAGGGCCTGGTATTTTTCTTGCTCTTGTGGAAATGGAAAAAACACAGATGGAAATTAACACATTCCCATTAGTAATGGGCTCCTTTCAGCAGAAATTCCCATCTGGGACCCCTACAGGAGGCACATCAGAATATGGGTGGGGGCCACATAGGCCAACATCCACCACACAAGCTCTGCACAAGGAGAGCCCATCTGACCAACTCAGCAGGAGGGAATAAGGCCTCCCAGTGCCACACAGGAGGGAGTGGACTGACAGAGTCTCACCTCAGAGAGGTTATACTGGATGCATTTGACCTAGAAAGAAGTGAAAAACCACTACAAAGAGGTAGGTATAGTAGGATCCCATTTCTGTAAGAAACACCCTCATATCTGGAAAACTTTGGAAAAACAAACTGTAAAATTTTAATAAGTAGGTACATCAAAGGTGACAGGCTTTTTAAATTATCTGTATTTTTCTATGATGAACAACCTTACCAAGGTAATTTAAAAAATTTAAGGTGCATGGAATATTTTAGTTGACTAAAGCTTTAGTTTACTTGAGGTTTACAATGGATATATCTGAAATATCAACAGGTATACATTCACCCAATGTAAGAGTGATCACAGAGGAATCACCACAGAGAGTCAGCCATGCATCAGAGTGGCTGGCATGTTTCACTCTTGCCCAACAAATCCAATTCATTAAATACTTTGGGGATATGGAATTAAAGACTAGATATGTCTGATTTCATAAATGCCTCTTATTTTTTTTTATAAATTTATTTATTTATTGCTAGCTGCGTTGGGTCGTTGCTGCACGTGGGCTTTCTCTAGTTGCTGTGGGGGGGGGGGCTACTCTTCACTGTGGTGCGCGGGCTTCTCACTGCGGTGGCTTCTCTTGTTGTGGAGCACGGGCTCTAGGTGCACAGGCTTCAGTAGTTGTGGCTCACGGGCTCTAGAGCACAGGCTCAGTAGTTGTGGCTCGTGGGCTCTAGAGCGCAGGCTCAGTAGTTGTGGCGCACGGGCTTAGTTGTTCCGTGGTATGTGGGATCTTCCCGGACCAGGGCTCAAACCTGTGTCCCCCGCATTGTCAGGCAGATTCTTAACCACTGCGCCACCAGGGAAGCCCCCACCTCTTTCTTATTTCTATGTATCCTATTGCTTAAAGTAAAAATCAATCATAAATCCATATGTGTATTCTGAAGACAAATAATAATCACTGGCCTGTGGCTGGGCTGGAATAAATCAGTCCTACACATGAACAAGTGCCTGTTATGTTCTTTATGTTATGGTAAAATCCTATGGACTGCAAGGCGAATTACCTTTGTCAGCATCTACATCATAAATTGGTTCCACTAAATTAAGGGAAAAAGAGAGAGAATTACCACAGCCCTTCTAAACAACCCCTACAATCTTTAGATAGTTAAGAGTGTTCTTTTACATTGCCTATGAAATGGAGCAAAAGAGAACTCACCCAGGATCCTAGAGGTTGGCCCGAGGTCACCGACACCCTTGGGCCACGGATGCTGGAGAGACTTTGCCAGAAAAGTTAAACCACTTGACTCTGACAGAAAGAATACATTTCAGGGTTAAAACATGAAATAAAACCCAAAACACAAAAGTGGATATAGAGAGAAACATTTGAAGTTGTTTCCATTGTCCGTGACTGAATCTTCTCATATTTTCATGCTAATAAATGGCTCTTTTTTAAAGTATCTAAAACAGTAAACAAAACCTTGTTTTGATAATATCTTTAAATTACGAACATATGGACTTCTGAAAATATAACTCCATGTTAATAAGAAATTGACAATAGTTTTTTATCCTGTTCTCATAAAAACAAACGGCAGCAGCTCTTTTAGAACCTCAAAACTTGTAACAAACTCACCAGGATTAAAATTCAAATATTAAATTCAGAGTCGAAGTCTCTGCCTCCATACGGGGAAAAGTCTGTACAACAATTTATATCAATACGCTAAGATTCCTATAAATAAGACAGTTTAAGAGAAACATACTGGTGAAATCCACTCACTTTCCATCCTTTGAGAATCTTCTCCTTGCAAAAACATTGGCCAAAGAGTAAGTGCTGGATTGAGTTTACTGGAAAAGGATGCTGACTTTATATTCAATCTTGGCTTCTCTAAAGAGTCAAGGTTTTTATTCTCCGTGGGTGATACATAATAAGCGAAGTTCTTTGCAACCAGATCATCGTTCACACAAACCTGTATAATTTTAAACATTTCATGAATAAGACAAATATACTCAGGTGACTGTTCAGAAAATATGCCAGACTTAACCGAAAATTTCAATCTTCAGAAAAATTATTTTATAGAACATAATTTGATAGAAATTGATCTCTTGACTTCTGCTCTAGTAACAGTGAACTAGATACCTCTGACCAACCTTCCTGGCACAAAATGTAAAAAACGTCTACTTGAAAGTGCTTGAGAACTAACATGGCTTTGCCAGGTAAAGATCTGGGAAGAGGGTGAAGACAAAACACAAATCATAAAAGAAAAAACTGATAAATCAGATTTTATCAAAATTTTAAATTTCTGCTTTTCAAAAGATACTGTAAAGGGCAAACCACAGAAAAGGAGAAAATATTTTTAAATAATATATCTGGATGGACATGTATCCAGAATACATAAAGAACTCTCAAAACTGAATATAAAGAAAACAAAACCAATTTTAAAATGGACAAAAGATACTAATGAAAATAGTATGTATTGGCATAAAAACAGACACATAGATCAATGGAACAGAATAGACAGCCCAGAAATAAACCCACACATATATGGTCAATTAAATTATGAAAAAGGAGTCAATAATATATATTCCCAGTGTTGGGAAAACTGGACAGCCACGTGCAGAAGAATGAAACTGGACCACTTTCTTACACCATATACAAAAGCAAACTCAAAATGGATTAAAGACTTGAATATAAGATCTGAAACCATAAAACTCCTAGACGAAAACACAGGTGATAAGCTCCTTGACACTGGTCTTGGAGATGATTTTTTGGATTTGACACCAAACGCAAAGGCAACAAAAGCAAAAATAAACCAGTGGGACTACATCAAACTAAAATGCTTCTGCACAGCAAAGGAAAGCACCAACAAAATGAAAAGACTCTTAATGAGAGAAAATATCTATAAGTCATTTGTCTGATAAGGGGTTAATATCCAAAATACATAAAGAACTCATACAACAACAACAGCAACAAACAAACAAACCCCCAAATAATCCAACTCAAAAATGGGCAGAGGATCTGAGGATCTGAATAGACTTTTTTCCAAAGAAGACATACGGATGGCCAACAGGTACAAGGAAAGATGCTCAATATCCCTAAATAATCAGGGAAATGCAAATCAAAACCACAGTGAGGGGCTTTCCTGGTGGTGTAGTGGTTAGGAATCTGCCTGCCAATCTGTCCGCCCGCAGGGGACACAGGTTCGAGCCCTGGTCTGGGAAGATCCCACATGCTGTGGAGAAACTAAGCCCGTGCGCCACAACTAGAACCTGCACTCTAGAGCCTGTGAGCCGCAACTACTGAAGCCCGCACACCGAGAGCCTGTGCTCCACAACAAGAGAAGCCACCGCAGTGAGAAGACCACGTGCCGCAATGAAGAGTAGCCCCCACTCGCCGCAACTAGAGAAAGCCCGCATGCAGCAACAAAAACCCAAGGCAACCAAAAATAAATTAATTAAATAAATAAATAAAAATACAGTGAGGTAACACTTCACATCTGTCAGAATGGCTGTTGTTAAAAGGAAACACCAAGTGTTGGCAAGTATGTGGAGAAAAAGGACCCCTTATGCACTGTTGGTGGGAATGTAAATCGGTATACCCTCTATGGAAAACAGCACGGAGATGCCTCTAGAAACTAAAAATAGAACTACCATACGATCTAGCAATTCCACTTCTGGCTATTTATCTGAAGAAAATGAAAACATTAACTTGAAAAGATACATGAATCCCCATGACCACTGCAACATTATTTACAATAGCCAAGTTAATGGAAATAATCTAAGCTTTCATGGGTGGATGAATGGATAAATAAAGATGTGGTGTAAATGTAAAATAGATAGCTAGTGGGAAGCAGCCGCATAGCACAGGGAGATCAGCTTGGTGCTTTGTGACCACCTAGAGGGGTGGGATAGGGAGGGTGGCAGGGAGGGAGACCCAAGAGGGAAGAGATATGGGGACATATGTATAACTGATTCACTTTGTTATAAAGCAGAAACTAACACACCATTGTAAAGCAATTATACTCCAATAAAGATGTTAAAAAAAATGTAGTGTATATACATATACCCAATGGAATATGATTTGGCCACAAAAAAGAACAAAATCTTTCCATTTGTGACAACACCTTAAGGACACTATGCTAAGTGAAATAAGCCAGAGAAAGACAAATGCTATATAGTCTCCACTGGTATGTGGAATCTAAAACCAAAAGAAAACAAAACAAAACAAAAAAAAACCCCAAGCTCATAGATACAGAGAACAGATTGGTGGTTGCCAGAGCTGGGGTGGGGGAAAACAGGGGGAAGGTGATGAACTGGGTGAATGGAGTCAAAAGGTGAAAACTTCCAATTATAAAATAAATAAGTCACGGGCATATAACGTACAGCATGGTGGCTATAGTTAGTAATACTGTATTGCACATTTGAAAGTTACTAAGAGTAAATCTTAAAAGTTCTCATCACCAGAAGAAAATTCTGTAACGCGTGGTGATGGATGTTAACTAAACATTTTGCAATACGTATACACAAGTATTAAGTCATTGTATTGTACACTTGAAACTAATATAATGTTGTATGTCAATTATACCTCAATTTAAAAAAAGGAAAAAAAATGGGTAAAAGATCTGAATACTTCATCGAAGACATACAGATTGCAAACAGCATATGAAAAGATACTCAACATCGTAAGTCACTGGGGAAATGCAAATTTAAACTACAGTGAGAGACCATGACACACCAATGAGAATGACCATAAAAGTAATGAAGAAGATGTGAAGGAACTTTAACTCTCATTGCTGATGGGACTGTAGAACAGTCAACCACTTTGGAAAACAATTTGGTAGGCTCTTAATACCTATACTATAACACTACCCAGAAGTGGGACTCCTAGGTATTTATTCAAGAAAAATGAAAGCACAGGTCCACAGGAAGACTTGTACATGAATCTTCATAGAAGTTTCATTTGTAGTTGCCCCAAAGGGGTCACAACTTAAATGTCCATCAACAAGTGAATGGATAAACACACTGTAGTATAACCAGACAATGGAAGGATATTGACAATAAAAGGATCAACGTGGATGTATCTTAAAATAATTTTGTGTGAAAGAAAACAAGCAAAAAAAAAAAAAAAAGAGAGAGAGAGAGAGAACACGCTGGGACACATCCTTGTGCTTCCTTCGGGAGCTAGAAAAGGACTGTTGACCCCATTTTTTCTTTTCTGGCAATTATGACCTCATGCGTCCACTCTAAGTTCTCTCCGCTGAGCATGCCTCTGCTCTTTTAACACCCTGAGGAAAGCAAGTTGTCATCCGAACACAGCCATACACACAGAGAAAGAAAAGCAAGAAGAAAGAAGCAGGTCAGTGGAGAACTTGTTTAAAAGATGTTTCACAAGACGGGTCCTAGAGCCAACATTCTGGCATTTTTACCAAGCTGTAAAATAAGCAATGAAAAGTCACAGGCAAAATCAACAAGAATGTGGGGGAACCCAAAACACAACCCAAAGAGTAACAAATGAACCTTATTACAAATGAATAACACAATGACACTGAAGAGGGTAGGGAAGAAAAGAGCTAACCTAAGTAATTCTGCATCCAGGGCTGCATGCTCTAAGGCTAAAGACAAATTTCTTTTGCACAGGAATGTGGGTTAGCAAGTCTGAAATTACTCTATGTGAATACTAGAATTAATCAAGTAACTATACTGTAGCTAACGCAGGTTTCTTACTGTCAGAGACAGGTGTTAGGAATGAGGAGAGGGGAGGGGTAGAATGAACCCTGCAGCGCTGGATTGAAATTAGAGGTACCAGAGCTCTTAATATATATACAGATGGATAGATCTAGGAATAGATGTAAATGTTTGTGTAAGTGGGTTAACGTACATACATGTCTTTCCTATCTGTCTGCTGAGAGGGCCTGCAATCAATGACACCCCAGTAGTAATAATGAGCACACCTAGTGCCCTGATCTTAATATCAGAAGACCATTCTTCAATAAAAGGAACCACTTCTTGGAGAAGTGGCTGATTCTAGGGCTGGAAAAGGACAAAATTAGCCTTGGAGCATCCTGGGGTACCAGAAAGTAGGAGTTTTCAACTATGGTGGGACACACAGAAAGGACACATCAGCCACTTTGAAGAAGCTCCTAACAACTAAATCTGCAACAACTTGAGCAGGAGAATAATGATAATGGTGGATTATATCCTCAGAGTAAAATAAATATCCAAAGAGTCTATACTAAGATAAATTATTGAATCAATTAATAAATGGGAAGAAGGGTCAGCTCTTCCTCATAGATTCCAATTAAAAATGCAGAGGGCATGATGGAAATGGGCAAACACCACAGAAATAAGTTTTGCAGAGAAGAGTCATTGATGGCTATCTGCATGGTCTCAAAGTATCTCCCCGTAAGATACTTAATAATTTCAAAACGGAATAAACAGTAACTCTGTTGAGGAAAAACCTAGCAGACACCACCCTAACCAGGTGATCATGATTAAGATGACAAATAATAAAACATTATCAACATCATAACCCCCGCCCTGACGTACTGAGAAGGGCATCACTTCCATAGCATTCTTGCTAAAAGCATGCAACACCTCAAGCTAATCACGAGAAAACATCAAATAAAGCCAAATTGAGTAACATTCTACAAAATAACTGGCCAGTACTCTTCAGAAGTGTCAAGGTCTTAAAAGAGGAGGAAAGACAACTGTCACAGATTGGAGGAAACTAAGGAGACTGGACAGTCAGATGCAATGTGGGATCTGAGATCAGACCTGAAACCAGAGAGAGGAAATCAGTGGAAAAACCAGCAAAATTCAAATAAGGGCTGCAGATTTTTTTAAGTTATATTTTATCAGTGTAAATTTTCTGGTTTTAATCATTGTACTGCTTGTTTGTATGGTTAACATTAGGAGGACCCAGGTAAAGCACATACAAAAATCTCTGCACTATTTTGGCATCTCGTCTGTAAGTGTAAATTGTTCCAAAACAAAGTTTTAAAATAAATCCAGGTTTTAGATGCCCTCTGTGGGCCCTGAGCAGCCCTAGATCTGCAGCTCTACCCACCTCCGCACAAGGTACATTGCTGCTGCGTCCTCATACCACCCTTCATAAAGGGCAGCCAGCCAAAGGTGAACCGCTAATAACTGGGTGGAGGAAAGAGGGGGCTCACAGGTGAGGCCCACTTCCTTTCTACTTATGGTATCTGAATTCTTTACAGTGAGCATATGTCCATACAATGAGAAAATCATGGAAGGGAAAAAGCAGGGAACTAAAACCACACCAAATGTGTGTATTCAAGAAAATTACATCCTCTCGTAAGAAAATAACATTTCACACTCATCACTATAGGAATAATTTCTTGTCCATTACTCAATAAAATGCTGTCTAAATAAAATACTAAAGTAATTTTTTTAAGTAATTAAAAGAAAAACAGACCTGGCTAACTTCTGATCTAAGCCAGACCTTGAAAGATTAAGAAAATTTATATGCTGTGTGAATGACACTGTTTTCCTAGGTGTGTACTGTTTTAATAAGCATTTTTAATAATATTTTAATACAATTCTTTCACTTACCTTTTCATTTTTTGTAGTTACATAAAGGTAAACCTCAAAAGTATCTTCTTCCACAGCACACAATTTGGCTTCCACCTGGGTAGCTGCTAAACAGCATAAATCAAAACATAAAGTAGCTGATATTAAAAGTATGCTTGAGGGACTTCCCTGGTGGCCCAGCGGTTAGGACTCCATGCTTCCACTGCAGGGGGTGCGGGTTCAATCCCTGGTCAGGGAACTAAGATCCCGCATGCCACACCGGGAGGCCAAAAAAAAAAAAAAAAAAAAAACAACATAGTTTAAACAACTATGACTATTTCTCACCTATTAATCTCTGCTAACCACTCACGATTACCCAGTGCCACAACATTCAACAGCCTCCTCCCGCAGAACGGGTCTGGCACTGGGCAAGGCAAGGTGCAGGCTCTCCCGGCACGAAGTCAGCCATGTGTCCTCTGTCCCTCTCAGCCCGCCATCCTCCTCCTGTCACCCTGTGACAGCACCTCGAGCACAGTTCTGGGCCCTCTCTTCTTTTCCAGTGACTCCCAAACCCACGTGCCCAGTCACAGTCTTTCACCTGAGTCCATGCCACCCCTCCAAATGCCCCAAAGGGCAGCTCCATGTAGCAGCTCCAAGCACTGTTATCGTTTTACAGGTGAGGAGGCTATGCGGACGTAGCAGGACGGTATTCAACCCAAGCACTCTGCCTCCTCCAAACCTGTGTCTCCCGGGCCCCCTGTGGGCTCACAAGGGCCCAAGCTACAAAACCAGAGGCGCCCCTCCCATTTCTCCCAGGTGCAACGCCTCTGCTTGCTCCTTTACCCGGACAGTGGGGCAGTGGAGGAGAGGGGCCAGCACCCCAGGCAATGCAAACTCACTACTCCTCAGAACAGCCCTGGAGTTGGGCACAGTTATTTGGCTCAGACGGCCAGGGGTTAGGACAGATGTCTCAAATGAGAGTCTGTCTTACAGCCAAGGATATAAAATAAAAAGAGCACACTAAAGAGGTGCTGAGACATCCTACACATCTTCATTAGCAATGACGGTGATCACAAAGTATCCATTTACTACCCCTTGCTTGCAGAAAAAAAGTTAGGCTTTTCATCAACTGTTGGTTCAATGAAATGCACGTAAATTTATTTTGCAGTGCTGCAGCTTCTATGCCAACTAAGAGACAGGCATTATTGTGTAAGGGTCCTCACCCACATAGCTCCTTCCTGATTTCACCTGTCAATTATGGATGCCCACATCCACCCCCAAAATTCCAGGGGTGCAGGGTCATTGTGACACTTGGGGTGGAAGAAGCCCCAGGTCACTCATGAACCCCACAAAGGGGGTCAGACAGCTAAGCACGCACATCTCAAACCCTCTCATCAACAGAAGGCGTCAGTTCAGAGCAGGCGGCTGTGATCACGCACTTGCCTCACCTTTCAGGATGTTCTGAAAGTACCGAATAGCTGCACTGTCCCACTTCTTGGCAGGTCTGGAACGGAGAAAAGAGGCAACTTCATTAAATAAAATGCTGAGGTCAGTACGCTAACATCATTTAATAAATTATACACTGGATGTTTCTGATATTACACGTTGCACATATGATGCAGGTAACGGAGAGTCCGGCTCTGGCTTGGGGGTGATGATCCCAGCTGCACCCCGCAGCAGACTTCTCTTCCATGCCCGCCTGTGCCAGTGCAGAGACTCGCTGAGAATGGGCCCCTTTCTGGGGCTTCCTGAGCTACTGTGCCCACCTCCACGGCATCATGTCCCAACACCATCGTCCCGTTACCTGCGACACCCATCTCCCAGCCAGAACGCTAGCTTCCCAGGGCAGGGACCCTGAGCTAGGATCGCTCAGCACGGGCTGGCACGGAGCGAGGGCCCCACACGTGTTGGTTACACCAACATTCTGCAAGTGGCTGTGGGAAACGCAGCCACTACTGTCTCGTGGTACCCCTTTCACTGTGTCCCATTTCTGCCTATCATCTTGTCCTTTCCTATGTGTGATACTGTGATTTATGATAAGAAAGATCTATTTTGTCATGTCCCTGTTTCTGGCACAGAGTTCAGTGATGAGAGTGACAAGGTGACGAGTGGAAAGCACCAAGGTAACTCAAAAATGGGGGCTGGTTGCCAGGGGAACCAACCTTGTGATTAGAGGGTTGGAACTTTCAGTCCCACCACCCTGACCTCCAGGGAGGAGAAAGGGGCTGGAGGTTGAATCAACTGCCAATGGCCAAAGATTTAATCAATCACGGCTAGGTAATGAAGCCTCCATAAACACCAAAAAGGGCCTAGGCTGGAAGCTTCTGCGCTGGTGAACACGTGGAGATGCGGGGGACAGGCGTGCCTGGAGAGGGAAGGAAGCGCCTCTCCCCACCTTGCCCTGCGCATCTCTTCCATCTGGCTGCTCCTGAGTTATATCTTTTATAATAAACTGGTAATCTAGTAAGTAAAATGTTTCTCTGAGTTCTGTGAACAAATTAATCAAACCGAAGAAGGGAACCTCTCATTTATAGCCATCCCAGTCAGAAGCACAGGTGACAACCCAGACTTGAAATTGGCATCTGAAGTTGCAGGGGCGGGGGCTGGGGGAGGTCTTGTAGGGTGAAGCCCTTAACCTGTGGGATCTGATGCTATGTCAGGTTAGGCTGCTACACACACACACTCCCAAACTGGAGTCAGAGTCATACCATGCTTTGGAAAGAAAATGGCAGGAGAAGCCATAGGCAGTGGAAGATCATGAAAAACCAATATTTAGAAGCACGGAACAACAATAAAATAAAGTAAGGTTAGAGTGATATGTTTTATGTTTCTCCACTGGTTTTATTTCTCAGAGATGCCATCACCATCCTCCAAGGGTTGTTTCAAAGATCAAATGAGGTAATGTACAGAAAGCACTTAGCCCTGTTATTTTTATTTTTACTAAGATACTAAGCACATTACTTCAAGAGTATCACAAAGGGTTTCCGAAGGGAGGTATAAACAAACAAACAAACGAATACAGTGGTTTTAAAACCCTGCTATACAAAAAATTACCTAATAAGCTTTTTGTTTTTTAACAAAATGTAGTAGATTCCTAATAAGGAAAAGGCCCAAGAGAAAAATCAATCTAGTCTATGAACAAGTAAATCAACAAGTCTGTCACAGGTTAATCAATTAGTCTGTGTGTCTGTGTACGTGTGTCTCTCTCTCAACACGGCGCGCGCGCGCGCACACACACACACACACACACACACACACAAACTACATGAAGAGATACCCAACTTTACAAGTCAGAAAAATACAACTTAAAACAAAATACCATTGTTGTCCAGCAAACAAGCAAAAGTTAAAAAGCCTGATGATATTCTATGTTGTGTGGGGAAAGCAGCACTTTCTACACCCCAATGATGGGAGTATAGACTGCGAGTCCTTTTGAAAGGAAATTTAACAAAAACTGTAATACACATGTTAAGACAAACATTCTAGATGAGGCACAAACACAAAACCAGCAACATCAAAGAAGGTGATCAAAACCCAGTGAGATCACTTACCTGAAGCCCTTCTTCGCCTACACTGAGGGACTCCTAGGGTTGGGTGTGTCCAAGGCTGGGAAGGCCCCTGGGGAGCACTGTGGTGGCGCTGGGAAGGGGGTAATGCAGAGGGGGCGTGAGAAAGACAGGGGTCTGCCTCTGAGGAAGAGCTGGGCACGGAGGGCTGGCTGCTCTGCAAGAGGGACAGGACGGGGGCAGGCATTGCTGGGCAGCCTGGTGGAACAGCGGTCTCAGCAGAGACCAGCTGGCTTATCAGTGTGGATTCCGAGGCAGCCACAAGAGTGATGCATTCGTCATCCCAAGGGAGCTACAGGTGATGAGGGCTGGGGGAGTGGAGATGGGAGGGTCTCCACAGATCCCACAAAAGCATCCATAAGAGAGGCAGCTTCCAAGTTCAGAGAGAACTTAGAATGCAACATCACCGGGATGTGCAAGTTGAATCAAAATTGTGCTGCTTCCAGCTTCCCTGGTGGTGCAGTGGTTGAGAGTCTGCCTGCCGATGCAGGGGACACGGGTTCGTGCCCCGGTCCGGGAAGATCCCACATGCCGCGGAGCGGCTGGGCCCGTGAGCCATGGCCGCTGAGCCTGCGCGTCCGGAGCCTGTGCTCCGCAACGGGAGAGGCCACAACAGTGAGAGGCCCGCGTACCGCCAAAAAAAAAAAAAAAAAAAAAAATTGTGCTGCTTCCCATAGCTGCTTCTTCCACAAAGCCAGTGTTGGAGGGGGAGGATGGGGCTACCCCCAGGACCTCAGGTAGTGCTCATTCAAGACAGCAAAGATCACAGTCATAACCCCGACACAGCACTGCCCAGTGCAGGGACCCATCCTGTACAAACACTGGCAATGTGGTCAAATTACTAGACAGGGGTGTGTGTGTGTGTGTGTGTGTGTGTGTGAGATACATGTGTACACATGTGCATGCATGCATGTATACATTTCTACACCTATATATCTCATTTTGATTTACCTATATTCTTATGAGAATGTACAGTGCAAAATGGTTTGGTAACAATCTAGCTGGCTATCAAGAGAGGAGTGGTTAAAGACAGCAAGTATGCCAATTGTATTCACCCAGGAAAATGACTGAAAGTAGAAGGGAATACGTGTACTGGCAAAGAACTTCAAAATACTGGGTTGGCCAAAAGGTTTGTTCTTTTTTTCCATAAGATGGCTCTAGTAGCACTTAATTGTGTTTAACTTCATTCGAAACGATTTTGTTAGATTGTATTGTGACAGCTGTCATATCAGCGTGCATTAAAAAAAAAAACATCAAAAATTTTTGGTGAATTTTTGTGCAGCCATTTTAATATTGGAGATGGAAGAAAAAAGCAACATTTTTGGCATATTATGCTTTATTATTTCAAGAAAGGTAAAAATGCAACTGAAACGCAAAAAAAGATTTGTGCAGCGCATGGAGAAGGTGCTGTGACTGATCGAATGTGTCAGAAGTGGTTTGCGAAGTTTCGCGCTGGAGATTTCTCACTGGACGATGCTCCACGGTCGGGCAGACCAGGTGAAGTTGATGGCGATCAAATCGAGACAGTAACTGAGAACAATCAATGTTATACCACGTGGCAGACAGCCGACATACTCAAAATATCCAATTCAAGGGCTGAAAATCATTTGCACCAGCTTGGTTATGTTAATCGCTTTGATGTTTGGGTTCCACATAAGTTAAGCAAAAAACACCTTCTTGACCATACTTCTGCATACGATTCTCTATTTTTTTTTTTAAACATTTGGCTTCCACTTTTTTTTTTTTAATTTTATTTATCTTTATTTTTGGCTGCACTGGGTCTTCACTGCTGCGTGCGGGCTTTCTCTATTTCTGGCGAGCGGGGGCTACTCTTCATTGCGGTGTGTGGGCTTCTCATTGCAGTGGCTTCTCTTGTTGCGGACCACGGGGCTCTAGGTGTGCCGGCTTCAGTAGTTGTGGCATGTGGGCTCAGCAGCTGTGGCTCGCAGGCTCAGTAGCTGTGGCACACGGGCTTAGTTCCTCCGCAGCATGTGGGATCTTCCTGGACCAGGGATCGAACCTGTGTCTGCTGCACCGGCAGGCGGATTCTTAACCACTGTGCCACCAGGGAAGTGTCCCAAATGCATAATCTTCCATCAGGATAACACAAAGACTGCATGTTTCTTTCATGACCAGGCAAAAACTGTTACAGCTTGGCTGGGAAGTTCTGATTCATCCACCATATACACCAGACACTGCACCTTCGGATTTCTATTTATTTAGGTCTTTACAAAATTCTCTTAATGGACAAAATTTCAATTCCCTGGATGACTGTAAAAGGCACCTGGAACAGCTCTTTGCTCAAAAAGATAAAAGTTTTGGGAAGATGGAATTATGAAGTTGCCTGAAAAATGGCAGAAGGTAGTAGAACAAAAGGGTAAATATGTTGTTCAATAAAGTTCTTCGTGAAAATGAAAAATGTGTCCTTTATTTTTACTTAAAAACCAAAGGCATTTTTTGGCCAACTCAATACATTCTTAAGTTAAATTTGCCAATAAGACAGTGTGTTCTAATTTTCATTAAAAGCTCCAAGCATGTGAATATGTATAAAAGCACCGAAAAAGGTCTGCAAGTTCAGAGCCTGAACAGGTCACAGAAGCCTCCCAGGAGGGAGGGAGGGAGGAAATGGGGCTGGAGAAGGATGTCATGGACTTTTTTTTAATGCTCCATGATCCGATGTACAAATGTTTCTCTTTACACTTAATTTATCCCTTTTTGTAAGTTAAGAAGCCAAATAGCACAGAGCTCAGACCATACTCTAACCCCCTCACAACACAGCCTCTGGAGATGGGGCTACATGGCCAGGTTTGACACAGTGACTCAGAAGACACCTCCTGAAGGACAAAGAGACCTTTGAAATGGCTCAGCACTTCTCAAGAGGATCTGATTTCACGTAAGCATCATACACTCAAGTTAAGACTTTTACTAACGATTCAGCCTATGTCAGAAGCTGTACTTACACAATCTCAGCGCTGTCTTCACAGAAGTCAATGTGCAATGTGACAGGTTTTGTGCAGTACAGTCTGAATTTCTTTGCTCTGTAGGGAAGCTGCATAAAAGTTTCTACTGCAACTCGGATGCTTAACAGTGAAAGAGAAAGAGTTCCATGATTTAAAAAATTATATATAACATATTTCTTTAAAGTACACCTAGTACATAATTAAAATACTTAACATGAAACAAAACCTGATTATTTCTGTTTCTATTACAGCCACCAACAGCAGCAAGTGCTTGGAGCCATTTGCCGAGCAAGGTGAAAACTGGTTCTTGGGGGCTCAGAAAAATCTTACTTTTTTATGTATAAAGCACAGATATACATATAGTACATAAAAGCTACTCAGTAATCTTTGGCGTCAAAATTTTATGGCATGGGGGCAGGGAGGCATTAGAAAAACACTGTCTCCTTAGACTGAGAAACACTGGGTAATAACGAACAAACCTGGAAGCAAATTCTATTTAAGATTTTAAAATAGCAATTTCAATACACGACCAGAATTATCTTGAAGCTTCTGTAAATAAGCAGATGTTTTAAGAATTAGTATTTGTCAACTTTGCACAAAAGAGCTGATGGGCTGAGGTTTCGTAAGCTGTCCAGCATTTTTATTTCCATTCTCCTTCAGGCAAATGACAGAGCACTTGAACGTATGGTTTCGACATCAACAGGTTCTCGGGGCCGTGTATGGGCAGCCTGGCCACCTTGGTCTCGGACCGTTTAGAAAAGGCGGCTGCACTAACCGCCCCTCCAGGCCTCCCCGCTCTAATCATACGATTCTCTTGCCCAAAACAAACTAAACTTAAAACTCCAAATACTAAGAGGAAATCTCTCCAAACCGTTAAATACGATGTTAATTTTAATAACCACTATGGTTACATGGGTGCAGAACCACAAGCTAGAAAGGCACCTCCTTTTCCATGAAGACCTGCCAGCCCTGCTGTGGGAGCGGTCCCCTGACACAGACTCCCCATCAGGGCACCCACCTCCCCTGCAGCTGGGACCACTCTTTCCCTTTTGGAAGAAGGGTCCTCATGTTTACTATTCATTATTTATTAAACTGATACCCTCTGACTCTGGGATAGGAAACCATGAGAAAAATTACCACAAACACCAAGACCACCTTGCTGACAAGTGTTTTCTAGGGAACCGTGGTGTGTGGTCCTGGAGTCATCGAGGGTCACTCTGAACGGCCTCCTGTCTTCTGTGACAGTCACACCCTCACTCTGTTAAGCAGGACGAGGGACGCACGCTCTGCTCTCAGCAATCTAAGGCTGTGCCAGCAAACCATCCCTTCTGTGGTGACAAGAAGAGTTTCTCTCTGCCTCCAGGTAGCCAGTTTCTCTCTGCCTCCAGCCTCCCGAAGCACCCATTCCATCACCTGAGCAAACTCAGGGGACATGCCACGCCAGGCCAGGAGAGCGGCTGACAGAGAGCGCCTGCACTTTCTAGGAAGGAAGGCAGAAGGAGGGCCGGAGGCGCCTGCTGAATTCTCATCCTGAGCACCTGCTCTTACATTCACTGCTTGTAAAATTGGAACCTGCAAGTCTTCCCATCTTGAAGCTCTCGCCCCTTACTCCGAAAATTGACATTCTCCTTGAAAACAGACATTTGTCCCCTAAAGAGCATGAGGCAAAATAAATACATACATACATACTTTTTGGATTTCACTGGAACGTACTTGGCAAAATCCACAAGGAAACACTCTGTGAGGTAATGGTCTGCTGAAGACACTATTGACTTAATAACAGCCCTGCACCAGCACTTCAGTTCCTGACAATAAACCACACAAACCTACAAAATAAAAAGAAAACTTCGGTGTTAAAATCTCTAGTCATACTCAGAAAACTGTAAGATACTAATGAAAGAAATCAAAAATGACACAGATGGAGAGATACACCACGTTCTTGGATTGGAAGAATCAATATTGTGAAAATGACTATACTGCCCAAAGCAATCTACAGATTCAATGCAATCCCTATCAAATTACCAATGACATTTTTCAGAACAAAAAAATTTACAATTTGTATGGAAACACAAGAGACCACGAATAGCCAAAGCAATTTTTTTTTTTTTTTTTTTTTGCGGTACGCGGGCCTCTCACTGTTGTGGCCTCTCCCGTTGCAGAGCACAGGCTCCAGACATGCAGACCCAGTGGCCATGGCTCACGGGCCCAGCCGCTCTGCGGCATGTGGGATCTTCCCGGACCGGGGCACGAACCGGTGTCCGCCTGCCGATGCAGGGGAC
>NW_020837987.1:3320244-3375199 GCF_003676395.1 Aethalodelphis obliquidens | reverse complement strand
CCCAAAGCAATCTACAGATTCAATGCAATCCCTATCAAATTACCAATGACATTTTTCAGAACAAAAAAATTTACAATTTGTATGGAAACACAAGAGACCACGAATAGCCAAAGCAATTTTTTTTTTTTTTTTTTTTTGCGGTACGCGGGCCTCTCACTGTTGTGGCCTCTCCCGTTGCAGAGCACAGGCTCCAGACATGCAGACCCAGTGGCCATGGCTCACGGGCCCAGCCGCTCTGCGGCATGTGGGATCTTCCCGGACCGGGGCACGAACCGGTGTCCCCTGCATCGGCAGGCGGACTCTCAACCACTGCGCCATCAGGGAAGCCCGCCAAAGCAATTTTGAGAAAGAAAAATGGAGATGGAAGAATCAGGCTCCCTGACTTCAGATTATACTACAAAGCCACAGTAATCAAAACAGTATTGGTACCGGCACAAACACAGAAATATATATCAATGGAACAGGATAGAAAGTCCAGAGACAAACCCACACACCTATGGTCATCTGATCTTTGACAAAGGAGGCAAGACTATACTATGGAAAAAGACAGTCTTTTCAATAAGTGGTGTTGGGAAAACTAGACAGCTACACGTAAGAGTGAAATTAGAACACTCCCTAACACCATTCACAAAAATAAACTCAAAATGGATTTAAGACCTAAATGTAAAGCCGGATACTATAAAACTCTTAGAGGAAAACATAGGCAGAACACTCTCTGACATAAATAACAGCAAGGTCTTTTTCAAGGCACCCCCTAGAGTAATGAAAATAAAAACAAAAATAAACAAATGAGACCTAATTAAACTTAAAAGTTTTTGCACAGCAAAGGAAACCATAAACAAAACAAAAAGACAACCCTCAGAATGGGAGAAAAATATTGGGCTGGCCAAGAAGTTCCTTCAGTTTTTAAGTAAAAATAAGAGATACATTTTTCATTTTCGCCAAGAACTTTATTGAACAACGTATTCACTCTTTTGTTCCACTACCTTTTGTGATTTTTCAGGCAACTTCATAATTCCATCTTCCCCAAACTTTTTATCTTTCTGAGCAAAGAACTGTTCCAGGTGCCTTTTACAGTCGTCCAGGGAATTGAACATTTTTCCATTAAGAGAATTTTGTAAAGGCCTAAATAAATGGAAATCTGGAGGTGCAGTGTCTGGTGCATACAGCAGATGAATCAGAACTTCCCAGCCAAGCTGTAACAGTTTTTGCCTGGTCATGAAAGAAACACGTTGTCTTTGCGTTATCCTGATGGAAGATTAGGCATTTTCTGTTGACTAATTCTGGATGCTTTTTGTCGAGTGCTGCTTTCAGTTGGTCTAATTGGGAGCAGTACTTGCTGGAATTAATCATTTGGTTTTCCGGCAGTAGCTCATAATAGAGGACTCCCTTCCAATCCCACCATATACACAGCATCACCATCTTTGGATGAAGACCGGCCTTTGGTGTGGTTGGTGGTGGTTCATTTCGCTTGCCCCACAATCTCTTCCGTTCCACATTATTATGCAGTATCCACTTTTCATCGCCTATCACAATTTGTTTAAAAAACGGAACATTTTCAATACATTTCAGTAGAGAATGGATATGGAAATACAGTCAAGAAGGTTGTATTTTCACTTAACTTACGTGGAACCCAAACATCAAAGCGATTAACATAACCAAGCTGGTACAAATGATTTTCAGCACTTGAGCTGAATATTTTGAGTGCGTCGGCTGTCTCCCACGTGGTATGACGTTACTGTTCTCAATCAATGTCTCGATTTGATCGCTATCAACTTCAACTGGTCTACCCGACCGTGGAGCATCGTCCAGTGAGAAATCTCCAGCACAAAACTTCGCAAACCACTTCTGACACATTCGATCAGTCACAGCACCTTCTCCATGCGCTGCACAAATCTTTTTTTGCGTTTCAGTTGCATTTTTACCTTTCTTGAAATAATAAAGCATAATATGCTGAAAATGTTGTTTTTCTTCCATCTTCAATATTAAAATGGCTGCACAAAAATTCACCAACTTTGATTTTTTTTTTCAATGCACGCTGATATGCCAGCTGTCACAATACAGTCTAACAAAATTGTTTTGAATGAAGTTAAAGACAACTAAGCACTATTAGAGCCATCTTAGGAAAAAAATGAATGAACCTTTTGGCCAACCCAATATTTGCAAATGAAGCAACTGACAAACGATTAATCTCCAAAATATACAAAACAGCTCATGCAGCTCAATATCAAAAAAAAAAACACCAACCCAATAAAAAGTGGGTTAGAAGACCTAAATAGACATCTCTCCAAAGAAGACATATAGACAGTTAAAAAGCACATGAAAAGATGCTTAACATCACTAATTATTAGAGAAATGCAAATCAAAACTGCAATGAAGTATCACCTCACACTGGTAAGAATGGCCATCATCAAAAAAATCTACAAACAGTAAACACTGGAGAGGGTGTGGAGAAAAGGCAACCCTCCTACACTGTTGGTGGGAATGTAAACTGGTACAGCCACTATGGAGAACAGTATGGAGGTTCCTTAAAATAAAACTAGAACTACCATATGATCCAGCAATCCCTGGGCAAATATCCGGAGAAAACCGTAATTCGAAAAGATGCATGCATCCCAATGTTCACTGCAGCACTATTTAATTGAGCTCAATATTGAGCCAGGACGTGGAAGCAACCTAAATGTCCACCGACAGAAGAATGGATAAAGAAGATGTGGTATATATACACAATGTAATATTACTCAGCCATAAAAAAGAATGAAATAAGGCCATTTGCAGCAACATGGATGGACCTAGAGATTGTCATACTGAGTGAAGTAAATCAGACAGAGAAATACAAATATCATATGATATCGCTTTTATGTGGAATCCAAAAAAAGAGTACCAATGTACTTATCTACAAAACAGAAATAGAGTTATAGATGTAGAAAATAAACTTGTGGTTACCAGGGAGTAAGTTGGGGGGGGGGGGTGGAGGGATAAGTTGGAAGACTGGGATTAACACACCCACTACTATATATAAAATAGATAACTAATAAGGACCTACTGTGTAGCACAGAGAACTCTACTCAATACTCTATAATGGCCTATATGGGAAAAGAATCTAAAAGAGAGTGGATGTATGTATAACAGGTTCACTTTGTTGTACACCTGCAACTGTTATACACCTGCAACCTGTAACATTGTAAATCAACCATACTACTATCAAAATTTTTAAAAATTAAATAAAAAATCTCTAGTAAACAATGAGAGAACTAAAAGGTACTCTCAACATCATCTCATACCTTTTACCTTAAAGATGCAAGGAGGCTGGATTACCCCAAGCTAAACACTGCTTATTGGGAAAACAAGAACACAGGGCACCTGAATTCTATTTCACTGGTTTTCTTACTACAGTCACTTTGACTCCTTAACTAAGGAGAATTTTTAGAAAGTGAAATAAGGAAAACGCATTGCTTTACCTTCTTAAATCAGAAAACAAAACTTACAAATAATTGTCAATCATGTGCCAGGACAACACAAAATCACAACCCCAGGCTCATCTTCCCGGTTCTGCTTCCCATGCCTGTTTACCACCCTCTAACATTTGTTTGCTATCGGCCACAAATGGACGTCAGCGCCGTGATGAAGGGGATTTTTGTCTTTTTGTTTACTGCCATACTCCCAGCACCTAGAACAGCGCTTGGCATGTACTATGTCTTCAAAACCTATTCAGTGAATGACTGAATAAATACCTGCAGCCCCCTTTTAGGGAAACTGCCCTGCTAGAGTGACAGTGCTTGGCATCCTGACTGTCCCATGGGACTGACAGGCCACAGACAGGCAAACCATAGGCTGACCACAGGCTTATAAAGTGGCTCAGCAGGGACAGCTGTGCCCAACAGGGAAGAAGTGGGACGGTAGAGATCCCTGCCCTTGGGAACTGAAGTTGGAAAACATAGGGCAGCTATTCTGCAAGGGGTGTGTTCTTGAGAGCCTCACATAATTCAAGGCTCAAATAATTCTAGAGAAATTGCGCCAAAGGATGGAGGGTATTTCTGTTTCATGCTAAAGCCAAAGAAACCTGTAGCTAATAATTCACACGGTCAGTCAACTTTGAAAAGGTGGTAAACTAGGGCTTCTACTGGCCAGTAATGAGATAATTTAAGCATCAAGAAAAATGATTGCAACTGATGAATACATTAAAAGCCATGAGATCAATGGCTTTAAAATACTTAAAAATAACAAGGAGAGAAAAACAAAACAAACCTCTAGACGTCAATGTAGATAACTAGGCACAGGAAAACTGATAAGGGAAAGAATCAAGCAATTTTTCCACCTTTCCAGTATTACTTCAGGAAGCCAAACCGTTCTAACAGATGAGGGAAGGTTCTCTATGGAAGAATTCCAGCTCATGAATGCAGAAGCAATGTGAAAATGACCATTTTGCAAGCATAAATGAAAGAGCTGATTTGGGTGGTGGTGGTCACTGGATAGCATTACTAGCCGACGGGAACCACAGGGGGCACTTAGGCTGCTGCCATCTGAATGCAGCGGTCAACCTCAGCATCACTGAAAGTGAGATTCTCTCCCAATTCAATACAAGAGGAACCTCACAGCACCAGTCATTCTTGGGGAAAAAACGTGACTATAAAAGTAATCAAAGCTTTATCAGTCTGCACGAAATATAGGGAATGAAGGGGAAAGTTCACCACCACCACAAGGAAGCAACCAGGCTATACAGAACGTGTAATACTTTAAAAGGACAACTGACCTGGTTTCGTTTCTTCAACAAGTAAACGGTGGACTTTCCTGGTGGCACAAGAATCCACCTGCCAATGCAGGGGACATGGGTTCGATCCCTGGTCCGGGAAGACCCCACATGCCGCGGAGCAACTAAGCCTGTGCGCCACAACTACTGAGCCTGCACTCTAGAGCCTGTAAGCCATAACTACTGAGCCCACGTGCCACAACTACTGAAGCCCGTACACCTAAAGCCCGTGCTCTGCAATGAAGAGTAGCCACCGCTCACCACAACTAGAGAAAGCCCGCACGCAGCAACAAAGACCCAATGCAGCCAAAAATAAAACAAATTAATTTAAAAAAAAAAGTAAATGGCATGGAAAAAATAATGTTATTAATAAATATTTAGGGTGGGCTGAGGAATTCAAATTATTTCTAATTTTTCTCATAGTTTATAAATCTTTTCCTATTACACTGTTATAAAAATTCAAATTCTTGGGCTTCCCTGGTGGAGCAGTGGTTGAGAGTCCGCCTGCCGATGCAGGGGACATGGGTTCGTGCCCCGGTCCGGGAAGATCCCACATGCCGCGGAGTGGCTAGGCACGTGAGCCATGGCTGCTGGGCCTGTGCATCTGGAGCCTGTGCTCCGCAACGGAAGAGGCCACAACAGTGAGAGGCCCGCGTACTGCAAAAAAAAAAAAAAAAAAATTCAAATTCTTCTGAGAAATGACTAACCTGCAGAGAGAAGCAGACAATGGGCACAGAGCTGAGGGTGCAGGAAAGGAAGGAGGGGCCACAATGTGGAGTAAGGAAAATAAAACACCACGAGTTGGTCAAAGTCACAGGCAACCAAAAGCGAGGCACTGGCCCTAGACTGGAAACCCCCATGCTCCCTCTGCTAAGGTCCCTGTGATGGATCTAGAATGATCCTCTGGTTCCCAGCCCCAAGACGATGGCTCTATGCCTGAATTTAGACGACACTCCACCTCCTGTTGCCCCATGTGAACCTGATACAACAATTGCCACTTTCCATGACTAGCCCGACTCTTATGCAACCGAAAGAACCTAACACTAGGCAATGACCATGAGCAGTTGAAGTACTCTAAAAGTTTTTATCATCTTAGTTGCTACAACAGTCTCCATTTTGAGTAGTATTTCAAGACATGTTGTTTAAAGCACATTTAGATACATACCTGCCCTTCTTCCAACGTTAGTGGCTTTATTTCTATATCTTGACACATGCTGTTATAGAAGTCATTCATGGCACTATTTAGTTTTTGATAGTCAACTTCATGATCTAAAAAGGGACTACAGCCTTTTATAATAACCCAGAAGCAACCTGGATCTTCGATCTGTAAAATTTTTAAAAGACAAAACAATGCATGATTTAAAAGTGGAACCATAAAATAATAAACCTTAGAATCACAGTAACTCTTTCAAATTTAAGTGCTCTAACAAATTCTTGACAAGTACTTCTGTCTTAAATGGTCAGATAGAAGATAAAAGATCCTCAAACTATCATCTTGTATACCTTAAACTTATATAATGTCATATGTCAATTATACTTCAATAAAACTCGGAAAAACGATAAAAGACGCAAAGATAAAACTCTAAAACACGTAACCAGTAATATGGAATTTAGAATCATGTGCTGACTGAAAAAGCAAACAGAGATCAATGCCCTTGACCTGTACTTTGAAAATATCCATAATAAAATACAAATGCAAGGTTCAGAACAGCGTTCTTTGTACTCTATGTCTTTCATAAGAAAGAGAGGGAAATGTGAATGTATGTACATTCTGCTCATGTTAAAATAAAGAAATGGCAGATAAACCAAAAACATACAAATTATTACGTACGGAGGAAGCCAGGAATGGGGTAGAAGGAAGAGAGATGAAAGACTTCTCCAAATGTATCTTATTATCTATTAGTGTTATTAGAAACCACGATTTTCATCATTAGAGAAAGAATACAAATATAAAATGAAAAGTTAAATTTGAATTGAAAATATCAGCAAAAGCTCATGATTTTTCAAATGTGCTATATTTCCTGTCTACTGAAAGGGCCTAAAAGCAATGGCATCCCAAGATTTTGGATCCCAGATACCAGGTGAGAGGAGTACATTAGTATTCTATTTTTCTGAATGTTTGAACATTTTTATAATAAATAGTTGGAAAAAAGAACAGCTGGCCATCCTGGTTCCAGTAATGGCAGAGTGGCTCATATAGACTAACCCACCTGCAAGTAACAATGATAAACCCTGGAAAAAAAGAAAATGACGGGCTGAAGGCACTGAAGAGTGACCAAAATCAGGTGGGAGATTCAATCCTTGAAGGGAGGCAACAGGGCTAGGTGAGACCCATGTTCATAAACAGCTTTTCCCCTGAAAACAGCCCCAGTCCTGGGGGTGCAGAACACAACTGAAGCAGAAGCCACCCCGTTTGTGGCTTGAGAAACCAGAGAATGGCGTCTGGGGCTGCCAGAGCAGCTGTACATGAAGGGGAGAAATGCTGAGCCACAGAGGGGAGAGCCCTGAAGTCTGCACACGAAACCCCTCAAATCCTCGGCAGAGCCTGAACGGCACGGTGAGACTCCAGGGAGTCCTGGGAGAAGCCACAGTCGGAAGGCTGATGGAAATACAGTTTCAGCTTCTGCCCACAAGAACTGCAGGACTCTGGACACAGAGTGCCTGCCCAAACCTCTGCACTAAGAGGCCACCCAAACTCACAGCATAAGGCCATGTCCCCTCCACAATGCCGGCCTGAGAAAGAATTACTTTTGTCCCAGCCAACACCTGACACAGGCCCTTGACCTCCCCTTGTCACAGAACTTACTGAAAAGGGCCTCAGTTGTGGAGCCTACCTATCCCTTTGGGATGTGTATGTTATCTCCTACCACTCAGGAGTATTCCTTCTCGAGGACCTGATAACCAATTCCTTTGGGATGTAATCATCTGGAAGGACAGGGCCCCGGCCTCCCAGTCTCTGCGGGAATTCAGAAGCCTGGCCCCAGAGGCGGTGGACACAGCTGCCCCACCACAGTTACACTGATCCACCCTCTGTCATTTTCCACTGAAGCCCCTCTCCTCGTCCTCCTCACTCTCCCTTTAAAACGTCCGGTCATCTCTACACAAATTGGAACGCAACTCAGCTCCCTCCCGTACATCAGCAGTCACTGAATACAATCTGTTCTCACTGCTTTAACCAATGTCCAGCTTTGATTCTCTCTGACACCCATCACAGGAAAAGGGAGTTTGGAGCAGGAGTTAAGGAGGCTCAGTAAACACCTCAGGCTCCCTGAGAACCCCTGCAGTGCCAGGCCTGAGGAGTAAAGACCATGTTGCAGGACAAAGGGAATGTGCTCTGCCAACAAGGGCAAAATCAAGAGGTCTGCCAAGAACTATAAACCAAGCCTCCCAAAGTGCTGACAGAGCACACAGTAGTTCCCTGTCACCACAACCGTCAGTGTAGCATGAGCAATACTAGACAGGCAAAGAAATGAGAATGCAGTGCACAGCCAAGGTAAAAAATGCCCAACAGAAAGTGAACCCAAGACTGCCCAGATGTTGAAGTGAACAGGTAAGGACTTAAAAGCAGCTATTATAAATACCATGTTCAAAAACTGAAGGATAAGATGGCTATAGTGAGTTTGTTTTTTAAAAAGGAGAATTTCACGTAAGAAATGGAAACTATTTTAAAAAAATAAACTTTGGAAAAGGGTAATTCTAGAACCAAAAAGTGAAACATACAAAATAAAAAATTTATTAGTGGTGTGCTTACCACTCCTACTCAACATTGTGCTGGAGGTCCTAGTCAGTACAAGAAAAGATTGTCAGGAAAATCAGAAAAGAAGAAAGAAAAGTGTCTCTATTCACAATAAGAATATCTATGTAGAAAATTCTAAGGAGTCTACAAAAAATATACTAGAACTAATAAGTGATTGTACCAAGATTCCAGGGTACAAGGTCATATAATAAATTCCACTGCATGTCTATATTCCAGCAATAAAAATTGGAAATTTAAATTTTAAAAACAGTATCGTTTGCAATAGCACCAAAAAGCAGGAATTACTTAGGAATAAATCTAACAAAAAAATGAACAATTTGCATGCTAAAAGGTACAAAACACTGGTGAAATAAATCAAAGAAAGGCCTGTAATGCAAATATACTATGTTCATGGAATGTTAAGATTTTGATTTTCCCCAAAATGGTCTATAAAAAGGACTCAATTCCAGCAGTTGTGAAATCAACAAACTATTCATGAAATTCTTATTGGAAAGGTAAAGGAACTAGAATAGCCCCTATAATTCTGAAAAAGAACAACATAGTTGGAAGACACACTATCTGATTTCAAGACTTAATATAAAGCTGCAGTAATCAGAACTGTGTGGTACTGGAGAAAGCACAGATACATAAATCAACACAACAGAAACAGTCACGCATGTGTAGTCAAGTGATTTTCAATAAAGGCACAAAGGCAATTCAATGGAAGGAGGATAGTTTTTTCAACAAATGATGCTGGAACAATTAGATATATGCAAAAAAATGAACCTCGATCCATTCCTTGTACCATATACAAAAATTAACTCACATGGATCATTTATCTAAATGTAAAATATAAGACTATAAAAAATGTTTGAGGAATACATGGGGGGAATCTTTGTGACTGTGGTTAGGCAAAGATTTCTTAGATAAAACACCAAAAGTATAATTCGTATAAGCAAAAATTGATAAACTGGACTTAATCCAAATTTTAAACTTCAGCTCTTTGAAAGACATTGTTTAGAGAAGGAAGAGATAAGCCACCAACTGGGAGAAAATATTTACAAATCACATATTCAACAAAGAACTTTATCCAATATATATATAAAAAACTCTACAAAGTCAATAATAAGAAAACAAACCACCAAGTTAGAAGAATGGGCAGATGTGAACAGATACTTGACAAAAAAAGATGGAAGGATGAGCAAACAAGCACCTGGAAACATGATTAACACATTTGTCATTAGGGAAATTAAAATTAAAACCACAGCGAGATACCAGTAAATACCTACTAGAATGGCTAAAATGTATAAAACTGACAATATCAAGTGCTGGTGAGGATGTAGAGCACTGCTCATGGAAATGTAAAGTGGTACAGTTACTTTGAAAAAGTTTCTCATAAAATTAAACATACTGACAAACATCAGTAACAAACAACATCAGTAACAAACAAACATCAGTAAATCCTACTGATTTACCCATAAAATAAAAACTTGTATTCACACAAAAACCTGTAGGCAAAGTTTCTAGCAGCTGTATTTATAATCTCCCTCAACTGGAAACAACTCAAATGGCCTTCAACTGGTGACTGTATAAACAAATTGTCACATGTTGATACAATGGAATACTACTCACTCCTAACAAGTGCCACAACACAGATGAGCCTCCAATGCATTACAGTAAGTCAAAGCAGCCAGACTCAAAGGCTACATACTACTGTATGATTCCATATGCACAATCCCATTTTTATGACATTTTGGAAAAAGGCAAAACTAATAGGGACAGAAGACAAATCAGTAGTGGTTGCCAAGGACTAGAGGTGGGGGAAAGAAATGACTACAAAGGACCACAAGGAAATTCTGGGGGGTGATGGAACTGCTCTGTATTTTGACCGTGGTAGTGATTACATGACTACGCATTTTTCAAAATATCACAGAACTCTACATTAAAAACAATAAAACAGTTCATGGTTAAAAAAGATATGAAACAAATATGGCAAAATGTTGAAATCTGGCAAAGCTAGGTGATAGATGTCCAGGTGTTTATAATATTTTCTATACATTTTTGTATGTCTAGAGTATTTCCTAATAAAAAGTTGGATTTTTAAATTATTTTTCATCAAAAGTAATGATTTTTTTTAAAAGCTTCTTGTCTTCTGACGTGGCATCACCTATGCAGTATTTTACTAAAAATGTTTAACCTGAACACACTCATGAGGAAACAGACAAATCCAACCTGAAGGGTATTTTGCAAAGCAACTGCCCTTACTCTTCATAAATTTCAATGACATCAAAGATACAAAAAAAGCCAGAGAACTGACCCAAATTCAAGGGGAATAAAAGGCCATGACAATTAAAAGCAATGTATAATTTTTTATTGGATCCTGGATCAGAGAAAACAAGTTACAGAATACATTATTGGCACAGTTGGAGAAATCTGAGTATGGATTTTATATTAATGTATCAATGTTACATTTCTCAAGCGTGATAATTATATTCTGGTTATGTAAGCAGAAGTCTTTATTCTTAGGAAACACACGCATAAGTATTTAGAGTTTACAACTAATTCTCAAATGGTTCGGCAAAAGAAGTCAACAATTTTATATACATATATTATTAAGAAATATGCAAATATGACAAGATGTTAACAATTGTTGACTCTAGGTATAGAGTATATGGTTATTCTCAATATTGTTTTTATAACTTGTTTTTGAGTTTGAAAATCTTCAAAATATTAAGATGGGGAAAGATGTTTAAAAATATTTTGAAGGCATCACACATAATTTGAAGTTTCTAGATTGTTTCAATTTTTTTTTTTAATCTGCTACTGAAACCTAAAAAATGTAGGCCAGGTTCAGTTTTACCCTCCAGAAGAACAAGTGGCTCAAGTTGCCAAGGTTGGGGCCTGCTGCTTCCCGCCGATGCCATAAGGCAATGCTGCCCACACTGCAGTCATCAGCCTTACACATTTTTTTCCCTGCATGTCTACGTTATTTCCATTAGAAAAACAGTATCTATATAATATTTTGGTCCACTTTCTTCTCCTTACCTCTACCATTCAAACTTGAATACTTTATTTCTACTCAAGTAAACGTAGAATCAGCTATCTGGCATGAGAACTAAATATCTCACATCATTAAATTAATAGGATTTAATTGAATTAAAGTATGTTCTTTATTATTTCTCAGGAATAGTGACTCATGTTTCCTACATGTTATTTCCCTTTACTTTCATTTATCTGGGTAACTATGTAATGAGTGTCTCTTTTCCTACATTCAGTAACATGAGTGGGTGTAAGTATAATTTATAACATCAGTAACTGGACTCATCGTTAATTATCAATTCATGTTCAATTCCGCTTAGTATATGGTATTTGCATAATAACTTCAGATATTTTAGTCAAGTTTACTTTCCGACATCAATTATAAAAATTAAGATGTTAATTTTAAAACGTTATGAAATTTCCAGACTAACTAGCACTTGGCCCACTTTTGCTCATACTGTCGTGAGAGATCCCTGGGCAGCTACTGCTTCAATCTCAATCCAGTCTCCTCAGAACAAAGCAGCATCTGGGTAAGCACTCCAGCAGGAAAACCACTCCTGACATTCTGTTTGTGGATTTCGCTGACGGTACTGAAGTCATACACTCAGCCAGCAGAACAGCTGCTTCTACCACATTATTGAGGTCACAGCCTGCAGCTTTCAGAATCTCACCCCTATTTCCAAGGCTTGTTTAGCTTCTTCTGTCACCCCTCCTGGCACAAGCTGTCCCTCTGAAGGGTCCATACCTAGCTGTCTTGAAATGTAAGTGATCCTTTCCACTAACAAAGCTTGACTGCAGGACCAATGGCCTTGGGGCTTTCCCTGTGCTGATCACCTTTCTGATCAAGGATGACATGACGTCCTTTTCTCCTGCAGTGCTTCTGGGTCTCACTGCATTCTGCCTTCCTCATTTCTGACACAACTGCATGTTCCCTGGGATGCTTCCTTTACATATATTTTTAATCAACACCTTTTTTCCCCTTAGCCTCATCCTAACAGGTCTGTAATGCTAGTTATGATGTTTTTATTTCTAAAATATATTACAAATACATAACTGTTAAAAATTTTAAATTTATTTTTAATTGTGATAAAGTACACATAAAATTTACCATCTTAACCATATTCAGTAGCATTAACTACATTCATATTGTTGTGCTACCTTGATCACCATCCATCTCCAGAACCTTTTTCATCTTGCAAAACTGAAACTCTATATCCATTAAACAATAACTCCCCATGCCCCACCCCAGCCCCTGGCAACCACCATTCTGTTTTCTGTCTTCATGAATTTGACTTCTCTAGGAACCTAACATAAGTGGAATCATGCAGTATTTGCCCTTTTGTAATTGGTTTATTTCACTTAACATGATGTCTTCAAGATTCATCCATGTTGTAGCATATATCAGAATTTCCTTCCTTTTTAAGGCTGAATAATATTCCATTGTATGTAAATACTACATTTTGCTTATCCATTCATCTGTTGGCAAAAACTTGGGGGGAAAAATTTATCCATGTAAAAGCTAAATTAATCTGGAAAACTACAGCTGGTAATGGTACCACACTTGAGGAAATACTCCTATATTGGATAGAAAATTTGCTCTGAGTGTGAGCAGGGTAAGAACCGGCAGTGGGGCCAGACCAGAGCTGAGGGGGTAGAGAAAAGGGTTCTTGGGTCCAACTGAGAAAAGAGGGGTTCCCAAGTTAGAGGCAGTGAGAGTCCAGCAACTCCTTCCAAAGTTCATGGATTTGCACATGGCATCATCCGTACCCCCTGGAAGAGCCCTGTCTTTCTAAAGGAGAAATCAGACTATTTAGGGAAGGTGGTGGAGAGGAGCTTGCCAGTTACATCTCGAAACCCTAAAAGTCTCAGAGCGAATCCTCTGTAAGAATCAGCTGCTTCAAACGCTTGTGAATCTCTGTTGGTATAAACTACATAAAACAGGAACAGGAAAGTTGATTTTTTTTTTTAAATGCCATCATGCCTCTCCTCTGCCCACCGAAGTATGATCTTTTCCAAAAAGTTTTTTATATTTCCTTTTCCCAATACCCACCCCTTTGCTCTGGTTTGTAAACTCCTTCCTGCAAGTACACACCGTGAACACACTACGTGCTTTCCCGGTCTCTGGCATCTTTAAGGAGCACGCACCTCACTCAAAGAAGCTGCAGTTCAGGTCGCTCTGCAGGCCCCCTCCGGGGCGAACTCCCGCTGCCCACCCCCCGCCCCCCGACTCCAACGACGGCGAGTCCGGAGGAGCCCGCGTGGGGAGGGGCTGGCCGCCAGAGTCCTGGGGCGCGAGCGGGAAGGGGTCCCCACGAGTGCAGCCGGGACGGGTGTGTGTTCGGAGGAGAGACACAGGTCACCCACGCCCCTGTCCAATGCAGGTGGGGACCGGCCGGAGAGGACCGGCGTCGGGGGAGAGTAATAGGTCAACGGACCGAGGGCGCGACGGGGGCCTCACCCAGCGCCGAACCGGGACCGGGAGAAGGGGTCAGAGTCCGTCTCTCCCCCTGAGGTTCTAGATACACGACACCTAGTTCAACCCGAATTTCGGAGAAACAACGAATGATTTTTTTACTCTAAATATGTCCCAAATACTGCATGGGGCAGCCTTGAACGAAAATTCCTCGTTGTTTATCTGAAATTAAGCGTCCGGGATCTCATCCGGCACCCCTTCCCGCGGGTCCCCAGCCGGGGCGGACCCTGCACGGGGAGCGGGTGAACGGCCGGGCTCAGGGCTTCGCGCTCACTCACCTTCAGCACCAGGACGTGGAGCATCTTCCCCGAGCCTCGCAGGCCACCGGGCAGACTCGCCCGGGAAACACGCGCAGCGTAGCGGCCGCGCCCGGCTCCTGGTCTCCCCGTCGCTACTCCCTCGAGATGAACTTTTGGGGGCGAAAACAGAGTCTCCTGCAGTGCCGGCCTCCGCGGAGTCACGCTTCCTCTCCAGGTCAGCGCCGCGGAGCCCGCGCGCCCAGCCCAGGCCCCGCAGCCCTGGCCCAGCACCGCAGCTAACCGCAGGCTACGCGCCGTCCTCCAACCTGAACACCGGCGAGGGCTCACTGGGGCTCCCGCCCCGCCCCCCAGCGCCCGCCCCCTGCCAGCGCACGCCTTGAGGATTCCAGAAACCGCGCGGCGCGCCAACCGCCAGCACAACTGGCCGCAGCTGTGCTCACAGCGCTTGGGGGCCGACGGGGGGGCGGAGCTGCGCGGGGCGTCACGTGGCTCGCTCCCTGGGTCCTCGCCAGCACTCACCTGAAGCCTTCAGTTTTAAATGTAAGTTTGAGTTCCAGAGGTCAAGTAAACATGTGCTTAAAGCTCCAAGCAGCAAAAATGTGCTGCCAGTCTGGAGGAAAGCACAACGCAAAGTACATGAAGTTCACGTGTTACTGAATGGGGCCAACCAGGCTGCGCCCCCCCCCCCCCCCAACCCCCCGCCCCCGTCCCCCTAAAAGCCCCAGACCTTGTCAAAAAAAAAAAAAAAAGGGAAATCACCAGGTCGGATTTAAACACGAGGTCTCAGAGGCAGTTCCCAAGCCCCAAAGAAGATGCAGAGTACAGCCCTCTCCCACTTTTTTTTTTCTTAAAGTTGTGTTTTTCTTTATTTTTTACTTTTTGGCCGCACTTCAGGGCATGCGGGATCTTAGCTCCTCCACCAGGAATGGAACACTTGCCCCCTGCAGTGGTAGCACACAATCTTAACCCCTGGACCTCCAGGGAAGTTCCAGCCCTCTCCCAGTTCTTTGTGTGGGGTTAACACTTTTTTCCTTCGACTAGGTACTATGCTACAATATGGTGTTTCCCAAACTTTTCACAGCATGCCTCACAGAAAATGAAAATAATTATATATCACACTGAGATGAAGAGTCAAGATTGTTGAAATGGGAACTCACTGCATGGCGCTCCAGCCACCCAGGCCTCTTGAGGCTTAAGGGGGTCAATATCTGTACCTGTCTCCCCACTCCCCCAATTAGTGGGAAGTACTTTTATTTATTTATTTGTTTATTTATTTATGGCTGTGTTGGGTCTTCGTTTCTGTGCGAGGGCTTTCTCTAGTTGTGGCAAGCAGGGGCCACTCTTCATCGCGGTGTGTGGGCCTCTCGCTATCGCGGCCTCTCTTGTTGCGGAGCACAGGCTCCAGACGCGCAGGCTCAGTAGTTGTGGCTCACGGGCCCAGTTGCTCCGCGGCATGTGGGATCTTCCCGGACCAGGGCTCAAACCTGTGTACCCTGCATTGGCAGGCGGATTCTTAACCACTGCATCACGAGGGAAGCCCTAAAAGAACTTTTAAAGTTGTATTTATTTTGCATCAGTTGAGATGGAATGAACTTTTGCAGTTATGTCATTCAACCCAAAAACAGAAGCCTGATGCCTGCCCAGGGTCTTTCCAAGACGCCTCAGTTATCTTTTATGGACTTGTTCTGTGCATCAGAGAAGGCATTTGTCGTGGTTCCCACTAATATTATACATCTGTCAGATTATCCTTGTTTCTAATGTATTTTTTCCATAGCTTAATATTGTGTTACTCGCTGCAAGATTCTCGTATCTTCATTTTTAACTGTATATATCAAACTAAAATTAACTTTTATTTATTGGTTCCTATGATGAATTCCATCTCATCTGATTAGTAGTCTCTAAGCTCTTCTTGCTTGTGTTCCCCTCTTTTTATTTTTAGCCCTCATGCAGTATTGTTTTTAAACAACTTATAATTAGATTTAATTTTTTCCAGTTTTGAGATATAATTGACATATATTGTATAAGTTTAAAGTGTACAACATAATGGTTTGATATATGTATATATTGTGAAATGATTACCACAGTATGTTTAGTTAACATCCATCACCACCATCCATCCATCTGTTACAAAATTTTTTCCCCTGTGATGAGAACTGTTACCATCTACTCTTTTAGCAACTTTCAAATACATAATACAGTATTGTTAACTATTCTCATCATGTACATTACATTCCTAGACCTTATTTATCTAATAACTGGAAGATTGTACTTCTGACCACCTCCACAATTCCCCCACCCCTACCCCTACCTCTGGCAACCACAAATCTGATTTCTGTTTCTAGGAGGTTGTTTTTTGGACTCCAAATATAAGTAAGATAATACAGTATTTGTCTTTCACTGTCTGCCTTATTTTACTTAGTATAAGGTCTTCAAGGTCCATCCATGTTGTCTCAAATGCCAGGATTTCCTTCTTTTTATAACTGAATAGTATTCCATCACATACATATATATAGATAAATAGGTAGATAGATAGATACGTATATCTTTATCCGTTCATCTGTTGATGGACACTGAGGTTGTTTTCATGTAAATGGTGCTTCACAGAACATTGGGGTGCTGATATCTCTTCAGAATTTCTCTCAGATATATACCCAGAAATGGTATCATATGATAATTCTATTTTTAACTTTTTGAGGAACCTCCTTACTGTTTTCCATAGTGGCTGTACCAATTTACATTCCCACCAACAATGCACAGGTGTTCCCTTTTCTCCACATCTTCACCAACACTTATCTCTTGTCTTTTTGATGATAACCGTTCCAACAGGTGTGAGCTACTGGTATCTCATTGTGGTTTTGATTTGCATTTTCCTAATAACTAGTGATGTTGAGCACCTTATCATGTACCTATTGGCCATCTGAATACCTTCTTTGGAAAAGTACCTATTCAGGCCCTTTGTCCATTTTCTAATTGGATTGCATTTTTGATATTAGCTAGTATGAGTTCCTTATATATTTTGGATATTAACCCCCTTATCAGATGTGTGGTTTGCAAATAGTTTCTCCCATTCATTTGGCTGCCCTTTCACTTTGTTGATCATTTTTCTATGCAGCTTTTTAGTTTGACGTAGTCCCACTTGTTTATTTTTAATTTTGTTGCTTGTGCTTCAGGTGTCATATTCAAAAAATTATTGACAAGGCCCATGTCAACAAACTTTTTCCTCTATTTTTGTGGTTTCAGTTCTTACATTTAAGTCTAATCCATTTTGAGTGATTTTTGTGAGTGGTATAGGATAGGGGTCTAGTTTCATTCTCTGGGCTCTCAATTCTTTTTTCTTTTTTTTTTTTTTTTTTTGGTGGTACGCGGGCCTCTCACAGCTGTGGCCTCTCCTTTGCGGAGCACAGGCTCCGGACGCGCAGGCTCAGCGGCCATGGCTCACGGGTCCAGCCGCTCCGCGGCATGTGGGATCTTCCCGGACCGGGGCACGAGCCTGTGTCCCCTGCATCGGCAGGCGGACTCTCAACCACTGCGCCACCAGGGAAGCCCCTGGGCTCTCAATTCTATTCTGTTGGTCTATGTGTCTGTTCTCATGCCAGTACTATGCTGTTCTGATAGCTTGGTAATATCGTTTGAAGTCAGGAAGTCAGGAAGTGTGATGCCTCCAGCTTTGTTCTTCTTTCTTAGGATTGCTTTGACTATTCAGGGTCTTTTGTAGTTCTATATAAATTTTAGAATTTTTTTTCTATTTCTGTTTTAAAAAAAAGGCCATTTGAATCTTGATAGCGATTGATTGAAGCTATAGATGCCTTTGGGTAGTACAGACATTTTAACAATATTAATTCTTCCAGTCCATGAATGTGGGATATATTTCCAATTGTTTGTGTCTTCACTTTTCTTCATCAATGGTTTACAGTTTTCAGGATAGAGGTATTTCACCTCCTTAGTTAAATTTAGTCCTAAGTATTTCATTGTTTTTGATGCTATTGTAAATGAGATTGTTTTCTTTGTTTCTTTTTCAGATAATTTATTGTTAGTGTATAGAAATGCTAATGATCTTTGTATGTTGATTTTGTACTCTGCAACTTTACTGAATTAGTTGATTAGATCTAACAGTTTTTCAGTGGAGTTTTTAGGATTTTCAATATATAAAATCATGTGTTCTGCATATAGAGACAATTTTACTCCTTCCTTTCCAATTCTAATGCCTTTTACTTCTTTTTCTTGCCTGATTTCTTCTAGTACTATGTTGAATAGGAAGGGTGAGAATGGACACCCTTGTCTTATTCCTGATACTAGAGGAAAAGCTTCCAGCCCTTCACCACTGAGCACGATGTTGGCCGTGGGCTTGTCATCTATGGCTTTTATTATGTTGAGTTCCTTCTATAACTAATTCGTTGAGTTTGTTTTTTTTTTTTATCATGAATGGATATTGCATTTTGTCAAATACTTTTTCCACATCTATTGAGTTGCTCATATGATTTTTATCTTTCATTTTATTAATGTGATGCAGAACACTTATTGATTTGCGTGTTGAACCATCCTTGCATTCCAGGGATGAATCCCACTTGATCAGGGTGTATGATCCTTTTAATGTGCTGCTGAATTCAGTTTGCTAGCATTTTCTTTAGAATTTTTGCAACTGTATTCATCAGGGATATTGGCGTGTAGTTTTTTTTCTTGTAGTGTCCTTTGGTACCAAGCTAATTCTGGCCTTGTGAATTTGGGAGTGTTCCCTCCGCTTCAAATTTTGGAAGAGTTTGAGGATTGGCATTAATTCTTCTTTAAATGTTTGGTAAAATTCACCAGTGAAGCCATCTGGTCCTGGGTTTTTCTTTTTGGGGAGGTTTGTTTTTTTTGTTTGTTTTGTTTTTAAATTACTGATTCAATCTCCTTACTCATTATTGGCCTGTTCAGATCTTCTATTTCTTACTGATGCAGTTTTGGTAGGTTCTATGTTTCCAGGAATTTACCCATGTCTTCTAGGTTGCACAGTTTGTTGGCATACTGTGTTCATTGTACTTTCTTATGATCCTTTCTATTTCTGTGGTATCAGTTGTAATGTCTCCTCTTTCATTTATAGTTTTACTGATTTGCATCCTCTTTTTTTCTTGGTTAGTCTAGCTAATGGTTTGTCAATTTTATCTTTTCATAGAATCAACTCTTAGTTTTGTTAGCCTTTTCTATTGTTTTCCTATCTCTATATCATTTATTTTTGCTCAAGTTTCTATTTTTATTTCCTTTCTTCTGCTAACTTTGGGCTTGGTTTATTCTTCTTTTTCAAGTTCCTCTAGATAACTAGGTTTAAAAACATTTAATCTAAGATTCTTTATCATTCAATAAATTTAACCCATTTTCATGCATCAGCATGGTTGATATTTATTCCTACCTGAACTGTCTTATTCGAAGCTTTTGTTTTGTTGCCATTTTCATATTTTCTATCTTCTACATTAGGGGTTGTGCTTCGCTTTTGACTGATTTGAAAAGTGACCATTCTGTTTTAAATTCTAATAGCCACTTTTGCATTTCAAAACACTTAAACAGGTATTATCACAAACCTGCAGTCATTGATTCCCTCCTTTCATGTGTTTTTTTAAATTCCTCCCATAGCCACTTCCTGTTAATGATAACATAATCTGGGATTATTGAACCAAATTATTTTTGTAAGAAAGTTACTTTTTTTTTAACAAAATACGTTAAAATTTGAATTATTTTTAATACTTGCAGTGCTTTTTAGCCATATTTAACTATTCATACTTACTTCCTGTATTTTATTTCCACACTCACCATTAGGACTTCTACCATGCATTTCTACTTCAAAAGTTTTTATTTCCAATAATCAAAATTTTAATTATCTATAGTATTTCTATCAAATCATATTTTTCAGAGCTCCGGAATCTTCAGAGCCCATATATAAACAAGGACTATTTCTGTGGCTTTCACACATGGTTGATATAAAATTACTGACCACACACGTCCTTTTCCCCTCAGAATATGCTGTCCAGTTTATCATGTTACTGTGTGATACACACTAAGGGGATTTTGTGCCTTTGTGAGTAATCTTTTCTTTTTCTCCCTGAAAATCTATGCATTCTCTGTCTTTGAAATTCAAAATATCATCCAGGTATTGAACAATTTTTCTTATTTTTGCTTTGACCATAGCAGGACCTTTTTATCTGAAGAACAATATTTTCCTTCAGCTCAAGAAAACTTTGTTCTCTAAATAATGCTTTTCTTCTATTTATTTGTTCTGGAATTTTCACTTAGACATGCCAATAATCCACATATTAGATGTCCAACCTCTGTTCTTAATGTCTGTTTTTCTGAAGCTACAGTAAAAAGGAGACCCAAGAACAAAAACAGTTCAGAGATCCAGGTTTGTCTCAAGGCAACAGTGTGTGCAAAGGTTCTGAGGTGGGAAAGAACTTTGAGCAGTCAAGAAAGAGAAAGAAGACCCTTCCGATGGGATTATAGAGGGAGAGGGGTGTATGATGACATCAGAGAGAAAGGTGGGGCCTTGTAGACCACACATTTAGTGTTTAAGTGTCAGGAAAAGCCATGGAAGGGCTTTAATGAGGGCACTGACAGGACATGACTTAAGTTTCAATGTCAAGTTCACTTTTTCAGGAGGAATGCATTTTGAGGGGGAAGAATGAAAATGAAGAGACTGGCTCTGAAGCTGTTACAGTTGGCTAAGAAACAACTATGGTTTAGACTAAGGCGATAGCAGTGCAGAGGTGGGCAGATGGGAGTTTCAAGATAATTGTGTTTAATAGATCAATAGGACGTGCTAGTCACCTGGATATTGGAATGAAGGAAAGGGAGGAATCATGAATGACTCAGATTTTTAGCTTCAGTAACTGGTAACTTAACTTCCCTTCTGACACAGGGAAGGCTACACTGAGGGAACCTGCTAGGAGGGAAAAGTATAGACTAGGGAACAAGCTAAACTGTTTTAACAAAGAGATCCTAAAATATAGTGGTTTATATAAAATAGAAGTGTATTTTCATTTTCACATAACAAGCAAGAGGTGAGCAATCCAAGTGGTAGGCAGTTATGCTTTAACATCTGTCTTCTGTCTCTGGGTCCAAGGTAGCTGCTCCAGTTGCCACCATTTCCAGCCAGTGAGAAAAGAGAAAGTGGAAGGCAAGCAATTTCCGGTTTAAAGAATGTGACCTACATATGCCCATATATGAGGGCTCCCCCCACAAATCATCCCCCAGGAGAGAAGAAGTCCCCTTACATTCAAGTCCGTATTATATTTTCCATGTTATAGGGCACTCTTGTTTTATATTAACAAAGAACTGTGAGGACAAGAACATATTAGCCTGATGCCAGCCCAGTTTTGGATTCTTACGGAGGTCATTCAAAAGCTGGTCTTGCTCTGCCTCTTTATGTGAGGAAAGCATTGTTTCATCCAATGCTTGGCTGAGTTGTGGTTTCCTTGGCGACTGTAATACCAAGATGCGATGGGCAGACATATTCAGACCTCTGCTTTTAGTGACAGGCAACAGATGCCACTTGCTAGAAAAAGAATCAGGTTCTACTCTTGGCTGTGGCACTAACTAGCTGTGTGAATCTGTTTCTCAGTTTTCTCATCAGCAAAATCATGGTGTTCTTCCGATTATAACATTCTGTTTTCTGTGAGAAGGAAAGAAGAGTATGCCCAAGGCCAAAAGTGAGTAAAGAGAACTTCTATAGATTCAGAAGCCAGACTGAATGCTAATTCTATCTGTGGCTCTCAAAATTTACACGTTGGAACCATTTACCAAAGACAATAGATTTTCCTCTAGATCAGAGTTCTCAAACTTGGCCAGATAATTCTTCACTGTGGGTGGCTGTCCTGTGCATTGCAGGATATTAAACTGTACCCCTGGCTTCTCGCCACTAGATGGTAGAAGCGTCGCACTCTCAGTTGTGACAGCCCAAATTTATCCAGACACTGCCAAATGCCCCGGAAGGGCAAAAGTGCCCGGATTGAGAACCACTGATCTAGATGTATTCCTCTAAGTAGGATTAAATAATACACATAAACTTTAATTATCAATAGCTCTATTTTATAGATAGGAAAACCAGAACGTTTCATGAAAAATGAAATTCAATGTACAATGCATAATATAGTCAAAGATATAAAATGAACTGGCGTCTAAACCATTTCCCATCTTTAATCAATAAACATTATTCTCTTAAGAGGAGGTGAACAAATTACCCATATTAAAAACACTGAAAACAAACACCATTAGTAAGTACCATTAAATGATGTATAGTTCTACATCCCTCTAAGCTCTCTGGATTCTGTTAACTAGCCCTCCAAGGTAAACATAATTATGGCTTTTGTTATGGCTTCATATTTCTTTACAACAGTCACTAAACTAATTTCCAATCTGGTAAACCTAATAACTCAGGCCATTTAGTTTTAAACAGAATTCTCTCTTAATCATCAAGCTAAAGTCATAAGAAAATAATGACACAGTCACTTGAAGGTCACCTCAGTCTACTGTTCACAATGTATCTAATCATACATCCTTAAATTAATTCCAGCAGAAAGTCTAAGGAATTTATGGACCAATCTCCCAGCACATCAGGCAGAGTGCTAATACAGTTAAAAGACAATACAGTAGAACATCTTATTTAAACTTCTGATAACAAAACAATACAGAAGCGGAAACCCTCGTGAAAATTTTTTTCTCGTTTTGGTAACAAGATCATTAATACTTTATACTTGTGTGATACTGTAAGGTTTAAAGAATAAAATAAGAGAGCTCCGTAATACACTTGAAATATGAAAGACTGTACTAGAACTTACAGGCACAAAGTTGCTTAAGTTCCAGGCACGTCTAGTCAACCCTCATTTTTCATCAGGACAACTTCAAGGAGGCCAGCTTACAAAGAAGCCATTCTCTACAGACGGCTCTTACTCACTACATAGTTCTTAGGGTAAACATGTTTATACTTTGACTGAACTGTCACGTGGATGTTATAATCATGGCGATTGTACATCACTATTCGGTGAAATTTCTTGCCTTCTTTCATGATTTCTTCATTCTTTTTTTCAGTGGACATAAGATTTTCTAAATAGTTTGAATCTTCTAAGTACATCTCATCTCCTGAAAAATAATATTTTAAAAATTTTAGTGTTATTTTATAAAACATTCCAATATATTTGTGATATATAAATCAGTGTTTATTTTTATCTATTTCAGGTGTTTGGAACTGAGATAGTTGTTAAAAAAAATCCTAATTTTTTGTGCTTACCTCAATTTATTTTTTGTGTTTTTAATACCACCCCTACCCTCCCCAGTTCTCCAATTTCCAGCCAAGAATTTTCTTTGGGTACATTTATGACTAGTATTTTTTCATCCTGAACTATAATTTTTTACACTAATTCATGACTCTCTTTATCCCATTCAATGTTAATGTTGGCCTTGATATCCATATATTTTTGGTGTTTCAGTGTGGGCTGCTCTAATCATTTTAAGGTTAAATTACAGAAATTACTATTTACACATCAAAACTGCTAAGCTGTCCCACTGTAGGATGAACAACAAGTATTTTCACAATTCTGAGAAGTGAGATAAGCAGCCCTAAGTGAGACAGGTCACAAAACTCCACCGTAAGCGGCTACAAAACCTCTATCCTGTACTCACCCAACAACAATTGACCACCAACAAACTCTCTTTCAATCAAATAAGTACAATTTACAAGTTCACATAATTTAAAAATAAAATGTAAAAAAGTGAGCTAATATACAAGAAAGAACTTTGTTAGTGTCTAGGAAATATATTTACATAAGTGTATGTAAAGTAATGTATCCAGAATTTCTGGTTATAATAAATACTATGAATATCTTACAGACCTTGATCTTATTTAATTAGTACCTCTGTAGTGTGTAAAACAGAGACTGCAGTGCATGTCTCTGTGTGAGATAATACTGCCATACGGCCCAGAGCATTAAATGTGAATACTAACAAAAACATTGATAACTCACTGATTTACCTGGTAAAAGCTGGATTGTTCCATCAGCAGTTAATAATGTGATTGGCAGCCATCTTTCCACCCCTTCTAATTCACGATCCAAACAAAATTTGTGCAAGTCAGAGAGAGAGGCAAAGTGTTCTAGTCTTCTTATTTCGTAGAACTGTGGAGGTGCAAGCCAAATTTCCTTTGATATGAAGCTTTCAGTTGCCTCTGACGGAGATGACCACTGCGGAAGACAAAGGTAAGGCTTCCTGAAGTTTATCCTATAGACAACGCAAGACTCGAGATCCTTAGATCAGTACCTAAGAGCTAACTGAAAATGTAAAAGTAATTCATTAATGTGTCTTGCTAGATTCCTCTGAGACAACATGAAAAGACTTGGTGAAGAAAGCTGGGTTGATCCCCTTCAGAGGTTGATTATTGGGACACTGATCCTGAGAACTAGTAAATAAACCAGGATAGATCACAAAGGGTTGACCTGGGAGCCTTGTTCAGCATAAAAGGCAGGAGATGCTAAGAAGGCAAGGTGGTTCTGGTCACTCCTAAAGGAAGACTCTGAAGTATAAACTCATGACAGCAGATTGAGAATTTAGTGCCCATTCATTCCTCCCATAAATGGGCGCCTTGGCTAGGCACTGAGGATGTGGTGGTGGATGAGACAAAGATCTCTCAGGCCCTAATAGGGCCTTCAGCAAACAAAATGTAGCGTGATGTGTGCCATGTGTTACAATGAAGGTAAAGAGGCCGGAGCAAGAGAAGCTTTCAGGAAGATCAAGAGATGTGACCCAGTCTATCGGCCCAGGAGTGTAATAACTGCACGTTATCAACCAGATAGCACTTACCCATTTCACTTAAGTGGCCTCACTGCTGTGACCTGCCCACTTTCCCAAGCCTTCCTTCCATACACATTTAGATAAAAAGAGCTGATTCAATAATATGAAATAACCCCAAAAGGTCTTTCTTCAACTGGTTTACTAAATATCTCCTTACACTGGGGAAACTGATTCTCACACCCAAAACCAGGGAGTTGAGATTGACTGCCTTGAATACCTATAGGCCCAAAGTTTACAAGCTTGTATGAGAAACCTGAGAAACTTGTTAAATCTTCAATCTATGGGGCCCAGCAATCTATGTTTAATAAGCACCCTAGATTCTTCTGAAGTTGGCCAAGGTTACATTTTGAAAAACAAAGCTCTGGCCTCAAAGGACCACCCAATCTCTAAGGTATCCTGTGAGTTCAGTGGTAACAATGAAGATAAAGGGTTAAACAACAGCCATTAACTCACTTAATTCAACCTGTTCAGGTTGGTCTAGACCATAGGCTAAAATAACTTAAATAACTTATTGTTTATTGGTTACTTGTCACTAGTAAAACACTAGTTTTACTAGTTACCAGTAAAAGTATTTTGAGCAAAAATACTTTACATAAAGTATTTCCAATCCTTAGGATAACCCTGCATCCTCTAACTAAAAAACCTGGGCTTCAAACTCACAGGGCAGTGGTGGGGTGGGGTGACGCTGGCTCTAAATTCCACTGTTGCCCCTCAGTTTCTGAACTTCGGCAGTACTGACACTTTAAGCCAGATAATTCTTTGTGGAAGGATATTCGGCAGCATCCCTGGGCTCTACCCAGTAGAAGCCGGTAGAAGTCCCTGAGTTGTGACAACCAAGAATGTCTCCTGACGTTGCTAAATGCACCTGAGGGTGGGATGGGTAAATCATCCCATGTTGAGAACCACTGCAATGAGAAGCCCGCGCACCGCATCGAAGAGTAGACCCCGCTCGCCACAACTAGAGAAAGCCTGCATGCAGCAACAAAGACCCAACACAGCCAAAAATAAATAAATAAAATAAATAAATTTATTTTTTAAAAAAAGAAAGAAAAGGGAGAAAATTTGAAAATATAGCAATAAATCTATTCAAAATAAAGCAGAGAAGAAAAAAGATTGAAAAAAATGAACAAGGCATCAGGGACCTGTGGAACATTATCAAGTAGTCCAACATACATGGAATCCCAGAAAACAGAGGGAGGTGAAAAATATTTGAAGAAACAAATAATTAAATAATAAAACAAAAAGAAAACCACGCACATCATAATCAAATTACTGAACACCAATAATTAAGAGGAAATATTTAAAGTAGCCACATACACCAAAAACACAAACACACATTACATACAGAGGAACAGAGCGTTAAAAGCAAACTTTTCTATGAGATGATGGATGTTCACTAAATTTACTGTGGTAATTATGTCATGGGATATGTAAGTCAAATCATTGTGCTGTCACCTTAAACTTACACAGTGCTGTATGTCAATTATATCTCAATAAAACTGGAAGAAAAAAAAAGACTTCTCAACAGAAGATTATGCAAACCAGAAAATAATGAAGCAACATTTTTAAGTACTGAGAGAGAGAGAGAAAAAAAACCCAAACTGTTAACATACATAGAATTCTATACCCAGCCAAAATATCTTTCAAAAACCAAAAGCAAAATAACGTATTTTCAGACAAAATTTAGAAGATTCACTGTTTAGAATGAATTTAGATTCATTCATTCTAAACAAATTTAGAAGATCTGAAATACATGACATATTAGAGGTAGTTCTTTAGGCAGAAAGATACCAGATGTAGATTAAATCCACACAAAGTAATGAAGAGTGCTAAGAATGGTACATGTGCAGGTAAACATTTCCCCCTCATTTTCACAGTCTTTAACAGATTGACTATTTAAAGCAAAAATAATCAGTGTATTATAGAGTTTATAATAGAAATAAAAGTCAAATGTATGACAACAAAAGCATAAATGACAGGAGGGGAGAAATGGAAGTATATTATTTTAAGGTTCTAAAACTACACATGAAATGAGAGATGTATATTGCAAACCCTAAAGCAATCACAAAAAGTACAGTTAATAAGTCAATAATGGAGATAAAACACAGTCCTAAAAATACTCAGTTAATCCAAAAGAAGTCAGGAAAAGAAGAAAAACAGTTCAAAGAATAGAGGGGACAGACTAAAAAACTAACAGCAAGATGGTAGATTTGAAGTTAACCTTATTGAGAATAACACTGAATACAAATGATCTAAACACTTCAGTTGAAAGGCAGAAACTGTCATATTGGATAAAAAAGTAAGACTATATGCTGCCTACAGGAAACACACTTTAAATATAAAGACACAGATTAAAAGTAAAGAATGGAAAAAGATATACTATGCTATTGCTAATCAAATGAAAGTCTGAGCGGCTGTATTAGTATCAGACGGTAAACTTCAGATTTCAGAATAAGGAACATTGCCAGGGATAAAGAAGGATATTTCATCATAATCAAAGGCTCAATCCATCAAGCTTGAATAGTCCTATGCAGCACCTCACAAGGGAGCTTCAGAATACACGAAGCAAAACCTGATGGAACTGAAAAACTGAAAATAGAAAAAGACAAATCCGCAATTATTCTTTGAAGATTTCAGCATTCCTTTCTCAGTACTTGATGGAACAGGTAAATGATATGAAAGACCTGAGGACACTATCAACGAACTTAAGCTAACTGACAGTTCTACAAACACTCCATAAAATACAGCAGAATACACATTCTTTTTAGGTGCGGAGGGATTATTCACCAAGGTAGACCATATTCGTGGCCATAAAACAAGTCTCAAATGAAACAGTCTCAAATAAATTTTAAAAGACTGAACTATGAGGAAACAAACTGCTGGGGGTTGAAATGAGTTAATGCACGGCAAGTGCTTAGGAAGGAGCCTGGCACCTGATCAGCGCTAGCAGAGCTCCTAGCGTCTCCGCTGGCCTCCTGCTGGAGAAACCGCGTGGGGAGACATCGTCGAGGCCCTGGGGCTGTGAAGCCGGGGAAAGTAGAAAGCAGTTCACCAAGGTCATGGCTTTGGCCTGCTGGCCGGGGGCCGGACCACCTGGGTCCCATGCCCGCTCAGTCGCGTACTGGCTGTATGTCCCTGAGCAAGCGAATTAGTTTCCCTGGGCCCGGCCTATCTGGAGGTTCCGGGTGGGCCTGGGCCGCCGGCCGGGGGTGGGGTCCTCATTCCCAAGCTCCAGTGGGTCCCCACTCCGCGCCGGGAGGACGCCTACCTGGCAGTCCACCACCTCCACCAAGTCGGGGAAGACCGGCGGCGGCTCGCACAGGCAGCACAGAAAGAAGGTGGTCTCGAAGCGGCGGCCACGGCGCTGCGTGAAAGGCGTGAGCCAGGCGCTCCAGTCGTGCAGCGCCCAGATGTCGGGAGTGCAGTCTAGGTGAGCGCACAGGCGCAGGAAGTGCTGCGGGTCTCGGCGGACGCGGGCGCGCCAGTCGGCCAGGGCCGGCGGCGGCGCGAGGGCGCGGCCCGGCTCGGACGCGGCGGGCCCGGGGCCCCTGGGCCGCAGCAGCAGCACGCCAGCCTCCTCGAAGGCCTCGCGGATGGCGCAGATGCGGAAGGCAACGTCATCCGGCAGCGCCGCCTCGTCCCCGTCGGCGGCTCCGGGCCTGGCATCAGGCAGCACCGGGAAGGTGGCGCGTCTGGGCGGCGCCGGGCCCAGGCCGAAGCGGGGCGGCCGGTGGTGCGGCGCGAAGAGGCTCAGCCAGTCGGCCGAGCGGTCTGCCGCGTCCAGCACCCCACCCGGGAAGACGTGCGCCCCGGGCAAGAAGCCTTGGCGCGCGGAGCGCAGCAGCAGCAGCAGCCGGAAGCCCTCGGCGGGCGGCGGGGGCCGCGGCGGGGCGGCGGCCACCGGGAGCGTCCAACCCGCAGCCAGCACCACGGTGGCCGCCCGCCGCCAACTGCTTGGGCCCGGCCGCAGGGGGCCGCTCATGGCGTGTGGCGGCGCGCGGCTTCCGGGCTCAGCTTCTGGTGAGGCTGGAGTTTTCCCCGGGCCTGAGGACGGAGGCCGGCGTCTCGCTGGGTGAACTCCCGGTAAGGTGCGCGCTGGGCGATCGGTGAACCCGGGCTGTTTGGCCTCACCCGCGCCTGCCTGTAAGGGGGAGAAGTAGGCGTGTGCCAGTGCGGTGAAGCTCCGCCTCGAGTGCCGTTGTTCCCAGCCAGGTCACTCTCGCGGGGCAAGGGCTGTCACAGCCGCTTGCTAGGAGGACCTCAACACCCTCACTCAGGACACACGGACCAAGAGCAGGAATGCTTATGATTGCACAATGACCTGTCGAGGTAAAAGTGCGATGCAAACCTAGGTCTGGTGACACCTATCCGACCAAAACCCGAGAACTAGGACTTTCTCGATTAAACAAAGAGGGTTTGTTTCCTTTGGCGGGGGGGTGGGGTAGGGGTGGATGGGGGGGCGTCCAAGGGCTAGGTGTCCGAGCTTTGCAATGAAAAACTGATGCATGAACCAGATACCAAATTACAAATTTCACACTGCACAGTCTGAGTGTGAAAGGTCCTCCTTGAATCCCCAGACAAGCTCCCATCTTGTGATCTGGACACCTTTTATTGTCAGGGCACCTGGGACCACCTTAAGCCCCTTAGGTCACTGGATAATTTCCACTTTCATGGGAGAATTTTAATCCAAGCCTAGAGATGGAAATTTTGCTCTGCTCCACCTTTAGAAAGAGCCTGTTAAAGCAGTCTTCTCTTTTATAGCTCCTTATTTGTTACTAACGGTTTCTCCACAATTGCTATTATAGTTGATCACCCATTTGTTATGTGTCCGGATGTGCATATAGACTATTGTTGAGCCTCATTTTCAAACTATCATTTTAATGTGGGATATTCCCTGGGGGAGAATCCAGAGAGGGCAACAGTAGTATTTAGGTTGATTTTTGTTGGCATCATTTTCTAAAGATGCAGATCCCTGTGTACTGACCGCATCCCAGAAACAGGAAACAAGACCACATGTTTAGAAAAACACACAGAGGCCAAGGGAGAACACATGTACTGGCAGGTTGGGGGAGGGGGGTGGAGTCTGCCAAATTTCATCCATCTTGAGTCTCTGCATAATCCACAGTTAGGGACCCCTCCCTTACCTGCTTTCCCACTGCATGGCTCTCTGCTCTGAGACAATCATTTCACAATCTATTGTGGAGTCTAGGATGGCACCCTGGAGCCTGTGTTTTTAACAATCCCCCAACTTCTCCAGGTGAGTTCAGTGCTTTAAGCCATGGGAAGCCATAAAAGGTGGTGACATGATTAAGTTCATATCTTCAAAGGTCACCCTGACAACAGCCTGATGACTCAACTGGATGGGGCTGTTCTGGAGGCCCGTGGAACGTGCTGGGGAAGAAATGGTGAGGGTCTAAACTAGGAGAGTGGCTGTGAAGAGGGGGTGAGGTGGGAGGAAGGGAATGATTCACCAGAGAGTATTTAGGAGGTAGACTTGAGGTAATGTGGTAATTGGTTGAATATGCAGAGCAAGGGAAAAGAAGGAATTAAAGTTTTAGCTTGGGAGGTTGAAAACTCGGTGGCTTCAAACAAGGAACATTTATTATCTCACAGTTTCTGTGGATCAAGATTTCAAGAGCATCTTAGCTGGGTTGTTCTGTCTCAGTATTTCACATGAGACTGGTGAGCATGTCAGCTGGGGCTTGGTTAGGGGCTGAGGGATCCATTTCTACAATGTCTCACTCATATGGCCGTCGGCCAGAGGCCTCAGTTCCTCACCATATTGGCCTCTCCATAGTGCTGCTTGGATGTCTTTGAGATGTGGTAGTGAATGATCCAAGAGAGTGGAAGGAAGAAGTCATGATGCATTTGCTGACTTAGCCTCAGGTGTCACATTCCATCACTTCCACAGTATCCTATTCTTACACTGGTCAGCTCTATTCCATGTGAGAGGGGACTACATGAAAACACCAGGTAGTAGGGATCATTGGTGGTCATCTTGGAGGCTGGCTACCACAGTGGATAAAAAAACCATCGAAGCATTAGGAGAAAACAGGTAAATTCCTCTATAGTCTTTGACTCAAAATCTAGAAGCATAAGGGAAAAGATTGATCAATTTGACACACTGTGCATATTTATAACTTTATTATGACAGAAGACACCATAAGAAAGTCCAAGATATAATAAACTGAGAAAATATCTCTAATGCCTATCACAAAGGACTGAGAAGAAAAAACCTCCAATTGTGTAGAAAATGGGCAAGAGATATGGAAAGACAGTTGGTTGTGATTTATGTAAGGTCACACGTGCAGCAAGTGTTGTTTGGAATCTGTCTCCAGACCTGTTGGCGTGTCCTCCAAGTGTCCTGCTCCGCCCTGTTCTGCCAGGGGCACAGTGCCAGCTACTCCAGGCCTGACAGTAAGTGCACACAACCATCCCCTACTAGGGCTAGCAGTTACCATATGCCACTTGATCACAAGAGTTGAGTCATTTTGTTTATGACAACAGTTGCTTACTTCAGAGAAGGACACTTGACTCTTGGTTCTTATGTTCCACTGGTCTGGTCTTCCCCAGCTATCTTTACAATAAGAAATGTTCTTATTTGATTAGAACATGCATGATCCCGAAAGAAAAAAAAACAACTTTCGAAGCGTCATATTGTTTCTTACCCATAGCTCCAAGTGGACTTTTATTTCAATCTCTACTTCATTGAGCCCAGATTCATTTCTGTTATCCATTATTTATCATGTTTTCCAGTGGAAAAAGAAAGGAAGAGAATGCGGGGGCTAGCCATGGAGAGATGACTTCAGCTTGGAGAATCCACTGTAGCAGGAGAGTTTGTTCAGCCTGCCTAGAAACGAAGGCACGTCACTGCAGTTAAATGGAATTCACCTATGAATGACCAGCAACATCCAGTGCACCAAGAATCATCACATAAAAACGATTTCTCAAAAGGTTTTTTGAAAAGGGTTTAAAAAAGGTGCACAATATGTTTTCTCAAAAATGCATAGATTCCACTTAGGTGACATTCTGGAAAAGGCAACACCGTAGGGACAGAAATCAGATCAGTGGTTGCCAGATCCTGGGGTGAGAGGAAAGGATCGCCTACAGAGGACATGGGGGAACTCTTGGGTGGTGATGAAAACATTCTAGATTGCAGCGGTGGATACATGGTTGTACATATCTGTCAAAACTCAAAACTGCACACCTAAGAAGGGTGAATGTTACTGTATTTAAATTATACCTCAATAAGTCTGACTTTAAAAATGTACAGATTCCAACTTCTAGATCAACCTGAATTTCCCTCTGTAACCTTGACCTTTTTATTACATACCTTCTTTCGTTGACAAGTTTATCTAGTTTTAATCTTCAAAATGATTTCCAGCCGATTTTACCTAAGTTATAGAAAGTTAATGTTTTCATATATATTGCTTCTTTTGTCCAACCGTCCCATTTTAGGCAGCCAACATTTATTGAGCCCTGTGCCTGCAGAAAGTCTTCTCTCAATATCCCTATGAAGTATATCCTATTATTACTCCCATTGTAAGGATAAGGAAATTGAGGTCAGGGAGATTAATGAAAATCTTCAATAAGAATGGATCCGGGGCTTCCCTGGTGGTGCAGTGGTTGAGAGTCTGCCTGCCGATGCAGGGGACACGGGTTCGTGCCCCGGTCCGGGAAGATCCCGTATGCCGCGGAGCGGCTGGGCCCGTGAGCCATGGCCTATGAGCCTGCGCGTCCGGAGCCTGTGCTCCGCAACGGGAGAGGCCACAACAGTGAGAGGCCCGCGAAACACACACACAAAAAAAAAAAAAAAAGAATGGATCTGAACTCAGGGGTACCCTATTCCATAGTCAGTGCTCCTAACCTCGATGCTATTCTGTCTTGATGCTGCATTTCGAAACGTGCTTCTGATTCCCTGCAGGTAAGATGCCAAAAGTTTTGCTTTGCCTGTTTGTGGCGCCTGGCGGGGTGGGGGAGGGGATGTGTGTTCTGAAATTGTTTCTCATTATAAATGAGACCCTGTTAAAATTTATATTTTAATAACTAATAATTTCTAGATGATAAGAGCATTCAAACTTTTATTGTAAAAACAATATAACAATATTAAATAAAAATATATTGAAAAAATACCATTCATAATTCCACCACCTTTACATTTTCATTTCTGTATATTTCCTCTTAGATCTTCTCTATGTGCCTAACACATACCTACAGACAAAGGACATTCAAATTTGCTTTCTGACAACAGCATGTTAGAAGGACTCTTGAAAATCATTTTGCCAACAGGAGTTCTCATTTGGCTTGTTTACGTTTGTCATATAAGCCTTAAGCTTATAACATTCTAAACTGAAACACCAAAGAAGCAGGATGCCCAAGATCTCACAGTACTGCAATGAAAACACCCACAATCCTCTGTGTAATGAGATGAAAATAAGTAAATGAAAGAGAGGAATGCTTTTCCAGAAATCCATCTTGTGCTCATGGACAGAGAGCTGCAGCATGTGGTCAGTTCCTGCACCTTCGGTCAGTTCCTAAGAGCCAAAGAAACAGTATTTGAACATGACTTTGATCTACAGTGACCACAGCCAAAGATTGTTTATGTGGAGACCTACTATTCTTCCTGGATTCCATCCTGCATTAAAAGATGAGTATAATTGTATTGTAGAAAAGCACCTGGAGATATATAATCCTGGAGTCTTTCTGAACATCTCTTTATGTAATGAAATCTGTGAAGGGTAAATATGTTGATCAGGATATTCACTTCAATTTAAATGTGCATGAAGAAGATTAAGAATATCTTAAAAACTCATAAGAGTTGCGCTTCCCTGGTGGCGCCGTGGTTGAGCGTCCGCCTGCCGATGCAGGGGACGCGGGTTCGTGCCTCGGTCTGGAAAAATCCCACATGCCTCCGAGCGGCTGGGACCGTGAGCCACGGCCGCTGAGCCTGCACGTCTGTAGCCTGTGATCCGCAACGGGAGAGGCCACAACAGTGAGAGGCCCGCGTACCGCCAAAAAAAAAAAAAAAAGGAGTTGATAGCTGAATCATTTGAGGGTGCCTTTTTCAACTAAGTTATAAATGCTGCACGTTATCTTTAATTTTTAATTATTAATAGCCATTTAGTTAGACAAGTTATTCAAACAGTAGACACGGAGCATTTAATTCCAACTAGGATCTGTTGCCATATACAAAACAGCCCATGCTGTGCTCATTTCCCCAAATCAGGCAGCCAATGCAATTATACTTCTGAGGGCACCAGGTCAGTTACAGAACAGGATTCTCTTAGACTCCATGACAAATGATGGGATTTCACATCTGTAATTTACCAGAATCAGTTTAGATTGCTGGGTAAAACAAACTGTTGAATAAACACTAGGCTTTCTTGGACTCAGACTTAAGAGTCTGAATTTAAATTCCTAATCTAATTTAAACACTATAAGTAAGTAGCATTTATACAAATTTGCTTTTAAGTCCAGACACTAATTCTGATGTGGACTAAAATCGCAGTAAGCTTACTTCATTCTGATTTTTAAAATTCATATGGAATTTTACCAACAGACTAATTTTAGACAAACTAAGATTCCATTTCCATATGCACCAAAACCAACAATGACAACCCCCTCCCCACCAAACCCCCAAACAAAATAACCCTTTTTCGTTTAACTGCATTCTATTAAATGTTTTAAGCCCTGGAAGGGAACTTTGAGTTAATCAGTTGCCCCCCCCCCATTTCAAAGATGAGGGAAGTGAGGCACAGGGAGGTCAGTGACTTGTCTGGGGTACTCAGAGAGAAAGGCAGAGCCCTGCCCATCACAGCTGGTCCCACGTTGCAGGAGGAGGCATTCCCCAAAGGAAAGCAGAGGCCACTGCTAAAGCACTTTTGTTTCTTAGCCTGCCTTGCAGGATCACACTTTGGGGCTTGTACCCTTCACAAACATTCATTACAGAACAGAGAACTGCATTCTGAGAAGTAACTGTGTAGCTAAAAATGTATCAATGTGCACATTGAAAAGGAAAATGCAGCATGATCAGGGTCCTCATGCAAACTAGAACTCTCTTCAACCCAAATGGCTTTTTAGTCATTGGACAGCACACATCTCTTATGTAGCTTATTGTAAACCTTAGGTAAATTGTGAAGTTTATGCTCTAATTTGACTTACCAAAAATATTTTCCCTTGTGGCATTTAAAAGCATACATTCTTAGAGAACAGGAAAAAAGAATTTGCCAGGCATATTTTTCTTCTACAAACATTATCGTGTTTTCTGTTTTTTTCTAATAGGAATAGTTGAAAGTTCCCGTGATAAGTGCCTTGGCATTCCAAGTTCTTGTCTTCTCAGTATCAGATAAAGCTGTGCTATTTTCCTAAAAGAGAAGCCAGGCATGTTTTCTCTTACAGGTATTAACTTTACAAGAGATTTATAATAGCACTTAACTTTTGAGGTAAATATCTATCCTTTAACTTGTACCTTTAGGAAAGTAGACTCTAACACTGACCATTATCATATATACCCTATATTAAATATTTGTAATTTTTTAATCACTTGTATCATGGTATAATATCATAACAAATATTTTTAGAAAATTAATGACTTTGATATCCAACATCTACATTGAATCAGGCTTCTACCACAAAGCAACCTCTTGAATTATACATAGAAATGACAGCAGGGAGATATTGCTGTTATTGAGCAGCCTATTGCTCAAGCAGAAAGTGATTTTGCTTACATCATATAGCAAAAGTCCTATTAGGCAATGTTATAACTCCAAATAATGCCAAATATTACAAATGCTTAACATTTTCAAAGAGTTGTATAGGTTAACATGTCCACAGGATAAATATGTTTATTGTAATTCAGCTTTTTTGGTGTGTGTGCAATACTTTATCACTAAGTTCAGTGAGCAGAGGATTCTCAGAATCAGGTACACATCTGATTGCACATATAAGTAAATACTCAAGGATGTGCCAAGTGGGTGGAAAGAGCGAAAACAAGAATTTTGCTTGTCCCAATTGATCTCTATGGATTACACAACTTCCATGCTTGATCTTAGCCAAAAGGCAGAGAAGCAATGGATTACACAACTTCTGATGGGTTGTTTCTTTAATACATTCTGATGAATCATGACCCAAAACTCGTTGATAAGGACAAAGAATCACAGTTTTAGAGACAACAGAATATATTTAGGGATATTTTCCAACACTGGGTCACAATATGCCCCAGCCTCTTTTTTTTTTTTTAAAGATTTAATTTTATTTATTTTTGGTTGCATTGGGTCTTCGTTGTGGTGCGCGGGCTTCTCATTGTGGTGGCTACTCTTGTTGCGGAGCACAGGCTTTAGGCGCGAGGGCTTCAGTAGTTGCAGCACTCGGGCTCAGTAGTTGTGCTCCACAGGCTCTAGAGCACAGGCTCACTAGTTATGGCGCACGGGCTTAGTTGCTCCACAGCACATGGGATCTTCCTGCACCAGGGATCAAACCCGTGTCCCCTGCAATGCAGGTGGATTCTTATCCACTGAGCCACCAGGGAAGTCCCCCCAGCCTCCCCTTACCTGAAAGAAATGAGACTTTGGGGAAGGTGACAGAGATTCTGTGTTGTGTTGCATGTGGGATGAGGAAGAGGGGAGTTAGGAAACTTTCTGTGTCATTTCTGAAGGTACCCTGGGAAGGCAGGTGTAAAAAGAATTTGACATGGCCCAATTCAGTCACCCAGATCGGATGAAGCAGAAGGAGTTCCTTTTATTAGTTATTGTTATAGAACTCTTAATCGGCTTAAGACTTCTGGGTCTTTTAAAACCATTATCACAGAAACACACAAACAGATCCTCTGCTTTCACTATCTACAGTACTGGAATCTGTGTGCTCAGGAGGAGTGGGAGTGGGAGTGGGTGATCAAGGCTGGGAGAGGGTGGCCCGTCGGACTGGGTGCCCAGACAGCACTACTGCTGCTATTTGCTTCTGACCCTTGACCCTCCAAACTGCCCTTGTGAAAACTTGCCGATTCCCTCCTCCTAGTCCCCTTTCTCACTTCTGGGGTGAAAAAGAGAGAGAAAAAAAAAATCCGTGTCACTTTTCAGCCAAACCAATCTCTGGGTTTTATTCCAAACTACCTTCAGAGTTAAACGCATCTGTTTTCTCAGCCTTACTTCCCCAACAAGGCTCTCTCTGATCCACACGTGGGAGCTCAGTGCTCAGGCAAATTCTAGCCTGGGACCTAAGGTGTTTACCACATTTCCTTATTTACTGCCACAAAGAGGCTAGGGCCACCTAACTTCTGTCATCTACATCTGTGGTTCCAGTAGTTTATGCTATGATCTCCTGCCTTAAGAAGATAGATTTTAAAAATAGGTGGAGATGTATGTTTAGCAATCTAAGTATATAAGTAAAGACACTGTGTATGACTCATTGGCACCCGTATGAATTCGTGGCCAAATGTCCTTTATAAAAAAAAAACAGCTTTGACAGTACACAATGTGGCTACAGGATTTTTCTAACAAATGATTTTTTTTTTAAATCTCCTTAAATTTGAAGTTAAAGCTGTTACGTTCTAACCCAGTCTCAGGGCTAATTGGCTCAAGACCTCTGTGCCCAGTGATGCCCCACTTGACCCTCTCAGGGGGCAGTGTCCAGGTCAGGGAGCTGTGCAGCTCCCTCCAAAGCCAGCTCTCCTACTGGCCAGCAAGCAAATTCCAAGGGATAGATAGGATTAAGGGCTCCAAAGAGGATTCCCCAGCCCTCCCCCAAAGGAGGATAAAAACTCTAGTCTAGTTCTGGAACAAAAATAAGCCCCAGCTAAGGAGAAGGTGCCTGTTTAGATAGCCGGTGGCCCTTCCCAAAGCTTGCACCCCTTCCAGACTGACTGGGCAGAGCCCTTTTCAATAGGCAAGGGTGTGCAGAAGTGTGTAATCATGTGCTAAAAGAAAGCACGTTGCATGAACTTCTATTTGCACACTCTCCTAAGCTTAGGCCCCAAAGGATTAAGGTAATAAAAACTGCTTACCTCTTATTGCAGTTTGTTTTCTCGTCTAGAAAACAAACCCAACACACACACACAGGCCAAAACACACTTCATTTCACCTCACCCTCTTTCCAAACTGCCCCACTCGGAGAATGGGAATCACCGGCAGGGGTGGGGACACCAAGCTCAGACTCAGTGTAAACACGCCCCGGCAGCACAGGCGGTATTAACTCGGAGGAATCTCCGCTCACTACGAACTATTAATAGGGGATAAAGCTCCTGCATACATTAGCGGTAATGACCCGGTGGCCCGCGCAAAATTAACTCCTCCCGGGGCCATCAAGAGGAAGCCATGTTCTGCCCAGGCAGATGTGTGCTTGAAACGCGCGTATAAACATACACGTACACACGCAGGGTTTTAGAACCGCTCCCCTTAAACATGCCAGATCCCACTCTCATCCCTAGTCCTGGCGGTTGCAGATGTTCTCCGAGGGGTGTCTCCGGGTAGCGAGGAGGTCGTTCGCGTATGGGTCAACTCAGCTTCGCCACACACACGGCCAAGGCCACAGCCGCCAGCAGCACGGCGCTGAAGATGGTGGCGGCCAGGGCCTTGCTCAGGTCGCAGGGCCCCACGCGCTGCTCTACGGACACACAGCGCATCGAGGAGACGCCGGCGCTGGGCCTGGCCAGGAGCTCGGCGCCTGCCGCCTGCCGGGCCTGCACCGTCCAGCGGGGCACGTTGACCTTCATCTCCATATCGTGGATCATCTCGCCCACCTGAAGGATCTCCCGCTCCAGCTGGTGAAGGTCTTCCACGTCGAAGCCGCGCTCCGCCTCGTGCCGCAGGCTGCGGGCGCTCAGGGCGCGCGCCGCTACGTTCGCTGCGCCGCCTTCCACCCCGGTACGCACGAGCGGCCGCAGCGGCTTATTCAGCGGGAACTCGGTGCCCAAGGTCAGCGCACGCCGCATGTCCGCTTCCAGCAAGTCCAGGCAGCCAGAGAAGGCCACCCAGAGGCGCTCGAACTCGGCACGTTCCTCAGCGCCCAGGCCCCGGTCGCGCAGCGGAGGTGTCAGTCGGCCGCGGATGGCCACCGCCAGCTCTTGCGCCTTCTGGCGCGTCTTCTGCAGCTCCTCTCGCAGGTTCTGCGAGTCCGCGGAGCCGCCGATGGTCAGTACCAGGTGGTGGTAGCATGCAGTCGCCTTATTGAGCGCGTCCAGTAGTGCCTTGCACTCCTCCTTCGCCATGGCGCTGCTCTCCGGCGCAGCCCGGCCGCCTGCGCCCCTCTCAGCCTCACGCCCTCAGCGCAGCAGGACACAGCCAGCCCCGACGGCGTCCCCTGGCCAGGCGGCCCGAGCACTCCTCATGGCCTGAGAGGAGCTAGCCACTGCCGCTGCTGTCTACAGAGCCGCTCAGGATCCACGACGTGCGCTTCCGCGGACTCGGCGCGGAGAGAGAGCCGTTAGCTGTTTCCCGTCCCCTCGTCCATCCTCCCCAGGTGCGCTCCTAGTCACACGCCGAATCTCTGCGCAGTCCTCGCCTCCACGGTAGCCACCCGCGAAGCCCGGGTTGCGGTCGCCATCCTCCTCCGGTGCAGTCGCCAGGGCTAGCCGGCCGCGGAGCCGCGCCCTCAGCCTTAGCTGCTGCCAAGGGCGGCCGGGTAGGGTTTCTTAGGATCCGCCCACCCCCTCCCGTCCTCGCTGGGCGCTTTCATCCCCTGGACCAGGGATAGGCGGGGCCCCACGCGGGAGGTCACGTGTAGGTCCCCCATCTCCCCCTCCGCACCCCATTACGGTCTGGAATATTAGCGCTCGTCAGATCCAATCCTCTGTTTTACGGAAGGGGAAACTGAGGCTCGATAAAAAAAGGGGGGGCTAGGATCACGCCACGTCCATGCAAGTGAAGGGGCTAGAACCCTGGTACCCTGACTCTTAGACCCTGCCAGCGACGGGAGTGGTTATGCCTCGTAGGATTGGGCACCTCCGTCTCCCAAAACGAGCAGTAAAGGGCGATCTGCGGGGCGGGACGGCTCCCAAAATCTCCCCTTCTTAGACCAGCCCGCTTTCCAGCAACAGAGCTTGGACCCCACCCCTTGGATCAGATCTGCTCTCGGCCCCGCCCCCTCCCGTTCCGGGCACGCGCAGTCGGTGGCTCTGGGCTGGTCCAGCCTGAGTAGGAAGTGCTGTGTGCCTCCTGAGCCCCACCCCCGGCTGGGCGGACTCAATGATTGCTCTGCGCACGCGTCACTCTGAATAAAGACGACCTCTCATTGGGCTGACCAGAGATCTTGAGGCGCGGCTCCGCCCGACGGGGGTGGGCGGTGGAGCAGATCTGCGGCGTTGGGGTGGTGGGCCTGAGGTCTGAACCGAGGGGCCGGGAGGGGGTCGGCGCCGCTCTGGGAAGAGCGGGGAGTGAAACTATGTAGCCTTTTAAGTAAGTGTCCTCCCTCCTGTCTCCTCCCGCGCCCTCCTTCCCTCGGGACTGCTGCGCCTCGGGGCCCAGAGGCCGGGCGGGGCCCCGGAGCTGGAAGGGGGAGGGGCTCTTTCCTTTCCTCAGCCGGCGCCCCAAGCTGGGCTGGCGGTCTCCGGGCGGCCTCCAGGGCCCCGGCCCATCGCCGGGTGGACTGCCCCGCCCGGGCTCTCCGGCTCCTGTCCTCAGCCGGGCTCGCTCTGCTCCTCTGGTGTGTTTGCGAGGCTAGGGGTGGGGTTGGCGAAGCATGTGCCCTCTGACTCCCGCGGCTCCAGGACAGGTCAGCAGGTCCGGGATCCCGGGAGCTCAGACTTGGGGCAGCACTGTCGTTCACGGGCTGGGTGGCCTCCACGGTTTAAGGGAGGCCTGGCGGGGCGGGTGGAGGGGAGGGTGGGGGTGGGGGTCCGGAGCATCGGGTCGAGCTGTCGTGGTCCCCGCGGTAATAAAAGCGCGGGGGAGAGAGGAGGGAATCCCTGCTAGCCTGCCTCTCATGGGGCGGGGTCTCGTCTTCCTGCTGGGTAAAGATTTCTCCAGGAAAACTAGGAAGCACCAAGAGGTGTTCCGGACTCTGGGTCTGTTCACTTCTTTTCGTTGAAAATGGACTGCCCGTAGGCTCGAGAGGAAGGCCGTGCCGCTCTGGCCGACTCTGGAGGTGCTGGGGACGTGGGCACTCGCGGCCCGTGCAGGGCCACGGGAGCAAGTGGCGCGTCTTCATTGAGGATTTAGGACATTCAGGGAATGAGGGGCAGGGGCGACTGTAGGGACTACTAGTTTGCCATGCGAGCTGGAATTTTCCAAGTCTGTGGGTTTTAGGGAGAGAGGCCCCTATTTTGATTAAGTCATGTACCCTTCCACCAGCCCTAGAGAAGAGCGACAGATATTAGCGGGATATTTACATTTCCAGGCCGCCTTGCCGGGCCTGATGTTGAGGCAGCCCCCCGGGGTCCAGAGCGCTAGGTTCAGGGCTCGTTCTCACTCAGCAGTCTGTCCTTTAATTGGTTGTTTCACTGGTGGTTTGTGGCCAGGGTTGGGTGGTACTCTGGCCCTTGGCCATTCTCTGAGGTGGAGGGTCCCAGCCACCTATGGGCCAAATGGGGCCTTGACAGAGGAAGAGTAGTTTTTAGGACAAAATCGGTAAAAGAAGGGAGAGCGCATCTCTTTGGGGAGCTCTGGGGACAGCAGAGGGAGATGAAGCTGCAGAGGTGGGCAGGAGGCCAGGAGTGAGGCCCTCCATGCCATGCAGAGAAGTTGAGAGTTCATCTGGTAGGGAGTGGAGGGGAAGTCATTGAAGAATCCTGCACAGACTTCAGTGTTGGAAAGATCACTTTGTGTCTTTCAGGTGGACAGGTCTGTGGTGAATCAAGAGGCAGGGCCTGTCGGCCTCAGAGGGAGAAGTGCAGGATGGGGGGAGACACAGGTACTTCTCAGGAGCCCTAGTGGCAGGAAAGCAGTTGGGCCGCTGAAGCTGGGTGGACACCTTGGGTGAGTTCTCCTCACCTTGGCTTGTCACCCGAAATAATCCCACCTGCCGGGAGAGCAGCAGTAAGTGTCTGCATAGAGCCTTGGGTCAAGGTCTTGATTGTGCCTCCTTGTGGCTCTTGGACTGTGTTGCCCTCATGAGGGCGGCTGCTGGGGCTTTGCTCTTCGCATGTCTGCCTCTGTTAGTGTCTCTGTCAGGGCTGTCCCTCTGTTTATGAAGTGCCAGGATTAGGTGGGTGTCCAGTAACTTCCTCCTTTCCTAGGGGAGCAGGGGAATGTGACCATGCGATGATAGGTACCAGATATAGAAAGGATTCAGACCCCAACAATTGGACATGATTTGTCCTGAGGTTGCTTCCACACCCGAGAGACACTGAGCAGTGGTCCTTGGACTTCCTGCCCTCCTGCCCAAAATACTGGCAGGGACGTGGGTGCTGGTGGCTCCCCTGCAATTCTAGGAGCAGGGTGATGGAATGGCATTCCAAGGGGCAGTTATGCTCCTCCAAACTTCCCCCGCTCCGTGAGTGGTCACAGCCCTCTTCCAGCCCTGAGGCCTTCTCTCCTACCGTGATCCTCCACATTCCAGCAGTCATTGTGTTTAGCCAGCTCTGAGCATGTTCATTTTTCTGGCTTTTGGCCAGTGCCTGCAGGACCGCCTGGGGCCAGCCCCTCACCCTCCCCTGCGTCTGGGCGGTGGATTTCCAGCTTCTGTGACAGATGATCCCTTCCTGGGAGCTTGATCTTTTTCTAACACGTCACTATCATTTTGTTCAAGTGGGGCCAGCAGTTACTGCATGCCTGCAGTGAGCCAGGCAGCGAGGCTGCATAGTGCTTTGAAGAAGAGCTTTGAGAGACATATGGGCAGGAGCCATAGACATTACAGGCCAGAAGGACACAAGTGACGGTAGTGCCACACGTTACATCATAAAATTGCTTCCATTTGGTATTAAACATAGATGGATAAAAAGTTTTCCCTTTTGGCCTTTTCCTTCTGAGTCACAAATTAAGCCAGTTGGAGAATATGCCTGGTCGGGGTCTTTGGTCAGAGCCCTGGCAGGGCAGGAGAAGCCACAGCAGTGAGATTTCAGCAGGGAGTGCATCTCTGGGAGGTGCAGACTTTCCTGGGCTGGATTCTGCTGAGCCAGCCTGCACGCTGTCACCAGATGGTCCCTGACAAGCCAGACTCATCCGGGCTGGCAGGACGGTTGAAGACCACAAAACCACGAGTGCACACCGCCTCCTAAAATGCCCAGAACCGGTCTGAGGCCTCACTTGGCTGTCTTGTTCAGAGTAACCTCAGATAACTCACATGCAGGGTTATTTGGTATCTCTGACTGACTTCACTGGATTTTCTATAAATCATCCCATCATTTGCACTTAGGAAGGGGTGGAATTTTTTTTTTTTAAGGAGTTTTATATATGAGGATTCACATGTCTTTCCAGTTTTACAAGGAAAAGTCAGTTTACTTTACATGTTATTCAATATTTTAAAATATGAAACCAATTCTTGCAAGTAAACTTGTCAGATTATTTTAAAGCACGTACCCCTATATAAGAATTCAACTCTGGCATTAAGCATTATTACATATTTTTAACACTGGGACAGAAAGGTCGAGAACAGTGCTGGACAGAGGTCTCTGAATCCCTACTCCTGGACAGAGGATCCAGTCATTGGCATCCAGGAGACTGATGCCCAAGAGAGAGCAGATGACTTGGATTGAAAACCAGCCAGCTCCATCTCATTCACGAGCAATGCTTGCTGAGAGTCTTGTGTGTTTACACCATTCATGCATTTGAACTGAATGTTTTAATGTGGCATTCAGGGCCCTTCCCTTCCCATGCTGCCCCTCTCTGACCTGCTCTGTTTGGATTCTTATTATTTCTCAGAGCTCATTTTCACATCTAGTCAAAAAAAGTTTATTCTTGAGTTTTCTTTGCTCACCAGGAACGTGTTCCCACCTCCTGACCCTTTGGCCCTGCTCTGGTCCCTGCCAAGGATGCCTCCCACACTCCCCACCCCAAACCCTTCCCTGTTGCTCCCTTCTCTATCTCGTCCTTACTTCTCCTGGCACCGTTCTGTTTTTGTTTTGTTTTATTATTATTATTTTTTTAACTCTTCTTGCTTCCCAGTTAGGTGGTTAGTTCCTCCATCAAAGCCCATCTTGGGGGCAGGGGTGTTGCTGCTCTGCCAGCATCTTGTCTGAGGAGCAAGGAGGAGTGTCCCTTCCCAGCTTTAGTCTGACCTTGTCGCATCCTGTTTCTCATGTGGTTTTTATGTAAGGCATCTTTACTTTTGTGCTCCACCATGTAGAACCAGCTGTGTCGGGAACTAGGAAGAATTTTGTTTTCTTGTGACTCTGTCCTAGCAAAATTATATTATCCAGTTGTTCTGGTAGAGATTCATAAAAGGATTATCTGGGTTCCAGTAATAATTGAATTCAACAATTCAAATACCTGAATGGTTGCAGAGCTGGGGCCTGTGAAGGGATTATACGTAGCCATTTTCATGCTAGGCTCTTCTCCCTAAGAGGATCTGCAGGGAGCTCAGGGGCCTTCTTTAGGCAGTCCCCAGGATGGCCTGCAGCTAAGACAGCTCAGGCTGGACAAGACCAAGGGAATTTGATGCTGAGCCTGTGTGGCTGTCATGGGGACTTTTCCTTTAGGAGAAATGAAGTGTGGAGTCTGTGCATCTGTGGCTCATGAAATAACCCCTAATCCAGGCATAATTATTTTACATGATGAATGTAGTGGTTAAAGGGATGGGTGTTAGAATAAATTCTGACATCTGTCTAACCTGGAGTTGGCCAGCTGACCCTCAGTTTCTTCATCTGTGACGTGGAGCTAATGATACCTATGGTTATTGTGAGCATTAGTTATAGTTAATTATCTATAGTTATTGTGAACATTAAAATGGGATGAGGATGTATAGATGTCATCACGGTGCCTGACCAAGGATGCTCTCAAATGGTGGCTGTTTTTAACATTAGCTATAAGGAATAGAATTCATAATGCACTTATGCATACTGTTCTGGTGTTTTCCCAAAGAGGTGTTTGGGAATACTGTTACATAATGAGAAAGTAATTCAGTTTTTCACTCATATTTCATTCATCTGATTGTATCAAGGGTAAGTTTACTTGATGCTCTTTAATAGTTGCTAATTTTCTTCTTTTAATGAAGAGAAGAGGCCTCAGGCTCAAGTTCAGAACCTTTGGCAGGCAGTGGTATGTAGCCAGATTTTAAATAATGTCAATTGGATATATAATTTTTAATTTTAAGATGATCTTAATGGGAAGTGATACTATTTTTCATTTAAAGTAGTAATAAGAGTTCTTTTACAAATAAATTTTAAGTGGGAGTAGGTGTTTAAAGGAAAATGTCAAACTTTAACAATAGGGCCATTGTGTACAAATGTACAGGTTATTTATTGCACAGGTGTCCTGCCTGGGGGAGGAGAGGTGTTGGCAAACTAGGCTGATATATATAGCCTATGAATTGCTTACTAAGCCATGTGCCGTGGCACAGGACTGTACCTACTGGGAAGATGGGGTGCCTTTTTGTAATTCTCACAAAGGCACCATGTGGGCTAGCAGAAAGTGGCAGTACATTGGTGTGCAGTGTAGCAAAAATAGTGAAGGTAGCATGTAAATGGGAATCCTGCAAGACAGGTATTCATATTCTCCATTGTACAGACTAAGATGGAGGCTCGGAGAGGTGAAATGACATGGCTAAAACTCTGACTTCTTTTCTGTGCCCATTTTTCATATTCCTCTCTCACAGTTCAGTAAAACCACACTGATGTATGGTAAGGGGAGCAGACCAGGGGCATTGGAGGCCCCATTCACAACAGGAGCAAATCTATACAGAATATATAAATAATGTCTAATAAAAGTTTTATATGATCTTTAATGAAGAAAATTTAATTGGAGGACATAAAAGAGGATGAAGGTGGAAAGACATACCATGTTCATGGATGATAAGATTCGTTATTATAAAGACGTTGGCTCTCCAGTCCATAAATTTAGTGCAGTTCCAATAAAAATCCCAATAGGAATTTTCATGGAATTGATAAACTGACTCTAGTTCATGTGATATCATAAAGAATTAGGAATAACCAAGTCATTTTGGAGAACAAGGGGAGAGGCCTTCCTCTGTGAGATGTCAAGGCTTATTATGAAGCTGTAGTCATGAAAATGAATGTGGTCTAGCCCTTCCCCATCCAATGTAATAGCTACTAGCCACATGAGGCTATTAAGCACTTGAAATGAGGCTAGTATGAATTGAGTAAAATACACATCAAATTTTGAAGAGTTAGTAGAAGTAAAAAGAATGTAAAATATGTCAGTAATTTTGAAGTATTGATCACATGTTGGAAATGTATTTTGGCTGTATTAGGGTAAATAAAATATATAATTTAATTTCACCTTTTTAAAATATGGCTACTAGAAAATTTTAAATGACATGTAATTATGCATAATGTATATGTAATTACCTTTCTCACCTAAATTTGTTGGATGGCGCTGGTCAAGACCATTGAAACAGAATAGAGCCCAGAAATAGGCCAAACATATATGGGAACTTGGAGTATGACAAAGGCAGCATTATCAGCTAGTGTGAAAGGGATAAAATATATAAAAGAAGACAATGGGACAGTTGGCTTATGCTCTGAACTGAATGTGTCCCCCCAGCCCCAACCCAAATTCATATGTTGAAGCCCTAATCCTTAATGTGATGGTATTTGGAGATGGGGCTTTAGGTTCTAACTGGGGTTAGATTAGGTCATGAAGATGGGGCCCTAATGATGGAATTAGTCGCCTTACAAAAAGAGGAAGAGACAGGAGAACTCTTTCTCTGCCATGAGGATACAGTGAGAAGGTGGCCATCTATGGTACAGGAAGTGGGCCCTTACCAAGAACCAAATCTACTAGCACCTTGATTTTGGACTTCCCAGCTTCCAGAACTGTGAGGAATAAATGTTTGTTGTTTGAACCCCCCAGTCTATTGTATTTAGTTATCAGAGCCTAAGCAGACTGAGATACCTTACCTTCAGAAAAAAATTAAATTAGATGCCCAATTTATAGCATATATAAAAATAAAGATGACTTGAAGACCTAAAAATGAAAACCTTTAAGATTCTTAGAAATTACAGGGACTATTTTTGTAGCCTTGGAGTTGGAAAGGATGTGGTTTCAGGTAGCCTTTGCTGCATAACCAACCAGCCCCCAAATTAGTGACTTAAAACTGCTACAATTTATTATGTCCTATTAATCTGTGGGCTGGCAAGGTGGTTCTGCTAGTCTCACCTGGGCTCACTCATGTGGTTGCATTCAGCTGGTGGGTTGGCTGTCCTCACTGGACTACCTGGGCCTCTCTCTCCCCACATGGGTTTTCATCCCATGGGCTTCTCCATTGCATGGTGGTCTCAGGTTGCCGAACGAATGAGAGTGAAGTTTGCAAGGCCTCTTGAGGTTGATACTCAGAAATCACAGAGCATCAATTCTGTCTGTTGGTTAGTTAAAGCAAATCACAGGGATGGCTTAAATTCAAGGGGCGGGGAAATAGGCTCCACCTTCTCAGAGGGGGAATAGTGAAGTCAGTTTACCAAGGGGCATGCCGAGATGATAGATAGGCTTTCCTTAGATCCCAAAAGCACCGACCAGTAAAGGCAAAGACGGACAAGTTCAGTCACGTTAAAATCAAGTACTTTTTGAGAGAGTGGCATTGACATACATACACTACCAAATGTAAAATAGATAGCTAGTGGAAAGCAGCCGCATAGCACAGGGAGATCAGCTCGGTGCTTTGTGACCACCTAGAGGGGTGGGATAGGGAGGGTGGGAGGGAGACGCAAGAGGGAGGGGATATGGGGATATATGTATATGTATAGCTGATTCACTTTGTTATACAGCAGAAACTAACACAACAATGTAGAGCAATTATACTCCAATAAAGATGTTAAAAAAAAAATCAAGCACTTTTATTTCTGAAAACACCCAGTAGGAAAAATGAAGAAACAAGTCACAGATTGGGAGAAGATATTTGCAACATCTTTTGGTGTCCAGATCTGTAAAGAACTACCAATCATAAGAAAAAGGCCAAGAACCCATTAGAAGAGTGGTCAAAAGACATGATAAGGTAATTTATAGAATGTAAGGAAATGATGTTCCACTTCATTAGAGAAATGAAAATTAGAAACAGTGAAATACTATTGTATACTCACTGGCAGAAATGAACTAGCCTGACGTTACTAAGAAGCGTTGGCTAGGATGTGACATGAAGAAGGGAAATGCTCATGGACTTTGCATGGAGGTTGGAAGTGGTCCAGCGTTGTCAGCATCTGGGGAAGGTGCAGGTGGATGCATGACGCAGTGTCTCTGCTAGCAACATTCCTGGATATGTGCTCCAGGAACACATAAGGGTATAAGAACGTTCATTTTAGCATTGTTTTTAATTCTGAAAATGTGGAAGCAACTTAAGTATAGGATGTTAGATAAATAAATTGTGTCATGTTCACTTAATACTGTACAGCAGAAATTAGTGAATGAATGGGAGCTGTATGGATCAGCACGGCTAGAACTTGAAAACATAGTGGTGATTGAAAAGCATATGTTCCAAACTACTTGTAGTGTGATACCATTTATGTAGATTTTGGAGCGCATAAAACAAGACTTTAGGACTTCTCTGGTGGCGCAGTGGTTAAGAATCTGCCTGCCAATGCAGGGGACATGGGTTCAAGCCCTGGTCCGGGAAGATCCCACATGCCGTGGAGCAACTAAGCCCGTGCGCCACAACTAATTAGCCTGCGCTCTAGAGCCCGCAAGCCACAACTACTGAGCCTGCGTGCCACAACTACTGAAGCCCACACACTTAGAGCCCGTGCTCAGCAACTAGAGAAGCCACCACAATGCGAAGCCCGTGCACCACAACAAAGAGTAGGCCCCGCCCGCCACAACTAGAGAAAGCCTGTGCACAGCAACAAAGACCCAACACAGCCAAAAAATAAATATTTTAAAAAACAAGATTTTATATTATTTATGAATACATGAGTTTAAAAAGGAGTACAAACATGAGCAAGAAGGATACAGAAACCACTTCAGGATAGTGGTTGCCTCTGAAAGGGGAGGAGAGAATGGGATGGGGAGGGGCACATGGGGGATCCAGTCTACTCTGATATACTTTATTTCTGAAAAGAAAATCTGAGGCAAATACGGCAAAGTGGTTAAGATTCGGTAATTCTGGGTGGTAGATTAGCATTATTACTCTATGGTAAAAATATTTCATTAAAAACATGCATATCTTTAAGATGTTATAATTTGGGTCATGTATGATGTTCTAAAAACAGCCATTTTTTACTTTTGCAGTGACTTGGAGTCAAGAAGATTTTCTGAGCATAATTTATACATTTAACCTGTAAAAAAAGTCATCTTGGAATTGGTGGGTTATCTTTGATCTTTCCCGATGCCGTGTTAGGTCTGTAGTGTAGAGTAATATGTGTCAGGGATGCTTTTTAGAAATTGTTAGATCAGGACTTTTATGTGTTAGGTCATTCTGAAAGTGGTCATTTACTGCTTTTTCCTCTCTCGTCCCAGGAGACTCTTTTTGCCCCATCTGAAGTCCATATGGCTCTGTATGATGAGGACCTCCTGAAAAATCCCTTCTATCTGGCTCTTCAAAAGTGGCGTCCTGACTTGTGCAACAAGGTGGCCCAAACCCGTGGCATTGTAAGTGCATCGATCCCGAGGGTGGTCCTTCTCCATGAGGCTTGAACTGAGCAATGCTGACAAGGCCCCAAATATGGTAGACTTCAGTTAAGTTTAGAGGGAGTCAGGTACAGGCCTGCTAAGTGCACCAAGCCCCAGACCATGCTTGGTATATGAATGAGCAGAGGGGGACCGCCCCAAGCTGCTTCCTCCAGGCAGCCTCCTGGGACTGCACCAGCCCAGGGTGTAATCCTTTCTCTGAACTCTCAGCCCCTGTTGTCACTGGTCTCACCTCTGTTTCTCTTGTTTCCATGGGGACCAGGAGGGCTTCTCCAGGGCAGAAATCATATTCCTCCTCGTTTGTGAGATGGGTGCTCACTCCCATAGGATAAGGGAACGTGTATACACACACATGTATGTCACCTTCAAAGGCATTTCCTAAAGAGAAAGGACCGAGAACTTTTGTAATAGGGGCCACAACCTCAGAAGCCTACAGGAGCAGCCAGGGAACAGGAGCAAGAGAAGAGAGAGAAACCATAGTCTGCTGCCTGGAGGGAGGGCAGGCCCTGTGCTGCAGGTCTTTCTGGTTCCCAGATTGGTGAACTTGGCAGGCATCTTACTTACACCGTGGGACACAGCGAGCTGGGTGCCTTTGTGCCACCCATCTGCCTTGGGCCCTCTTCTTTTCCTACGTTGTCCTCTTCTCCTACTTGTGTTCCTGCTTCTCTTGCCATGTGATACGATCTTAGGTGTGTCAGGCGGCTGAGGATTTGAACCAATGGAGAAATCAGTTAACTCGGGTTTCTCTACAAGCTTGGAGCTGGCTTTTCCCCATACCCAGTCCAACTCTCTGCCCTCAGAAGCCTGATTTTTTTTCAAGTCCCTTCTTGTTTTTATGATTGGTTTTGTGATTAATATCTTTTTCCCAGAATTTTTTTACTTTGGATTTTAGAAGTCATAAACTTCGTTATAAAAAAAGAGAGTAGAGCTGTTTCCAAAGAAGAAAATAAAAATCTCATAAAGCTCACCAGAGGCATTCACTGTCATCCATTCATTTCACAGTAGCTATTAAATGCTGCTGTATGCAAGGCACTATGTTTGATGTGGGGATTCAGCCAAAACCATGAATAGGCATCATGATCTTTACCCTCATGGAGCTGAAATTCTAGTGGGAGAGATGGTCACACTGTGGATACATACTGAGTAATTATGGTAAGTGTCACAGAGAAAAAGTAAAGGAAGCCAAGCCATCATGTTAAATGGGAGGGCCTGACCCAACTTGGGAAATACTTCCTTCCCATCTTTGTTCTATGATATTTAAAAAAAATGTTGTCTAGATAAGAGTGTGTCATCATATGTAACTTTCTCTTTTTAAGATGCTACACTGTGGACCCGCAGTTCTTTCTCAGGAAGCCCTGGGGGACCTGTCTGTCTTGCTCATCACTGTGTTGCCAGCCCGACACTGGGGGGGGGCGGGGGGGTGTCGAATGATATGTGATCAGCTTGTACACAGCTCTCTGATTGGCTGATGGCGAGGCAGCAGGGTGGTGTCACAGGGGCTATCAGTCCTTAGGCTCCAAGAGGCCTGGGCTATGTCCTCTAGTAGTTCTTCCATTTGTGTGTGTGTGGGGGGGGGGGCGTGGTTCACATCTGCAAAACAGCTCAGGAGATTTGCAGAAAGATGCTTCTTAAGCTGTGTCATCCTGCATTCCAGTGGTGCCCTAGGCCCCTTACTGCAGCCCCCACTGAGATCCATGAGGGGCTGCTTGGGGCCCACACTGGGCAGCACTAGATTTCGGGCCTTCCTTGGCCTCGTTCGGTGGGACTCGAGAATCAGCAAGGCCAACTCCTTAGCACAGGTCAGCTGTGGGAAGGAGCTAGCTCTCGCCATCCTGCTCAGCCTGGCCAGGTGTTGGTGACTAGCCCCTGCCAACTGTTGGCCGTGTGATGGAGCCCCGGCTCATCCCTGTCTAATCTGTTGTAGTGCTCCTTCCGTGTCCGTTGGTTGAATGAAACAGTAGAGTATCCCAGTGGCCTCTAGAAGAGCGCCCATCCTTTCTGCCACTGCTGAAGGACCCACGTGACCTCAGCAGGTGAATGCTGAATTTCCTTCCATGGGGCTTGGCCTTTGGGCCAACTTTGGCGGCCCCTGAATCTTCCCTGGGGATTAGAGTCCTTTAGTGGGCTCTAAAAGTGTGAAGTCACGACTTTTGAATGTGTGTATCCCCAGGGTTAACTGCCTTCCCTCTTACCCCTGCGAGCCGAGCTTGGGCCCCGCCCTCACACGCCAGCTGAGGGTGGAGGTTGGCGGGCCCCTCACCTGCCCCAGCCCCTCCCCGGGTTTGGCCGCCTTTGATGGGACTACCTCCACGTCCTCCACCATCCGCTCTTTGACTGATCCGTGGAGGCTCCTCTCCCAACGTCCCCCCATTCCAAGCCCAGAGGCCTGTGGCACCCATACACTGCTTCTCATGGTCATCTGTTCTTGTAACCATCCAGCTATTATGCACCGTGGCTTTTTCAGAGCCAGCTGGGCAGGCCTGCTGTACCCCTGGGTCTCTTGTCCATGGAGCTATGGCAAAAGTTCTCTAGGTTTCCCTGGTGGACTGCAGGTGGGTCCATTTGCCTGTAGGAAAAACAAAAATGACAAAAGGGGATTAAATTTGGTCCTTTTATTGTGGCCCTCTAATTATGGGGTACTCAGGCTTCTGAGGGCTAGCCTAAGAACCCAGCAGCAATGGCTTCCACGTTCCAGAGAACTGACTTTCCAGTAAATACCCATACAGCTGAGCTAAGGGTGCTGAGGTCCATATTCTAGTTCTCAGGATTTGTTTAGTATAGATTGAGGTGACAGACATTGAACATCTAGGCACTGTGTTGGGTTTGCAGGGTTACATGGATGAAAGGGGAACACAGCATGCCTTCAGGGAATCCCAGAAACAGGCCATTTGCAGCACAGAGGGATGAGTATTAGGACAGAAGTGGTCATGGGCTCCTGTGGAGTGGATGACCCAGCCTGGTGAGGAGTCAGGAGGGCACCCTGGGGTGATAAGACTAATGCTGCTTCTTGCTTTTATTCTTTCTCTTCTTTAATGATGATTACTTATTTAAAAAATTTTATAAAGGGGCTATAATAAAAAGTTTTACTGTTAAGCTCTGAACTGAGTAGGTCCCTAACTTATGGTCTGCTTGGTCACTGTAAAGTTTGTGTCCTCCATACCGGCTGTTAAAACTCCATGGCCTCGGGACTTCCCTGGTGGTGCAGTGGTTAAGAATCTGCCTGCAATGCAGGGGACATGGGTTCGAGCCCTGGTCCGGGAAGATCCCACATGCCGCAGAGCAACTAAGCCCGTGCACCACAACTACTGAGCCTGTGCTCTAGAGCCCTGAGCCACAACTACTGAGCCCGTGAGCCACAACTACTGAAGCTCGCGTGCCTAGAGCCCATGCTCCGCAACAAGAGAAGCCACTGCAATGAGAAGCCCACACACTGCAACGAAGAGTAGCCCCCACTCGCCGCAACTAGAGAAAGCCCGCGCGCAGCAACAGAGACCCAATGCAGACAAATAAACAGACAAACAAAAGCAACTCCATGACCTCTGTTCCAGAGGTAGTCTGAACCTCCATCTTACGAGAGCCCCCAGGCACCTGGCCCTGTCTCCGGAGGGTGGCTTCATAGCTGCTCCACCCTACTTCTCCGTGGCTGGCTTCCTCACCCCGGTCTCAGCAGGATCCTGGTGGAGATGGATGGGGCCACAGAGAGCCAGCCCTGGCTTGTGCTTGCAATGAAGTGCCCCGGGCAGCATTGTCTGCCTGAAAACTTTGGGGGAGTCCCTGAAATTGGAGGCCCCCAGTGCACTCAACAGATATTGATTGGCACCTACCATATGGTGAGCAGTGTGCTTGGTGATGGGGATTCAGTGAAGTAGGAGCCGGTCATGCCTTATTCAAGCTAAGGAGGCGGAGAAGGTGTGTGTAAACAGGCTCACAGAATGCAGTCACAGGTGTGGGGACAGGGGTGGGGTGTCTCTGAAGCACCTCAGAAGTTGCTGGTCCCTTGGAGGCCCTTCCTCAGATGGGACTATGTGACTCTTTGATCCATTGAGCTGGAGTGGGGCAATCCCTTGGCCTGCGTAAACATCCCCTAGGCCTGGTTCATGCTGTCCCCTGGCCTGGGGCCAACCCTCGGGTTTCCAAGATCTTTCTGTGTTCACGGCTGCCTTGAGGCCACCTAGGAACCTTGAGGCCGTTTCTCAGTTCTGGCTCATACCTGAGGGCCTCCCGTTTCTTTCTTTAAGTTGCACTTTCATTAACATTTAAAATTTTTATGTTTTTCTCCCCCATTTCTCATTCCATATCTGCTACCACCAAGCCCATTCAGGACCTTTGCACATGCTTTCTTCTGACAAAAATGTTCTTCCCTTAGATCTTTAGTTGGTGGTTCCTTCTCTTCATCCATTCCTTGCTCAGAAGCTACTTCCTCAGAGACCTCCGTAACCACTCTACCTGAGTTAGCGAACCCTTGCCCCACTCCAGTCATTCTCTGTCCTGATATTCTGCTTTATTTTCTGCATAGAACTTACTGATATATGGTATATGTGTTTTATTATTCAGAAATCTCTATCCTCCACTTAGAACGTAATGTCCATGAGGACAAAGCACCATATCTCCAACAGTGCCCAGTGTCATGAATATTGAATGAAGAAAAAACAGAAAAACCAAACTAAATTTTAATAATTAGTTGAATAAAGTTGGCTATCTGAAAAATTTTTTAAAATTATTATGTTTAATTTCAAACATGTACAAGTGGAACAAATCATGCAACGCACCCCACGCCCCCATCACTCAACTTCCGCAGTGCCCAGCTCAGATGCCAGCATATCTCACTTCTATCCCTGCTGCCCTCTCCCCTTAGCCAGGGGACCATTTTGAAGCAAATTCCAGAAAATTATATAAGGTAGTCATGTGATTTCATCTGTAAATATGTAGGAATGTAGTTTTAAATGATAAGGACTTAAAAAAGTAATCACATACCATTATCACAGCTAAAAAATTCTTCAGTATCTCCTTACTGTTGTGAAATGTCTAGTCACTGTTCAAATTTCCCAGATTATCTCATAATTTTTTGTTTGTTTTCCAGTTGGTTTGTTTAAATCAGAATCCAAAGGTGATCCACACATTATTCTGGATTGGTAGGCCTTTTTTAAAAAAATTGAAGTATAGTTGATTTACAGTATTATGTTAGTTTTAGGTGATTGAGCAAAGTGATTGAGTTATATATATATATAT
>NW_020837987.1:3299446-3319844 GCF_003676395.1 Aethalodelphis obliquidens | reverse complement strand
TTTTTTCAGATTCTTTTCCATTATAGGTTATTACAAGATATTGAATATAGTTCCCTGTGCTATACAGTAAATTCTTGTTGCTTGGTATGCCTTTTAAATCTCTTTTCCTCCTAACTTTCTTGAGCTAAACTTTGAAAAGAACAACTAAACTGTACCTACTCAGTGTGTAAAACTGGATCCATTTTGACATGTGTGTAGACTTGTGAAATCATCACCACAGTCTGTTTTTTTAACTATAAGCCCCACTTTCCTCGTTTTCCTTCTTTGCTCACAATTCAAGTATCAAGGTCATTCATCCTGTAGAGTTTCCTGCCTTCTGGCTTGTGCCGGTTGCAGTCCTGTGGTGGTGTTTACCATGGTCCTCTGGTCTCTGTATTTCCTGAACTTGGTAGTTAAGTCTAGCTCTGGGTCTGATTCAGTCTTGATTTTTTGCAGAGAGGCAAGCCCACTTCATAGACAGTTGTGATCTTCCATCAACGAGGGCCTCCCTTTTCTGCCGTGAGCAATTGGCATATCCCTCGTGGGGAGAGAAGCTCTTTCTGACCTGCCTGAGGAAGCTCCTAATGACAGCTGCTCTTGAAGGCCCCAGAGTTTCGTGGTGTCTTCACAGAGGAAACTTCAGCATATGCTGGGCTGTGCTCCCTGCTCCCAGCACTGGCCTCCAGGAGGCCACAGGACTGGGCTGTGGTGAGGTGGGGAACAGGAGGTTGAGTCCTGGCTCTGTCACTCACTGGCTGCGTGCCCCTGGACAAGTTGCTGCACTTCCTTGAGCCTCGGTTTCCTTGTCTGTCCAGTGGGGATAGTGCAGAAGCTGCTTGCCTTGCGCCAGGCTGCTTTAGGACCTGGGGCTCTGAGGGACATCACCACTTTGGTCGTCATCTCCCAGGTGCACTTGAATCTGAGAGATTCCTCTTAAACGTGAGTCCCTGGGCCGAGCACAGATACACGTGTGGTTGCCTTTGCTGTGTTGAGCAAAGAAGCTGGTGCCCGGTCAACATGGTGGCCACGGTGGGACCAAAATTCACGTTTCAGGTTGAGGCTGCCCCAGAGACACAGTCTGGCACCTGAGACATCTCTGGTGGAGGTGGCAGCCTGCAATAGGAAACTGTATTTCTGTGGCTGGTAAAACAAACTGTGATCACAGTTCAGCTTAAAAAAGCATAGAAAGAAGATGGGAAGGAAACTGTCTTCATTGTGCTGCGTTTATCATTCAGGTGGTGGGATGCCGTGCGATTTTTTAGTTTCACTTTTCTGTACTTTTCAAACTATCGTTTCTTCATCTGGAATCATTCCTGAGCCTGCTGAGGACAGAGGGGGCCCCTGGGGTAGCTGCAGGGAGGGCCCAGCGGGGTGGGAGTGAGCCCTCCGGTCTGAGGCCCCGGGATGGGGGAGGCGTGTGCTTCCTCCCTCGGCTGGGTGGAGGCCTCAGCTTCCATCACAGTGGCAACAGATCAGCTGCTGCCCCTTTGGCCAGTGACCCCAGAGGTCCTCTCTGCCAGGAGGTCCCCGTGGCAGTTCTGCTGGAGCATCTTGAGATGCCTCGTGTTCTGCTGAAGTTGTAAATGACACGTCTGTTGAGTATTCACCCTAATTTGTTTTTTTCCAGGTGTTAGTACCCTGCAAAGGAAGCCTGTCAGGCAGTGTTCAGTCTACTTGTCAGTTTGAGTCCTATATTTTGATCCCAGTGGAAGAACACTTTCAGACCTTAAATGGAAAGGTATTCTTTCGTTTCTTGTGGGTCAACCAGGGCCACTCACTCAGTGTTTGGGAGTGGGGGAGGGGAGAGAATCCTGCTTCTCACCCTTTCACGTCTGTGTTACGTGATGGCTTTGACACCACAGCAGCCCTGCTACCTTTGAGGGCGGAGGAGCTGGCTGCAGCCAGGAGGTGAGGCAGGGCCGGGCACCTCTCCCTCAGCCCGTGGGTATTCTGCCGGGGAGTCGGGGAGTGGCTGGGACACCTCCCCAGAGAGGCCCTGTCAGAGCAAGCTGTTTATCCCCAGTGCCCTTGGGATCAGGGACGAATTTCTAATTTAAGAATTTTTTGTTTTGAAATCATCTCAAACCTATAGAAAGTTTCAGTAAGGTACAGAGAACTCTCACATACCTTTATGCCCAGATTGGTCAGCTGTTAGCATTTTGGCCACATCTGTTTTATTTCCTCACCCCTATCCCCATCTATCCATCTGTCTATCTCTCTATCTGTCTACACCACACATTATTACTTTTTCTGAACCTTTTTCAGACAGACTAAAAGTTGCAGACACCATGTCCCTTTGCTTCAAAACAACGTGTATTTCCTATAATACAGCACAGTGATCACACAAAATTTAGCATTGATAGAATACGCTTCTCCAACATACTGTCCTTTTTTAATCTTTTTTGGGTTTTTTGGCCGCACCCCAGCATGTGGGATCTTAGTCCCTGACCAGGGATTGAACCCGCGCCCCCTGCATTGGAAGTGCAGAGTCTTAACCACTAGACCACCAGGGAAGTCCCAGCATACTGTCCTTCAACAAATTCTGCTAGTTGTAATACCCTATTATAGCAAAAAAGATCTATTTTTTTAGATCCAGGATCACGTCTGGGATCATGCAGTGTATTCAGTGGTTAGTCTTTTTAGTTTCCTTCCGTTTGGAACGGCTCCTCAGTCTGTGTCTTTCATGACATTGACATTTTTGTCTTGCTTTGTAGACTCTCCCTCAGTGTGGGTTTCTCTGATGTTTCCCATGATTAGATCGCAGTTATGCCTTTTCAGTAGGAACGCCTCGGAAGGGTGTTTTATCTCTCTCAGTGCATCGTGTCAGGAGGCATGTGACGTCAGTCTGTCTCATTGTTGATGTTAACTTTGGGGTAGGCATTCTCTTATTTTTTTTAAGCGGAAGCAGATAGGTTCCGAGAGGGGGAGGTTCCATCCCTGGTCAGGACTGGCCGTGGTCCCCAGCCTACCCGCAGTCAGGAGTGGGGGCCCACACTGGTGTAGCCGGGGCCGTGGGCATTGGGGGGGGCGTCAAGGAGGGATGGGTCCAGGGGGGTGGGTACCAGTACGCCAGTCTGGGGTGAGGGGTGGTCTGCAGCCCTGTGGCTCCCAAGCATGCTTCCATTTTCCTGTCAGGGATCTGCTCACCACAGCTGCCCGTCAGTTTACTTGTTCTCTTCCTGGTACCCAAATCTACCAAGAGAACAGAGGCACTGGGCTCATCGTGGCTGGTCTTCCCGGGCACCTTGGCCACGGCCAGAGTGATGAGCCGTGGAGGGGATGCAGCGCGCATCCTTTGGTGCTTCTGGGTCGCAGCGTCAGGTCATTCTGATCTCTTATTCAGAGAGGAGAACCTTCTTACTTTTTCCTTTTGCGGAGGGTACAGTGCTTTTGGGTTGCAACATGTGAAAAGAATCAGGGTACTATGTAGCTGGAGTGACAGGGTGAACAAAGAGGGAAGAAAACATGTTAGTATCAGAAAGCAAGCTGGAAGAGTGTTGGTGCCCCCCCAAACCCACACTGGAGCAGAGGCAGGCGGGTGGGGTGAAGTGCCGCATGGGGACCAGGCTGAGGGGTCGGCAGTCACACGGGCTGCTGGTGCAGTGACGGCTCTCTTGTTCCAGGATGTCTTTATCCAAGGAAACAGGATTAAACTAGGAGCTGGTTTCGCCTGTCTTCTCTCCGTGCCCATTCTCTTTGAAGAAACTTTCTACAATGAAAAAGAAGAAAGTTTCAGCATACTGTGCATAGCCCATCCTTTGGAAAAGAGAGAGAGTTCAGGTATTCTGGGAGAAAACCCCTTTCTCCTGATTGGGAGAAATGTGCTTGTTGAACTTCCTCCTGACGCAGCTGTTGTAAACATCCCATAAAATATTCAAGAGCCCGCTAGAAACCTGCATAACTGTTTACAATAATTCCCCCTAAAACTTAATCAGAAAGTCATCCTGAGCCAAGGTGACGTGGATTAGGCTGCTGTGCGTGGTTGCAGATATTGGGTGTTACACACATAGACCTTAGTGGGAATGGCGCCCCCTGGAGTTGTGCAAAGTGGCAGCCCTGGCTTTGTCTCTGGGCCTTGGCTTTAGGGCTACCTCTTACAGCATTATTACCCACCCAGCCCCACTGCTGTGCCTCTTTGAGATCTCATTATTTTTTTTTATTTATATATATTTTTTGCGGTATGCGGGCCTCTCACTGTTGTAGCCTCTCCCGTTGCGGAGCACAGGCTCCGGACGTGCAGGCCCAGCGGCCATGGCTCACGGGCCTAGCCGCTCCACGGCATGTGGGATCTTCCCGGACCGGGGCACAAACCTGCGTCCCCCGCACCGGCAGGGGGACTCTCAACCACTGTGCCACCACGGAAGCCCTAGATCTCATTATTTTTAACAGGTAATAATTCTTTGGTGCTCCACGAAGTTGAGATAACAATTAATGTGCCAAACGCTCCTATCTGAGGCTCTTATTGTCAGGAATCAGGGCTTCCTCACCACAGCCTCACAGGTCATGCCTAGGGTCCCAGATAATTCAGGTTTGGTCCCAGGAAAGGGCTTCAAGAGGACCAGGCTCTCTGGATCCCCAACTGGGCTGCTCTTGGGCGATATCTTGAAATAAGGTCATCCCTCTCCTCCTGTGGAAGATGGAGCGTCAGATCCTGGAGGAGCAGGGCAAAGGGTTGTGGGACTTGCCCTGTTAGGAAACAGTGAAGCCTTCAGCCAGCCTGACCCTCTGTCTCTTTTTCAGAAGAGCCTTCAACACCCTCAGATCCCTTTTCCCTGAAAACCATCGAAGACGTGAGAGAGTTTTTGGGAAGACATGCAGAGAGATTCGACAGGAACATCGCCTCTTTCCAGCGAACGTTCAGAGAGTGTGAAAGAAAGAGCCTCCGTCATCACATAGTCAGTAGCCGTGTCTTGCTTTGCTAAGCGTGCTTTGTCTCAGGCCAGTTCAGAGCACCAGGATCCCTCTCAGTTCACTCTGTAACTTTGCTGCCTCCATCGTTGGAAGTTTTGTTTAAATGTTTCTTTTTACCTATAAAAGTACTACAGACCACTGTAGAAAACTTGAAAATCACAGAGAAGTATAAAGATGAATATTGTTATCATCTATGTTAACCCTAAGGGGAATTTTTTTTCCTACTTTTAATGCATGTACCTAAAAAAAGTTGAAAAACAAATCACACACTTGATTTGATAAGCTTGCTTTAGGATTTAGAGCTTGTCACCCAGGAAATCCATTTTGTGAAACGTTCTCTTTGCCCCAGGACATGTTACATGTCCCGGGTTTTGTGTCGTGGCCTCGGATCATGAGGGTGACCTCTCTCTGCTCTGTGTTGCACAGGACTCCGTGAATGCTCTCTACACCAGATGCCTCCAGCAGCTGCTGAGGGACTCCCACCTGGTAAGCAGCACGATGTTCAAAAGAGACACCTGCCAGAAAGAGAGAGACAAATAGCATATATCACTTATGCGTGGAATCTAAAATATGCCATGAGTGAACCTATCTACGAAACAGAAACAGACTCACGGACATAGAGGACAGACTGGTGGTTGCCGAGGAGGAGAGGGTTGGAGGAGGGATGGAGTGGAAGTTCGGGGTTAGCAGATGTGAACTATTATATATAGGATGGACAAACCACAAGGTCCTACTGTATAGCACAGGGAACTATATTCAACATCCTGTGATAAGCCATAATGGAAAAGAATATAAAAAAAAGAAGGTATATATATGTATAACTGAATCACTGTGCTGTGCAGCAGAAATTAACACAACATCGTAAATCAACTAAATAAACCAAAAAAAAAAAAAGAGAGAGAGAGACTTACAGTTTGCCCACATGCTAGTCCATGCTCTGTAACTGTACTCGTCTTGTCCTCCAGAAAGTGCTCGCCAAGCAGGAGGCCCAGATGAACCTGATGAAACAGGCCGTAGAGGTAAGGGGCCAGGGCAGCGAGGGGAGAGAAGACGGCAGTGCCGGGGGCTCCTTTGTCGCCCACCCCCCACTCACATGCCTTGAACTGGGTCCTGTTGATTTCACAGATGTATGTCCAGCACGATATTTACGACCTGATCTTTAAATATGTGGGGACCATGGAGGCAAGTGAGGTAAGTTCTCCATCATCATCATCTGGGATGGAAGCCCTGTTCTAAGCCTTTTAAGACATTCGAAGCTTCATTAAAATCTCTTGTTAGGATGCTGCCTTTAACAAAATCACAAGGAGCCTTCAGGATCTTCAGCAGAAGGATATTGGTGTGAAACCTGAGTTCAGGTAAGGGTGTGCACTGCTGTGGCCGTGTCCTCAGGGGCTGGGGCACCGTTCGCCATCCCCCCCCACCCCCGAAGCAGCAGTGGCGGCACTGATTTGACATGGTTCAGACCGTGGAGCAGGGCAGTTATTTGTGACCAAAGATAAAGGGGCTGAGGTTGGCAGATGACTGTTTCGGAGCTGGCATGCTCCTGCACCCGCCTGCCAGCATCCGGTGAGTGGGAGCCAGAAGGGGTGGAGTCGTACACAGCTGGTCTCTGGGCAGGCACGCAGCTGACCCAGGTGGGCCCTGCACACAGATGTCTCTCCTCACCTGCCAGTCTGAGGGACCCCTGCTTTAGGGGCATCTCCTTTTGGATTAAGTTTCATTTTATTACAAAAATGTCTAGGGACTTCCTTGGTGGTCCAGCGGTTAAGACTTCGTGCTTCCCTGCAGGGGGCACGGGTTCGATCCCTGGTTGGGGAACTAAGATCCCGCATGCTGTGCAGCTCAGCCAAAAAGTAAAAAAAAAAAAAAAAAAAAAATAATTTATTTTTTTCAACCCCCCCCCCCCCCCCCCCCCCCCCGCCCATTGGCCTATTTCATTCTGGGGCTAAGGCTTGCTGATTTTTTTTCCTAATTTTCTGGTACAGCTACATCACCTGGCAGCTTGATTGGCACCTTGAAAGCTGCTGGGTTTTGCCAGTGACCCGAGTCCGATTACTTCTGAGTTTCTAGTTTTGTTTGTCTTTACTTACGGTTTGCTGTAAGAAATGTGAATCTGAGGTATGGGATTAGATCCGAGAAGGAGGGCCCTCACACCGTGGTCTTATGTGGTCACTTTCCAAATTATTTTGCAGCTTCAACATACCTCGTGCCAAGAGGGAGCTGGCTCAGCTGAACAGGTGCACGTCCCCGCAGCAGAAGCTGGCTTGTTTGTGGAAGGTGGTGCAGCTGATCACCCAGTCTCCCAGCCAGAGAGGTGTGTGCTCGGTGAAGGGACCTGCAGTGGGGTGGCTGCATACATCCAGCTGCAAACATCTGTTGAGAAGCAGTCATCTTAAAGGCTCATAGAGATGGGTGGATGGGCAACAGAGCATTTCTGTGTGAGTGGCCTGGCGTCGGATCTGAGGAGCGGGTGCCTAGTAATGGGGGTCGGGGGGCAGGGTAGGTGAGGCGTCTTTAGGGTGAGAAAATGCTGGTGGAGAAGCAGCGGCCTCAAAAACGAGCCAAACTGGTGATGGAAACATGGGGGTTCAACTGTTAAGTTGTTCTCTCTAATTTTGTATACGTTTAAAATTTTCCATTATAAAAAGTAAAAACAAAATAAGCTAAGAAAAAAGTAATGAGAAGGCAGATCTGTGTGGGCAGATAGGGGGTGATCTTCAAAGCGTATTATCGATGAATGAAAGAACAGGAGTGTGTATGGTACCCTTCCAGCAGCATTGCGGAAAGGGGGCGACTCTGTATCCATATATACAATGGGGAGATCATAGACTGTCTGTGGACAGGTACGTGGGAAGCAACAGCAGTGGCCTCTGGGAAAGAAGTCTGGGTGGCAGGGATGGGAGAGATGTGCACGGTTGGCTCTTTTGTACTTTTTGAAATTTTAAATGTGTGAATGGATTACTTAAACAAAATTTTAATGAGAACAGTAGAGTCAAGCTGCAGGTCGGCATTAGACTCTGAGGTGTATAAAACAGAAATGATCCCGGAGGAAAGAGGCTTCTGGCAGTGCCTCGGGCACGCCTTCAAGTTGTATCCACCATTGCTGACTTCCTTGGGCTCTTTATCTGTCCCGGGAGGTAGCGAGGGGTGGTCTGCTTGCAGTTTGCTTCTTCTGCACGTGTTCAGAGGATGCGAAGCATTCATTTTCCCCTGGAATCTGACATCTATTCAGGACGCTAGAAAGGAAATCGTGCGATTGAATTTCTCCCTGATGTGTCATCTTCCTGGATTGTGGTTTTGTGGGTTGGATGGTGGTGGGGAGTTGATAACACTTGTCGGTCCATTTGAGTCCCAGGATGGCTTTGAACATGTGTTTCCCCCTTGCAGTTAACTTGGAGACCATGTGCGCTGATGATCTGCTATCAGTCCTGTTGTATTTGCTTGTGAAAACAGAGATCCCTAATTGGTAATATTTTTTGTTAAAATGCTTTTTCAAAATGGCAGCACTGTACTGGGGTGGTTTTAGTGTCACTCTAGGAAACTGAGTGCCCCTTATGAGCCAGGTACTGCCCTGCTTTCGTCCTGCAAGGGGTGGCTGTCATTCCATGTACAGATGGGGAAACTGAGCCAGCGAGCTTACGTTTCTCATTCTGGAGCATGTGGCTAGTCAGTGGCTGAGCGGGAAGCAGACTCCAATTCTGTCCGGCTCCAAAGCCCATCCTTTTCCCACAGAAATGCAAGTTCCCTGTATAATTACCAGCTCTCTAAAAACTAGCCCATTCCAGGAAAGTCGCAAGTAGCTTCACTTATTTTCCTAATTGTGCTCCCTCTAGATAAAGACCCAGGGACAAGCAGCCCTGGCTCCCAGGAGCCAACCGACTTGATGATGAAGCCAACAGCATTGTTTCTGCCAAAGTGTTAATTGGGTATACAACAATAAAACTTTTTTCTTCCTTCTATTAGGATGGCAAATTTGAGTTATATCAAAAACTTCAGATTTAGCAGCTCAGCAAAAGATGAACTGGGATACTGCCTGACCTCAGTTGAGGCTGCAATTGAATATATTCGGCAGGGAAGCCTCTCCGTTAAGCCACTGGTAAGACCTCCCTCCTTCTCTGCCCTTTTTTTGTGGGTGTCACGGCGTGTGTGATGGGGTTCTCAGGGTGGTGTGGGGGAGGGGCCGTCAGAGATGCTCTCCCGAGAGAATGGGGCCTCAGCCCAGTGAGTGAACACTAGGCCCCCGTAGGTTGTGAAAGTTTGCGCGTTATCTTGTCCTTCACATTGTTGATCTGCTTCATTAATCCCTGTCATCCTCAAAAGCACACGGGCAGAAGGGGAAGCTAGAAGCGGTGAACCTGGGGTATCCTGATCATGATGGGCAGGAGATGAGATTACTAACGTCTGCAGTTTTCAGGACTCAGTGTCCCTATTATTATTTTCTTGGTTGATTGATGAGCTTTGGCTAGTGGAGGCGATGATGTTCCCATGAGAACTGTGAGACTCTTGAACCAAGGTTGCACTGCTGGCTTATTTCACTGCCATACCAACCAGCAAAACATGACAGTACTCACAGAAATTGCAAAGTTGAAATCAATCGAATGAAGAGATTTCTGTATTAAAAACCAAGAGTCCTGGGACTTCCCTGGTGGCGCAGTGGTTAAGAATCTGTCTGCCAGTGCAGGGGACACGGGTTCGAGCCCTGGTCCAGGAAGATCCCACATGCTGCGGAGCAGCTAAGCCCGTGCGCCACAACTACTGAGCCTGTGCTCTAGAGCCCGCGAGCCACAACTCCTGAGCCCACATGCTGCAACTACTGAAGCCTGCACGCCTAGAGCCCGTGCTCAGCAACAAGAGAAGCCACTGCCCCACAACGAAGAGTAGCCCCCGCTCGCCGCAATTAGAGAAAGCCCACATGCAGCAACAAAGACCCAAGGCAGCCAAAAAAAAAAAAAAAACCAAAAAAACACCAAGAGTCCTGAGGATTGAACTTCGATCTTAATTTTCCCCTGATGTTAGAAGCTCCCAAAGTAATAAGTTGAAACACGTGGAAAAGAACATAGGCCTGTTCAGACAGGAACACTCGGGTACAAGCAGTTCCCTGAATTCATTTATTGTTAACATGTTTATGTATTTTCTAGTCTTTTTCCTTGCCATGTATACTTTACATAATTGAAATTGTAATGTAGATAGCCTTGTATACTTTTTCCCCAAAATGAAGAGTTCTATTTTTTTCTGATTAGAAAACTATTTGCTTGTAACTAATATGTGAAATATAAAAAGTAGCAGTGAAGACAACAAAAGCCTCCCATAAACACACTAGTTGGGGATGACTTATTAACATTTTGGTATATGTCTTTTTTCTGCACTTATACAATTATATTTTTAAACAGAATTTGAGCTTATGCTGCACTTGCTGGCACATAGCCTGACAGTATCACGGTGCTTGCTGAAGAATTAAGTTCTGCTCTGATTTGATTGCCCACACACATACGCAGGTGAAATTAGAGGCTGTGCATCTCATCTCAGATGTGGCTGGCTGTGACTCCCGTGAAAAGTTGTTTCTAATTTAGGGGGAAATTATTAACATTCTAGAATGCACATGTGTGTGTTCACGGGCGCCTCTGCATACACACAGGTCTGCAGAGTCAGAAATGTCACTCGGGGCTTCCCTGGTGGCGCAGTGGTTAAGAATCCACCTGCCAAGGCAGGGGACACGTGTTCGAGCCCTGGTCCGGGAAGATCCCACATGCCGCGGAGCAACTAAGCCCGTGCGCCACAACTACTGAGCCTGCGCTCTAGAGCCCACGAGCCGCAACTACTGAGCCTTGCGTGCATACTGCAACTACTGAAGCTGGCACGCCTAGAGCCCATGCTCTGCAACAAGAGAAGCCACAGCAATGAGAAGCCTGTGCACCGCAACGAAGAGTAGCCCCCACAATTAGAGAAAGCCCGTGCCTAGCAACAAAGACCCAGTGCAGCCAAAAATAAAATAATAAATAGATAAGTTTATAAAAAAAAAAAAAAAAGAGATGCCACTCACTTCCAGAGTTGGGCAGCAAGATTTCTTAGTTTGAATTGTCTTCTGTGAGGTTCTAGGAACACGTGTTGTTCCCATGGTGCCTGCGGAGGTTTTCCATCATGGCCCTGCCCTTCTGGTTCTTTCCCTCTGATGGGTCTCCCCTCCTGGACCCACTACCCTGCAGAGGACTTGCCTGATGCTCCTTGCTGGGGCCAGGGGTGCCCCTTGTCACCTGGAGGGAGGTGCCCACCTCTTGAAGGTGCTCCCGTCCCCTTGCTGCACCCATCCTGTACCACAACCATCCTGCTTTCTTACTTTCCGTGGCATGTAGGCAGGAAGTCCAATGCTTGAAGGCCTTTGGCCAGAGAGTAAAGAGGTGGTTGACCAAACACTAACAGTCAGCTTCTCACACATACTTTTCTTTCAGAAAATATTCCAAGTGGGATTGTGGCAGTGTTTGAGGCGTGGCCCCTCTTGTGCTGGTGTTGGTTTGAGTCCAGCCCTTGGGCAAGTCAGTTTGTCTCTCTGAGCCTCTGTCCCTCCTGTCTACACTGGGGATCGTGTTAGGTATTTCACCCTTGCCAGGTTGTTGCGAGGATCAAATGTCATATTTGAAAGTGCCTTTTTGAAGTGTTACGTGATACTGATGCCCTTCCTTGATCTGGCAACACCGGCATCTGGATGCCTCTGTTTCCTGGCTGTCTGGTGCATCCTGCGTGAATAGCCCCAAGGACGGCCATTAGCTTGGGTGGGCAAGGGGGGGACACAGCCCAGTGCGCCCGTCTTGTCTGGGCTGTCAGACCCTGGTCCTGCCCTCCCGGATTGGAGGGTGGTTGGTCCCCCTGGAATTGCAACAAGGCTGCATCATCCTCTCAGCTGGCCGTGGAGCCCGAGCCTTGGGTCTTGAGTGGGTCAGGCCTGAGAGACGTCCTTCTACCTTTATGGACAGAGCAGGTGTTGTGGCTTCCTTGTCTTTTGTGATGCCAGCGTTGGGATTCCGTCTGTGGCATTGCCTGTGCCTTAGTGCAGTTCCGTCTAGGAAAGTGCGAGGCCACGGCTGCTTGTTGGTATTGATAGAATTTCCCGGGGAAGGAGCCCAAGTGTATCTCCACACAGCAGGTGAGGTTTCTGAAAAGCATTAAGGACTAAGTGTTAGGAAATCAAATAACGTTTTACTGTTGACTCTTTATATACTATAATGTAGTTTCACAGAAATTTTCTCCCCAAGACATAATCATACTTGAGATGACCGTAAACATTCTTTAAGCATGTTCATTAATGAAGACTTGAGCTTTTTTGAAAATAACCATTACTGGGATGACTCTAGATTTACCTTTGTGGACAGAAAAAAATGGAGGAGAACCTTGAAAGGATCTCCACCCTTCTCTGCTCCAGCTTTGCAGGTTTTTTTCACATTACTGGGCTTCCAATAAATAGTATTTACCTTTTCCCGAATTGGTCTTAGCTGATATGCTATCTCTTCTGGTTGCTCAGTCTTCCCTGACCAGTCAGTCCTGGAAGACCTGCCTCTTTTCATCAGTGCCCTTCAAACAGTCACCTAAGTGGAGGAAGGAGCCCCAAATTTACCTGAACAATAAGGTCTTTGATGTTTCTCTGATTTACAGCTCAGCTGTAGATCCCTGAATAAAACAGGTTGATCGAGCCTTACACAGCATATACCGACGGGGAGCAAAGGGAGCTCTATGTCTGAGGGTTGGTGTTTGTCTGCCAAGACAACCCCATGAGGGCGGCTGGCATGAGGGGCCCTGCTTGGCAGTGGGCCCCAGAAATGCTGCCACCTCTGTCTTTAACTGGACCTCTTCGGCAGAACCTAGGGGGCCACAGAGAGAAATGTTCCCATAATTTTCTCAGGGTTTGGTGAGTTCTTCTGGCAGCAGCTGGCTGGAAACAATTCCATCTGTTTCCCACCAAGATTCTTTTCGAGGAAGTTAATTTGTTACCAATTTAGTCACAGGTGCTCAAGTGAGCATTGAAGTGTCTCACTGGAAATGATTTCATAGAGAAAGGATACATTTTTAGATTTCTATATCCAGGTAAAAATTACCTGCACTGTGAAGACCTGAGTTTATTCTTGGGGTGGACCCCATATTTTATTGGACTTTGGGCCAGTGGCCGTGTTGTCTGATGTTTTAGTAAGTATGTTCAAAAAGCAGGACCCTTCTCTCTCTTGCTGGTTCACACTGGGAAGGGTAGACCAGCCTGTCACATGGTTCCCCTGTCTGTGGACCCAGGTAACATGCAGCGGACAGGGCTCTGCAGGCATTAGGACAGTTGTTTTGAGAGGAGGGGGAGGCCGGGACAATCCAGGTTTCCACGTGGGGGATGGTGCTGTGTGCATGCCACATTTCACACTTAGAGATGCCACATTCCACATACACACACACACACACACACACACACACACACACACACACGGAACCATCGTGCTGCCCCCTCCCAGATTCCTGCCAGGAAGCTGTCATCAGAGCCCCACTTCCTGGAGAGGCAGACAGGGAGCCCCTCTCCCAGCCTGATGAGGGTCTGTTGTGCGGCTCCCTGGGGGCGGGGAGAGGCACTGCTGGTCCTGTTTTGTGGGAAACAGCAGGGAGCGTTCCTGGGTCCTCTGTTTTCAAGGATCTGCACTGACAGCTCACGACGTGGGATAAAATGGGTTGTCGGCTTTTCTTGCAGGAGTCCGAGGGGTTTGGTGACAGACTGTTCCTTAAGCAGAGAATGAGCTTGCTGTCTCAGCTGACCTCAACTCCCATTGACTGCTTGTTTCAGGTAAGACACGCAGAGGTCCTGCGGGCACAGATATGTGAGGGGCTCTCCATCCTCCCACACCTCTGTAGAATCCATCAGGGTGGTCTGCGTAGTTCAGTGTAGGAGTTCATTTTGTGCTCGAGGGAGCGATACGGATGCTGGATCAGCTCGGCTGCCCGTCTCCCCCGACGTGAGCTGCGCCGTAGCCCCACTGGGCAGCATAGCGAGGGCACCGGGCCCTGCGTGTGGAACCCTCTGCCCGGCTGTCCTCCTCTCCCCATCTGGCGAAACATGGCTGGTCCTTCCCAGTCAGCTCAGTGGCGCCTCACTGGCAGCTCTGCCAGAACTGACGCCTCTGCTTGGCTCCGGGAGCCCCAGTTACAGATGTTCATGTGAGTGTGCTGGGCTGGGAGCAAGGCACCTGGTGGTGGTCGGATCCTCAGGCAGAGGCAGGCGGCTCCTTCCTCAGATCTGACCTACCGCTGGGAGGCTGGCGCGGTTCCCTACGAGGCAGCCGTCAGAGGGCCACCCGGGGCCAGGGTGGGTTCCACGGAGGAGGACCCAGAGCTGTGCACTCCTCAGAACATCTCACTCCCTGTGGGGAATACATCCAGGCCTCACAGGTGAGCCCTGCAGGTTCGCTTGTTGATGGGGTCTTGTGATAATTGCAGCTGTCCTGCAAACCAAGGCTCTACTGGATTCCTAGACGATTTGACCCTTTAATGGGGGTCGAAGTCTACACCAAGGCTTAGGATGTACTGCCCCCCTACTCCTGCGGCTCTGGGAATTTTGTCATGTCGTTGTTTCTTTAGTTTTGGAAAAACCCTAACATTTATAAAAATAAAAGAGAGTAGTGCAATTAAGGAACTCCCGTGTAGCCATCTCCCAATCCTGTTTCATTTCTGTCCCCTGCCCCACTTTTCCCCGTCCACCCAAATTATTTTGAAACAAGTCCCAGAGAGCAAATTGTTTCATCCATCCATACGTAGATGTGTGTTTCAGTAAGGATGCTCAGAAAATTCACACCTTAGAGAGCGAATAGTTCCTTCACATCAATAGTGCTTTTGATGTCACTTTTTAGCACATCGCATCAGGTAACCAGAAAGAAGTGGAAAGACTTCTGAGCCAGGAAGACCGAGATAAAGATGCCGTCCAAAAGATGTGTCACCCTCTGTGCTTCTGTGATGACTGTGAGAAACTCGTCTCAGGGTACGAGGGTCCTATGTGGGCTCAGCGCCAGGAAGGGGGAGACTCGGGGCCTGGGCGGAACTTTCCCACTTGTTTGCTGTGAGATTTGGAATAAGGAACTTATCCTCGCTGCACTCTGCTTCCTCTGCTGTGAAGTGGAGAGAGTAATGTCTGTCCCTTTGGAGAATCAAGTGGAATAAAGATTGTAAACATACCTGGCACCCTGCTAGGCTGCTTTACCAGGGGAGGTGGGCAGAGGGCGTGCCCCAGGCTCGGAAAGTGGATTTTAGGATGGGAGGACTGTCGGCTCCTGCCTGTAACCTTTCTGGTTTCTCCTTATCCTTATTGGGCTCTTTTGCTGGTTGTCAAGGCCTGGAGGGGTGGGTGGGGAGAGAGGCCCTGAGGAAGTCGGGGCTTCTGCTCTCTGGGACACGGTAGAGGAGACCCAGCTTGGATCATACCTGGAGATCTGTCTTCTTGTCCCAGGACCCTGGTGTATTTCTCTGTATCCTCTTTCTCTTTTAGGAGGCTGAATGACCCCTCCATTGTCACTCCATTCTCCAGAGACGACAGGGGTCATACACCACTCCATGTGGCTGCCCTTTGCGGTACGTGGGCAAAGGGATGGGGCCGAGGATGGCCCTGCAGAGAGTGGGTGGCTGCTGGGGCTTACCGTGTGGATGCTTGGTACTGCCCCTGGGCTGGTGGTCCAGCCAGGGAAGGCTTGAATCTGAACTATGAGAATGGCCTCAGAATTGGGGTTCTTATATTCCTCCTTTAAAAAATATAACTTTACTGTCTTTAATTTATTTTTTTATTCTTTTTTTTTAAACATTCTTTTCCAGTATAGTTCATCATAGGACATTGAATACAGTTCTCTGTGCTATACTGTCTTTTAAAGTGCACATGCAAAAAAAAAATGTGCACTTTCAAGGTAGAAAACACAAACACAAGCATCTGTAGTATCACCCGCCATTCTGTCTCCCAGAGATCATTTTGATTCATGACTGTCTGAAATGTCAGCATGCTTGTGAGTGTGTGTGTGTAAAATAGATGATGCTGTGGGGATCATACTTTTCTGTACGGTGCTTTTTTCACTCGGCGACACGTAAGAACATTTCTCCATGGCAGTATTTTTTTACTGGTTGCGCAGTATTCCATCCTGTAGATTGATGCACCATGGACTCTTCTGTGGATATCTAAGGCTCTTTTCTCCTACCTTCTGTGGCTGGGGGCTGGACTGCAGCCGAGTCCCCTCCAGGGGCTACCCCAGAGTGTTTGGAATCTGCAGAGTCTGACTTCACGTTAGCACTTGTTCCCCCTAAGCAGAAAAATGCCTCCCGGCGTGTCTCGTGCCAGGGGATGAGAGGGTGAAATAATGCCATGGCTTCGCTTGCAGGGTTTGGAAAGCCCGCTCTCTTCCCTTCTGTTCTGTAGGGCAGGCATCCCTCATCGACTTTCTGGTTTCCAAGGGCGCGGTGGTGAACGCTACAGACTACCATGGCTCCACCCCGCTGCATCTTGCGTGTCAGAAGGGCTGTCAGAGCGTGACGGTGAGCATCTGGGCTCGGACGGGCTGGCTCTGCACGCGGCTTTGCAGGGCTGGCCCCTCCTGTGTTCCACACTGGCTCGGTCGGGCCGCAGGGAGGGCTGGGGTCTCAGGCACCTCACGGAGGGTCTGCTGGGCAAAAGCTATTAGGTGTAGATTTGAAATGTCTCGGTAATATGGGGGAGGAAGGGTGGGGCTGTAGATTTTTTTAATCTCTAAACTTTATTTTTTGTATCATACTTTTAAATAATGAGATAGGATTTTCCTTCACCCACCCCCAAGGTACTAGAAATATTTTAAATAGGGCCCCAAGATGGACTTTCCCGTAGACTTAACATCTACTGATGAGAAGACGGGCCAGAAACTAGAAAGGCAAAATTATTTTGCCGATCAGTGACGTTTCAATTTCAGCTTAAGTTGTTTGGTACATAAAGTGCCTCAGTTACTGCTAGTGATTGATGGGGGTTGTTTTTCTTTCTTTCTGTTTTTCTATTTTTAACTTTTATTGGAGTAGAGTTGATTTACAATGTTGTGTTAGTTTCACGTGTTCAGCAAAGTGAATCAGTTATACATAAACATATATCCACTCTTTTTTTTTTTTTTTTTTTTTAGTAATCTCTAAACTTTTTATCAGGAAGGATGAGAGTGAAGATAATATTTTTTGCTTTGGTTTTTTAAAATTAAAAATAATTTTGGGGGCTTCCCTGGTGGCGCAGTGGTTGAGAGTCCGCCTGCGAATGCAGGGTACACGGGTTCGTGCCCCGGTCCGGGAGGAGCCCACATGCCGTGGAGCAGCTAGGCCCGTGAGCCATGGCCCTGAGCCTGCGCATCCGGAGCCTGTGCTCCACGACGGGAGAGGCCACAGCAGTGAGAGGCCCGCGTACCGAAAAAAAAAAAAAAAATTTTTTTGTTTAAAAGTATAGTTGATTTACAGTGTGTTAGTTTCAGGTATATAACAAAGTGATTCAGGTATATATGTGTGTGTGTATATATATATATAAAATGTGTTTCTCTCTCTATATATAATATATATTCCTTTTCAGATTATTTTCCATTATAGGGTTGATATAATTTTAATTGTAGTGTAAGTAGATAAGGTTGAAAATGGAGACCAGCGACTTCCCGCTGTGAGGCTCTAGGCCGTGCTCCTGAGGAAGCACGCGCCTGCACTGCCGGGCTTGCTGGTGCTCACTGCTCTCCCCTCTCCTTTGGAAGCTGCTGCTGCTGCACTACAAAGCCAGCACCGAAGTGCAAGACAACAACGGCAACACCCCTCTGCACCTGGCCTGCACCTACGGCCACGAAGACGTAAGTGGTCCTTGCTGCGCCGAGGGCGGCCGTGTTTACCCTTTCTCACAGAGAAAAGTGAATTTCCAGTCGGTTGAATGTCGTATTTTATGTTGACAGTTATTGGAACATTTGGCATATAATTTTTTTAATTAAAAAATTTAAAAACACATTACAGATGCTGTATTGAAATAACAGAAATCTAAAACATAATTGTCTTTTCCTGAAATGAAATCATGTGCATTCATCTCCGCTACCATCTGCTTCTTACCTTTCTTCATACTCAATTTTTACATTTTATATTTTTAAAGAAATATCAAGGAATTTCATCATTTCCGTGTTTGCTTAATATTTAACTCTGTGTGTGTGTGTGTGTGTGTGTGTTATTCTTTTCCTAACCACCCTCTCTCACTTCTCTCCATGCTAATATCCAGGTAGATTTATACAGATGTGGGTTGAGCCTGGGTTAGGTGGTTGATGAGCGAAAACGAGATCATACCCTACACGATTTTATGCAGCTTATTTTCCTAACTTAATCATGGGCATCCCATAGGTCAATAAATGTAGATCTAACCCGTTCTGTAATCGCGACACATAGTCTATGACGTGTGTTGTGTCAGGGTCCTTAAGACCACTCCCCAGTTCAGTGGTTCGCTAGGAGGGCTCACAGGATGAGCATATGGTTGTATGCACAGCTGTGATTTATTGCAGTAAAGGGACACAGAGCAAAATCAGCCAAAGGGAGGGTCCAAGGATGAAGTCCGGAGGACACTAGGTGCAGGCTTCCAAGCGCATCTCCCTGTGGAGTCACTCAGGACAGCTTATTCCTCCAGTAACGGGTCGTTAACAACACGTGCAAAGTGTTTTCCTTCTGGGAAGCTCATTGGGGACTCAGTGCCCAAGATTTTGGTTGGAGGCTGGTCGTGTGAACACCCTTTTGCCTAGAACATTTCAACATTCCAGACTCCCAGAAGGACAGCAGGTGTTCAGCATAAACCACTGTTGGGCAAACTAGGCCCACTGAGCCCCTCTCATCAGTCAGGGGACTGTGAGAACACTCCCCAGATCCAAGCTCCCAAGGAGTATCGCAGGTCAAGGGGGCCAGCCTTGCAAGCAGGCCTTTCCGGGGATGGCGGTCTCAGGCCTGCTCTGGTGACTCCTTTCTGCACATGATGTGTGACAATTTATTCAGCCATTTCTTATTGAATGGCAGTTGGGTTCTTTAAAAACAAAAACAAAAACCATGTGTCCTGATCAGGTGATCTGGAACCCTGGAGGTCTAATGTTCTGTTACTGTATGTTTGCTTGGCAGATGGTGCCTTGATCGAATTGGGACGTGGGCCGAGGCTGCGGGCTGCACAGATCTGCCCAAGGCCGGGCCTGTGAGTTCACAGCGGCCTTTCCCATTCTGTTTGCAGTGTGTGAAGGCTCTGGTCTACTATGACGTGCAGTCCTGCAGACTAGATATTGGTAACGAGAAAGGAGACACTCCCCTGCACATTGCTGCCCGCTGGGGTTACCAGAGCATCATAGAGACGTTGCTACAGAACGGAGCGTCCACAGAGATCCAGAACAGGCTGAAGGAAACGCCCCTCAAGTGTGCGTTAAACTCAAAGGTAGCCTTTTTCATCTCGGAGCAGCAGTATGACTTTAAACGATATCAGCATCCGCAGCTTAGGTCTTGGCCGAGCTGTTCAAACCGTGCATTAGTCCCCAAGGCTAGAACTTGGCCGCATCTTCTCTGCTGCACTCGGGACCTGGTCGTTCATGGGTTTTACCTATTCATCTTATTTTCCATCTTAGTAGGCGATTTTCACAGTGTCATGCCAAGAGCTGCTCCCAGCAGAGTTTGCCCCGGCCTCTGAGTGCTGTTGGTTTCTGGGCAAGTGGAGTGAGAGTAAATGGACGGTGGCTCCGGCCGGGAAGAGCGGGGACAGGGTGTTGGAAGCAGCAAGCATCGGCTCTGTTTACCTGTTCCTTCACCCTCAGCGCCTAAAACTTTATTCTGATTTGGCCAACTTCGAACGTCGTTGGGTGTAATTTCCTTCATAAATGATTCATTAATGAACTACTAGCCCATCCTGCTGGTAACTTCTGGAAGCACGTAGTTTGGGGCCACATGTCATGCACTGCTTGCTCATGAGCAGGTGGGGAGCGATGGGAGCTTCCAGAGGTCTCGCCTCCAGGCAGCAGCTCTGTTGAAGGGGTGTCCTCAGAGAAACGTGTTTGGCCAACTAGCCAGAGGAAGCCCAGGGCCACGTGCGACGGCCATCCGAGGTCCTGATGCCCAGAGCATCCCGGCTAGTGGCTCACATAGGTGATGTTTTAATACAGGTCTCCAAATGTCTCCCTTTGCACAGGCCCTACTTTCTGCCTCTTGATGTTTTATAATTTCCAGTCCTCTTCTAGGGAGTTCTTTTAGTTTGTTCATGTCTTCTTCTAGGAGTAGCACAGTTTTTGTTTTTAAACCACTTTACTGAGGGATGATTGACATACAAAAAGCTGTACGTATTTAGTGTATACAACTTGTTGAGCTTGGAGACAAGTCCACACCCATGAGACCAACACCACAATCTGTGCCATAAATACATCCATCACCTCCAGAAGTTTCCTCCCGCCCTCTTTATTTATCGATTATTATTATTGTTTTGTGTGTGTGATAAGAACACAACATAAGACCTGTAGGAGTGTGGGGTTTTTTT
>NW_020837987.1:3274198-3299346 GCF_003676395.1 Aethalodelphis obliquidens | reverse complement strand
TTTTTTTGCCGTACGAGGGCCTCTCCCTGTTGTGGCCTCTCCCGCTGCGGAGCACAGGCTCTGGACGCGCAGGCTCAGTGGCCATGGCTCACGGGCCTAGCCGCTCCGCGGCATGTGGGATCCTCCTGGACCGGGGCACGAACCCGTGTCCCCTGCATCGGCAGGCGGACTCTCAACCACTGTTCCACCAGGGAAGCCCAGGAGTGTGGTTTTTGAAGGTTTAAATCCCTGCTCCTGACCCGGGGGCCTCAGCTGCCCATGCCTTCACGGGGTCTCAGCTTTGCAGCAGCCAGAGCCATGGGACTAGGTGATCCCACCCTTGGCCTGAGATGTCCATGAGGGGCTGAGGGCACCTCTGCACTGGAGCTTCTCCAAAGGCCTTTCCAGAGGGAGCTCTGCAGACACAAGGAGCAGATGGCCTTCTGGGCTCAGCTCCGAGCTGGTCCCACTTAAGGCCCGTGGCTGCCAGTGGAAAGGTCACACTTCAGGCCTGTGGCCCACCAGCCCAGGCCGGATGAGGCAGCCTTTGGGGCCCCTCTGTGCCTGGGCTTCCCTTGTCCGCTGAGCCCATTCGTGGGGAGCACTGGCTCCTGCTGTTGAACTTAGCGTGGTCCTGAGTAGGTTCCCGCCTGCTCTGGGCCTTGGTGTCCCCCCTGTCTCTCCGAGGGCCTGGCTGGGCCACACGGCTTTCCAAGGAGGTGGGCGCAGTGGGGCCATAGGAGTGATGAGACCTCGGCGACCCATCTCAGTACTTTTCGCGTCCCCTTTGGCCTCCTAGATTCTGTCCATGATGGAAGCCCACCATCCGTCGTTCGAGAGGGGGCAGAAGTCTTCAGAGGTAAGAGAACGGGGCTGCGCTTGCCGGCCCTACTTGAGAGCAGCCTCTGTCTGGCCCTCACCCACCCCTCACCGGGCTCCCTGGCTGCAGGTGCCCGCGCGGCCCCCTCAGTGCCCCGTGGATTCCGTCAGCCAGGGCTCCTGCGCTTCCAGCTTCTCATCCGCGTCGCTGAGCTCCAGGCAAGAGGAGCCCAGAAAGTTCTACAGGGAGGTGAGGCCCCCGGACCGGAGGGCAGAGAGGGGCGGGGGGCGGCCTGTGTTCTGGGGGCCAGTTAGAGAGCCCCTGGGGCAGCGTGTCTGCTGTGGTGAAGGTCAGCGCCCTCGAGGGGAGCCCGGCCAGCCTCACCCTGCTTGCCCTTCATGGACGGACGTGTGTGCCTGTGTGTGCGTGTGTGTGTGTGTGTGTGTGTGTGTGTGTGTGTGTGTGAGAGAGAGAGAGAGAGAGAGAGAGAGAGAGAGATGGGAAGGGGGGTATTCTAAGAAAAGTACAGGTAAAGTCACCTGTAGGTCCACTGCTTTAAGATCATTTTACGAAGTAAATTCTCTGCCCTTATCCCCCTCTCCGTCAGCACCCCTGTTAACCTGATGTGTCTCGTTCCTGACTTCCTGCAGACTTTATGTAGACGTGTACATGTTCTCACACATTGTGTTTGGTAAAAGCTGACTCAGCCTGTTTTGTTTGTCTGTGTGTTTTTTTCCGTCTAACCTACCTTAGACCTTGTCCATTGTCAGCCCACAGAGCAGACCATGGCGTGGATGTGCCCATCCCCTGCAGGTGGGGAGCCCTCACTGACTCCGCCCCGGGCTCCTCCTTCGCTGTCACCCCCAGGCTGTGACCTGCTCTCGGAGGGCCCAGTAAGCCTAGCTCGATGCAGAACCGCAGGAAAGAAAGCCAAGAGGCGTGCTCCAGAGTCTAACAGAGGCCTGGAGGCGTTCCTGGGGGGGTGCCCTCCCTCATGGTACCTGTAGCTGGCAGATAATGAGAGCTGAATAGATGCAGGTCTGAAGGGTGGCTGCCCTCTTGGGAAGCGCTCGTGCTCCCAGGTGGCTGTCGTCCCACCGTGCCACATGAATGGCAGGTCATCTTACAGACCTTATGCGGAAGGTGCGGGGGATGTGTTTGAAAGATACTGAATGAGATCAAGAGGCACATGAAAGCTACTAGGTTTTTATTATTTCTATTCTTATTGTATTATTATAAGTTTCCTTACATTCTTTTTTCTTTTATTAAGGTAGAAAAACTCTTAAGAGCCATTGCTGATGGAGACCTAGAAATGGTGAGTTTTTAGAAGGAATTTCAGCAGCTTGCTCTCGGCTTAAGCAGCTGTGCTCATGTGTCTTGTCTCCAGGTGGGTCAGGAGCTGTCAGGGTTCTTTGTTTACGTTCACGCAGAAGGGGTGCATTTCATGAGTACTTGCTGATGGGATGGGACGTGCCCCCCGCAAGTAACGAGGCAGGCGGAATAAAGCTGCAGTGTGAGCCTGTCCCTGCCCTTTAGACATTCCTATTCCAGGAGGGCAGCGATGTTGGCAAGAGGACCAGCCTGTGTCCAGGGGCACAGAGCACAGGCTCGGGGCCAGAGTCCACTAGCCGGGAGCAGGGTGAACAGACCGGGCGGGGAAGGGTGGAGGTGGCGAAGGGGAGGCCAGAGCCCAGAGGGCGTTGGTGTGGCCCTGCAGGAGTTGTGGGTGGTGTGAATCCCTGGCTGGGAGGCTGAGTCTCAGACTTGGGGCTCCAAGGGCTCACAAGCAAGTGTCCGAACGAGATGGTGCTAAGGTGTCAGGGAACATCTATGATGAGATCACTGGAGACGCCCATGGGCAGTTCCCCTGGCTTGCCTTTGGCTTCCTGAAGGCTTTTCTGTCTTCCATTTTAAAAGGAGGGGTAAATTAGCGCTTACCAGATTAGGAGGCCTGAGTGGATCAGATTTACAAGAGTGCTTCACAGGGATGTGTATTTCAAGAGTGCTTTTTGCCAATGATGGAGCTTGAGGTGGTGGACAGCAGTTCCTGGCATCTGATCACCACAGCCTGCGGGGTGTTGAGAATCGGAAGGTAGTTGGCAGTGTCTCAGCCTCTGCCCAGAGGCCACTGTGAATACATCAGCCTGATGCGTGGTTACTCGGGGCGGGGGGAGGACACAGGCGTCTGGATCTGGCTGTTGCTCCCCTAGAGAGACCAGCCCCAGGGCACCCAGTGTTCTTGGGGGGAAGCAAAGAAAGAGTGTCTCAGGCTCCCTGTGAGCCGCGGCGAGAGCCAGTGTGGAGAAGAGACTGTGACCATCCCTGCGTCGTGACGCGTCTGCCCTGTGCCCGAAGCTGCCGCCCCTCGGCTCCCTTACCCCCGCCTTGTTCCTTCTAATCACCGAGAGGAACTGCCCTCGGTCCGGTCCGTCCCAGCCAGTCTGTTAGGTGAGGCCCCGGTTCAGGTGAGGGCTTTGGCGTTTCCACCCTGAGGAGCATCTGTTGTCAGAAACGTGGAAGGGACCTGGAGCGGGGGATGTTTGGGATTGAACGGGGTCTTCCTGGGGCCCTTTGTCACTCCTTGCAGGCTTTTGCTGACTTCCTCAGTGCTCAGAACCAGGCCTAGAAATGTATTTATGTTGTTTTCTTTTCTCACGTTTAATATCCTAGAAACTTGTGTTTACTGGAACATAAATTTGACCTGTTAGGGTCTTTTCGGTGCTTTCACCTGTGGGCTAGGGCATTAAAGTGGAAAGGACACTGGCGTGGCATCAGAGAGCCTGTGATTAGGTTCTGGCCACCACCTCCTCATCCTGTGGCCTTGAACAAGTGGCCCCCGGAGTGAGTCTCCTCCCCCGTAGGATGAGACGGACCAGTTGTTGAAAGCGGACAGTTAGATGACGTAAGAGGAGGTGCTCACGAAATGCTCCAGGACAGGGCTCTAAAGCCATCACACTGAAGCAGCACCGCTCTGCCCCTTTTTAAGATGGAAGAAGAGAATCTGCCGCAAGCTGCAGAAATGGGAGCTTAGACTCTCTCTGTCACTACTGAAAGGATTGAGAAAGGCTTGAGCACAGGTGAACCCTGGAATCCTCAAGAGGGAGCAGCCATCATTTATAAGTTACTTTGGTGGTTGAGGAAATGTATCAATACGTCCTGATTAGAGAAGTGTGTGTGTGTGTGTGTATGTGTGTGTGTGTGTGTATGTGTCTGTGTCTGTGTGTCTGTGTGTGTGTCTAAGATACCATAACTTGTAAAGAAGCTGAGGATGGGTTTTAAGTCCCTATTTCTCCTTACTGCCCGGCGCCAGGTGCGTTACCTGTTGGAGTGGACAGAGGAGGACCCGGATGAAGCGGAGGATGCTGTCAGGGCGGTGGATCTTGAATTTTGTCACCCCTTGTGCCAGTGCCCCAAATGTGCTCCAGCTCAAAAGGTTTGGCTTTTCTTCTGTTGGGGGATGGGCAAATTCTTCTTTTTCCCCTTAGGAAAGTTGTCTGCTTCTCAGCCAGCTAACGGCCGAGTGGCTGGTTGTAGGTGTCCCCTGAGATACAGCTCAAGGTAGAGGAAAGTGGACACTCATGCAGGATCTGGCTCCGGCTGCCTGCTTTCTGAATGGGCAGGTCAGGGAACAGGGCCATGAACGCGGGCTTAGTGTTTCAGTGGTTCTCAGGGCCTCTGAGTCACAAGGCAGGAGCTTATGAACAGACATGCCCGGGGGTCTCCGTCCATGTGGCCGTGGTCCCTTGGGAGGATGCAGGCAAGAGCCCCTGCCCCCTGCCTTTGCTCACGTTGGTGCACCCTCTGCGGGAGGACCCTCCCTCCAAGCACAGAGAGACCCCTGTGCCTTTTACCCTGTTTCCCCCATGGTAATAGCCTGCAAAAGCACAGTACAATATCCCAACCAGGATATTACCATGGATACAGTCCATCCGTCTCACTCAGGTTTCCCCGCTTTTATCTGTGCTTGTGTGTGTGTGTGCGCGCATGCTAGCACGTGTGTTTATTTACGCGTTCTGTCTAGTTTTGTTTTTTTCTTTAATTGCGGTATAGTTATTTTACAATGTTGTGTTAGTTTCTACTGCACAGCAAGGTGAAGTAGAGTTCCCTGTGCTATACAGCACGTTCTCATTAGTTATCTGTTTTATACATATTAGTGTATATATGTTAATCCCAATCTCCCAATTCATCCCACTCCCCCTTTCCCCCCTTGGTGTCCATACATTTGTTCTCTACATCTGTGTCTTTATTTCTGCCTTGCAAACCAGTTCATCTCTACCATTTTTCTAGATTCCACAAATATGCATTAATATATGATATCTGTTTTTCTCTTTCTGACTTACTTCACTGTGTATGACAGTCTCTAGGTCCATCCATGTCTCTACAAATGACCCAATTTCGTTCCTTTTCCTGGCTGAGTAGTATTCCATTGTATATATGTACCACATCTTCTTTATGCATTCCTCTGTTGATGGACATTTAGGTTGTTTCCATGTCCTGGCTATTGTAAATAGTGCTGCAATGAACATTGGGGTGCATGTGTCCTTTTCTTAAATAATTAATTAATTTATTTATTTATTTTTGGCTGCGTTGGGTCTTTGTTGCTGTGCATGGGCTTTCTCTAGTGGCGAGCAAGGGCTACTCTTCGTTGCGGTGCACAGGTTTCTCATTGCGGTAGCTTCTCTTGTTGCAGAGCACGGGCTCTAGGCACGTGAGCTTCAGTAGTTGTGGCACACGGGCTTAGTTGCTCTGCAGCATGTGGGATCTTCCTGGACCGGGGCTCGAACCCATGTCCCCTGCATTGGCAGGTGGATTCTTAACCACTGTGCCACCAGGGAAGCCCTGCATGTGTCTTTCTGAATTATAGTTTTCTCAGGGTATATGTCCAGTAGTGGGATTGCTGAGTCATATGGTAATTCTATATTTAGTTTTTTAAGGAACCTCCATACTGTTCTCCATAGTGGCTGTATCAATTTACATTCCCACCAGCAGTCAAGAGGGTTCCATTTTCTCCACACCCTCTCCAGCATATATTGTTTGTAGATTTTCTGATGAGGCCCATTCTAACTGGTGTGAGGTCATAGCTCATTGTAGTTTTGATTTGCATTTCTTTAATGATTAGTGATGTTGAGCATCTTCTCATGTGCTTCTTGGCCATCTGTATGTCTTCTTTGGAGAAATGTCTATTTAGGTCTTCCACCCTTTTTTTTTTTTTTTTTTTTTGGGCTGCGTTGGGTCTTCGTTGCTGTGTGCAGACTTTCTCTTTTGTCATTTCAAAAACTCTTTGCAGCGAGCAGGAGCTACTCTTTCGTTGTGGTGCACGGGCTTCTCATTGCAGTGACTTCTCTTGTGGTGGAGCACGGGCTCTAGGCGCACGGGCTTCAGTAGTTGTGGCATGCAGGCACAGTAGCGTGGTGCATGGGCTTAGTTGCTCCGTGGCATGTGGGATCTTCCTCGACCAGGGTTGGAACCCATGTCCCCTGCACTGGCAGGCGGATTCTTAACCACTGCGCCACCAGGGAAGTCCTTACGCCCAGTTTTTGATTGGGTTGTTTGTTTTTTTGATGTTGAGCTGCATGAGCTGTTTGTATATTTTGGAGATTAATCCTCTGTCTGTTGATTCGTTTGCAAATATTTTCTCCCATTCTGAGGGTTGTCTTTTCATCTTGTTTATGGTTTCCTTTGCTGTGCAAAAGCTTTGAAGTTTCACTATAGGTCCCATTTGTTTATTTTTGTTTGTATTTCCATTACTGTCCTGCATTCTGTTTAGTTTTATCACATGTGTAGGTTTGTGTGTCCACCACCACATTCAAGGCACAGAACAGTTCTCTCATCACAAGGAGAATAACTCATGTTGCCTTTTATAATCACACCCACCTCTCTCCCTGTCACCCCAGCCCACCATCCCTGACCCCTGCCAACCACTAATCTGTTCTCCAGTTCTAATATTTTGTCATTTCAAAACTGTTATATAAAAGTCATCATACAGCATGGAACCTTTGGGGATTGGCTTTGTTCACTCAGCCACATTTCCAGGTTGTTGCGTGTAATCAGCGGTTTATTCTGCATCGCTGAGCAAACTCTAAACACACCACTGGGCTAGAAGAATAGTTTTAATTTAATCACAGCATGAAGCAATTTACTTTTGTGTCTCTTTGAGAAATTACAAAAAGAGAAAAAGATAGTAGGCTTTAAAAGAGCAAGGAACATAAATTTATCCAATAAATTCAACAGATGCTGCAGTGTGTAATTCAGTTTCTTGCTACAATTAATGAACTGTGAGGTGGGGGAGAGCAGAGTGGGTAAATGCCCAGAAGGACAGCAAAGACACAGTTACTGCTTCCAGCCATACAGTCACTGATGGGCCTGAGGGCTGTGCTACTTCATTCACATCACATCCTTTGAAACAGCATCTGCCTTTTTAATCCCTTTGTTTTTCACAGCAGCCCACCTTGGGGAAGTCTGTTTTGGACTGTACATATCCAGCAGCATGCGGACAGAAGAAAAATTGTACATCCCAATGTACACAGTACCCTGTAGCTGAAAAAGCTACAAGTGAATGAAAAACTACAAGTCATTTCAATATTCTTAGGTTAGAGACATCCATGGTGAAGCTTTTTAAATAAGGTAGTATTATCTTGCAGTACAAAGGATAACACCACTATATCTGTTTTGTAAAGTCAAATTAATTTTCTTAGCATGGGACATACACATTGAATTAGACAGCTAGCACATGCATGAGCACATGCTATGTTTACAACGCCATTTACAACTGCTCAAAAAAAATATGAACTACTTAGGGATACACTTAACAAGACATGGACAGGATCTGTATGCTGGAAATCACAAAATGATGAAAAAAGTCAGAGTGCGTAAATACTTAGGTGTATCAGATCATGAAGACTCAACCTAGTAAAGCTGTTATTTCTCCCCAGATTGATCTACAGTATTTTTTTGTTTTTGTTTTTGTTTTTGCGGTATGCGGGCCTCTCACTGCTGTGGCCTCTCCCGTCGTGGAGCACAGGCTCCGGACGCGCAGGCTCCGGACGCGCAGGCTCAGAGGCCATGGCTCACGGGCCCAGCTGCTCCACGGCATGTGGGATCTTCCCGGACCAGGGCACGAACCCGTGTCCCCTGCATCGTCAGGCAGACTCTCAACCACTGCGCCACCAGGGAAGCCCTGATCTACAGGTTTAATGCAGTTCCTATCAAAATCCTAACAAAGTTTTTGTAGACATAGACAACCTTATTTTAAAATTTATATGGAAAGGTGCAGGCCCTAAAATATCTAAAACGATCCTGCAATGAAGAATAAATTAGGATCACTCTACCCAATATTAAGGCTAACTATGTAGCTACAGTAATCAAGACAGTGTGGCCCTGGTGGAGGGACAGACACACAGATCACTGGGACAGAACAGAGAACCCAGAAATAGACCCACACATATATAGTCAACTGAGGTCTGACAACAAGCCGGTGGGGGAAGGACGGCCTTTTCAACAAACAGTGCTGGAGCAAGTGGACATCTTCAGGCAAAAAAATGAACCTCAACATAAACTCACACCCTGTACAAAAATTAACTCAAAATGGATCACAGACTTAACCGTAAAATGTAAAATTATAAAACTTTTAGAAAAAAACAGGAGGAAATCTTTGGAACCCAGGGCTAAGCAAAGAGTTCTTAGACTTGACACCCAAAGCATGATCCATAAAGAGCAAATGGATAAGTTGGACTTTAAATTGTAAACTTGTCCTGTGGAAACCCATGCAAAGAAGCTATACAGGCAGATTACAGACTAAAAGAAAATACCTGGGCTTCCCTGGTGGCACAGTGGTTGAGAGTCCGCCTGCCGATGCAGGGGGCACGGGTTCGTGCCCTGGTCTGGGAAGATCCCACATGCCGCGGAGCAGCTGGGCCCGTGAGCCATGGCCGATGGGCCTGCGCATCCGTAGCCTGTGCTCCGCAGCGGGAGAGGCCACAGCGGTGGGAGGCCCGCGTACCGCAAAAAAAAAAAAAGAAAATACCTGCAAGCCACATGTCTGACAAAGGGCCAGAATCTAGAATATAAAGCACTTTCAAAACTCGCTAGTAAAGAAAGAAAACAAACCAATAAGAAAATGGGCAAAGAGAATGAAGAGACATTTCATTGAGGAGCATTTAGATATGGCAAATAAGCACATGAAAGGATGTTCAAGGTCACCACCCATCAGGGAAATGCAAATTATAGCCACAGTGAGATAACACTATGCGCCTATCAGAATGGCTAAAATCAAAATTAGTGAAAAGTGACACCACCAAATGCTGGTGAGGATGTGGGGAACTTGGTTCACTCATCCATTGCTGGTGGGAATATAAAAGCCACTATGGAAAACAGTGTTTGTCGTCAATTCCTTATAAAACTAGCCATAGAATCGCTATGTAATTACCGTATGATTCAGCAATTGCATTCCTGGGCATTTATCTTAGAGGAATGGAAACTTATATTCTCACAAAAACCTGTAAACAAATGTACACAGCGACTTTATTTGCAGTATCCGCGAACTGCAAACAACCCACGTGTCCTTCGGTGGGTGAACTGCCAAACAAAGTATGGCAGGGGCATGCCACGGGGCGCTGTTCAGCGATAAAGAATAAACCGTTGATTACATGCAACACCTGGAATCAGGACATATGGTAGTCTCCTGTTTTTGGCTTTGTGAATAAAGCAACTGTGAACATTTGTGTACAGTTCTTTGTGTAAATATATTTTTACTTGGGTAATTACCTAGGAGTATAATTGCTGGGTTATGCAGGAGGTATATGTTAACTTGAAATGACCAGTTTTCCTCAGTGATTGTAGCATTTTTCATTCCCACCAGCAGGGTGTGAGAATTCTAGTTGCCCCAAATCCCGGTGAACACTTGGTATTTTGACTTTTTAACTTTAGCCATTCTGGAAAGTGTGCAGTGGTATTTCCTCATGTTCTTCCCTTCTACTTCTTCATCTGCTTGTTTTTGATTTTTGAAGTATAGTTTATATACAGTAAAATTCACCCTTTAAATTTAGCATAGCTTTTTAAAGAGATAACATTTTTAATCATCGAAAAGGGAACTAGATAACCCAAGTTTTAATCCTTGATCAATCACAGAAAACATTGACATATTAATTCCACTATCAAATATGTGGTTCAACATCACAATTTAATGTTTGTTTTTAGTTCTGTTGGTTTGTTTTGTTTGCCCTCTTAATTACTGATGGCCTGTTCTTATCTCCTCATGATTGGTTTTAAAACCATTGTGAATAAAAGGGAAGTTCCATGATAAAAATGAAGGTGAACTTCAGAGATAAGTAGCAAACAGTTTTCTGAGGTTTGACAAACGAATGTGTAACCACCAGCACAGTAAAAATATAGACTATCTCTATCACCCAAATATTCTTTCCTGCCCCGTTGAAGTTTGCCATATTGCATGTTGCATCCCCTGACCATCACCGACCTGCTTTCTGACCCTTTGGTTTTGTGATTCCTGATTTTGATTTGCATTTCTCTGAAAACTACGGATGTTATCTTATATGCTCATTGACCGACCATTCAACCGTCTTCTTTTGTGAAGTCTTTTCACATCTTTTGCCTATTTTTTTTTTCCTTTTGCCTGTTTTTTTTTTTTTAAAGTTGGATTGTCTTATTGAGTTGTAAGAGTTTGTTTTGTTTTGCTTTTAAGTTCTTTTTGGTACAAGTCCTTTGTCAGATACACATATTTGCAAACATTTTTCTGCCCTTATATGACTTGCCTTTTCATTTTCTTACTTGCCTCCTGCAAAGAGCAAACATTAAACATTTTTATTAAGTCAGTTTATCAAACTTTTTTTATGGCTTTTGCTTTTTGTGTCTTATCTAAGAAATCTTTGCTTATCCCAATGTTGCAAAGATTTTCTTTTGTGTTTACTTCAAGAAGTTTAATAGTTGTAGCTTTTACATTTAGGTCTGTGATGCATTTTAGTGTTTGTGTTTGGTGTGAGGTAAGGGTTGATGGGCAGTTTTCCCATATGTGGATGTCCAGTTGTTTCAGCACCATCTGTCAGACTTTGCCTTCCCCGTTCAATTGCCATGGCATAAAACGGTATCATTGTAGGGGACTTGCTTTCTTGAAAACAGAAGTTAATCCTTCGATGTATCATACCTTTCTAAAGTAGTAATTCACCTGTGGGCAACCTGATTCAGGATGCCGCTGTGATTCCAGATTTTACAGAGGGGCTGTGAGGGACAGATGGCTTCAGTTCCTTCAGCCGGGTTCCTTAAGTACTAACAGCATTTCCGTTTCCACATTCTGCACTTATTAGAAGCTGGCAAAGATTCCTGCCAGTGGGCTTGGTGTGAATGTGACCAGCCAGGATGGTTCCTCCCCACTGCACGTTGCTGCCCTGCATGGTCGGGCGGATCTCCTTCTCCTCCTCGTGAAGCACGGTGCCAGTGTGGGGGCCAGAGACGCAAAGCAGGCCGTCCCACTCCACCTGGCCTGCCAGAAGGGCCACTTCCAGGTATGGGTCCTGGCTCTTGCGCAGCGTGTATAGGGTTAGAACCTCACTTCGCAGGAGTGCTGCCGAGGGAAGAGTTTGCTTACCGGCCCAGAGGATGGGCCCATTTCCTTCCTCCCGGCGCCGAGATTCTGAGATGCACACGGTAGGACCACTCAGCAACAGAACACAGAACCCTGGGGCTTCTGGGGGTGGAGCCAACCCCCCTCCCACTGGCATTCACGTCTGGCAGCACAGAGCCTGTCATTCTGATTCTGACCCCAGCCGAGAGCTGTCTCTCTGATTCTTGGGTGTTGGTCATCTGTGCCAAACAGTTCAGTATCTATTTATTTTTTCATTTTTCCTTATTAGTTCCACTGTAAGGTTTTTAAAGCTAGGAATCATATTTCGGGTAATGCCTAGCATTAGTTTTCTAACATGTGAAACTGGAGTAATAATTACAGCTCTCCACAGAGGAGACGGAATGATTAAATGAAAAACACGCGTGCCTAGTACACCACCTCCACACACACAAGACCCTCAGCAAATGTTAATCCCTCCCCTTTCACTGGTCTGCTTTCTCCTGAGGGTCAGACATGGATCTAAGAGTCTTCTAGATAAGCTTACAGAAAAGTCAAAAGAATAGCAAGTTAGAGGATCTCTCCCTGCAAATTTTAATTAAAGTTGAACACTTTTCTTCTCCGACCTAGGTGGTGAAATGTCTACTAGATTCTAATGCAAAACCCAATAAAAAGGATATAAGTGGAAACACACCCCTCCTTTATGCTTGTTCCAGAGGCCACCACGAAGTTGCGGCACTGTTGCTGCAGGTAAGGACCCCCTCGCCCCCAGCCCAGGAGCTGCTGACACGGCTTGGTGACGGGCATCCCGCCACGTGGCGGGCCTCTGGCAGCGCACCGGGGAGGGGCGGGGAGGGAGGCCGCTTGGCTTTTGCTTTAAGCTAGCCCTGGGGTGGGGAGCTTTGCAGTAATGGGGTCTCAGCGTCCGAGCTGCATCAGGGATGCAGAGTTAAGGACTGAGACGCCGCTTTTGCTAAGGTTTGGATCTTGCCTCATTTAACCAGGTCAGTTGAATTGTCACCTGCAGTGTGAGCTGAATGTCCTTTTATGTCACTGCTCCTTTTTGCCTCTCTTGATAAAGGGTATATGTGTTGACTGTAGAATTTTTAAAAGTAGAGAGAAACCCAACTTTTCCATAACCCTGTTTCTCAAAGGCAACTAACTTTGGTGACTTCTTAAAAATGTGCATAGTTTAGATCACTATTGTTTTCTATCTTGTTTTAACTTAACATAGAAAACTGTTTATTTTATTTAATTTTTATAATTAATTAATTTTATTATTTATTTATTTATTTTTGGCTGTGTTGGGTCTTCGTTGCTGTGCGCGGGCTTTCTCTAGTTGCCGCGAGCGGGGGAGCTACTCTTCATTGCGGTGCGCAGGCTTCTCATTGCGGTGGCCTCTCCTGTTGTGGAGCACAGGCTCTAGGAGGGCAGGCTCAGTAGTTGTGGCTGGCGGGCTCTAGAGCGCAGGCTCAGTAGTTGTGGTACACGGGCTTAGTTGCTCCGCGGCACGTGGAATCTTCCTGGACCAGGGCTCAAACCCACGTCCCCTGCATCGGCAGGCAGATTCTTAACCACTGGACCACCAGGGAAGTCCGAAAATTGTTTATTAAAACCTCAGTTTTTAGTGGTTGCATAATTATGGATGTACCATGGTCTTTTTTTTTTTAACTGTTTCTGCTTAATACATTTAGGTGACTCATTTTTTTTCCTGTTATAATGATAAATGCTGCCATGAATATCTTTGTACATAAATCTTTTCTCCTCAGTATTACTTTTACTCCTAACATCTTAAGAAGAATTTCCGACATACAGAAAGTTGAAAGAATGTTATAGGGCACACCCATATAGGTACCACATCGATTCAACATTCCTTCTGATTGTGCCATTTCTCTCTCTAGCATGGGGCCTCCATTAATGCTTCTAACAATAAGGGCAACACAGCACTGCACGAGGCTGTGATAGAAAAGCACGTCTTCGTGGTGGAGCTGCTTCTGCTTCATGGAGCATCAGTTCAGGTCTTGAACAAGAGGCAGTGCACAGCTATAGACTGTGCTGAACAGGTAGGTGGGAGCGCTTCACTGCTGAGAGCATCCCAGGCTCCCTTACAGCTCACGGGGATCCCCTGTGTTTAAACCAGATCTGAAAGAGCAGTAGTCAGACCTCTGACTTGCCGTGCCAGGCTGAGTAGGTGTGCTGGAAGTCTGTGAGTGTAGCTGCATCCCTGGTCCTTGGTCACCTGATCAGAGGTGGCCTGCTGGGGCAGTTTTCAAAGGCCTGGTTAGACGTGCCCCCTACCCACCACAGGCCCCGGCGCCTCTGGCACACAGTCCAGCAGTTAGGTACTCGCGGGGAAGAGCAGGTTGACACAGCATCCTGGTCTCACCCTCCCTGCACTGGGAATATGCCTGTGGTCCTAGCAGCACGAGGGAGGGAGTGTGTGCAGTTAGCGAACAAACCTTGAGTTCTGTAAGGAGAAGTATGATGTGCGGTTTACTACCCTCCCAGTGCGTGGACGTGCGCCATGGAGAAATGGTGAGGAAATAGGAGGAGACTAAAGGAGGGACCTCTTTACTGTTCCTCTTGCCATGTTGAATCTTTATCTAGTTTCCTACTCAGGTAGACAACTACTAGGCTGTTAAATGACACCACTGACATATTAAAGTCACCATAAATCCAACCTACTTATAGGCTTAGTATATTAATTTCTAATTTTCAGTTGTGTTTCTTAACAGAATTGAAAAATTTTATACTTTCAATTTAGCACTTTCTCAAATGATGAATATCTTTTATTGAGCACTTACTATGTGCTGGGTACTTGATAACCTCATGATAACTCTACAGTAATAGATCCTGTTCTTGTCAACCCAGCTGCACAGAGCAGTGAAACACGGGCCCAGAGTACCACCTAGTAGAGGGCAGAGCCAGCCCCCAAATGCAGTGCTGTTCTTCACCACTAGGCTTTATGGCCTCAAAGTTTTGTCTGTAGCTGCTTCTTAGCTTTTCTGCCCAGCCATGCCAACACTGACATTTAGATCAAAACCTGGCAATAACCTGCTGCGAAAGCATACAAAACGTTACTGTTACCTTTTTCCTTTCACATTGTAGAATTCAAAAATAATGGAATTGCTTCAGGTAGTACCAAGCTGTGTGGCCACGTTAGATGATGTTGGAGAAACAGACCACAACGAGTACGTTACTGTCAAGATCAGGAAAAAATGTAAGAACTCACATCCTTTCTGTAATTCTCAACTTGGGTTTATTTGGAAGTTCATGAGCCGTTGGTTGCTGGTTTTCACTTAATTGTAAATGTAAAACAATTATAATCATGACTGGGGGTGGGATATAGGCACCAAAGAAAGGCACCGTTATATCCTGTTTCATCCATCCTGTAACATACATTTCATCCGGAAATGTACGTAATATCCTTCTTCATCCATTGTTTGGATACTGGTTTTCTGCTTGATTGTGATGTTCCCTAAAGAGGTAAGATGGACACTCTGGGCATTACCCTGAAGGTCAGGCCTCTACTCGCCAACCAGGGAGGAGGAACCACCTCTGGAAGTTTCTTTCATGTCTCATGTTCTGAATCCAGGCCTTTTTCTCAGCACTTCCTGGACACCTGGGGTAAATGCTACCTTTAAAGAATTCTTTGTTAATCTGCAGGTGTACAGAGGTAGATGGTCATTAGAACAGCAGCTGCTAAACAGGGGTGGGGCTGAAGTATTTTCCTCTTTTTAAAAAGTTGTTCCAGTTTAGATGGGGTCCTTGTTCAACTTTTTAAAAAACTGCAGTTGTAGTTTGCAATGCAGTAATGTGAATAAGCCCATTCACACATCTGGATAATCCTGAGGCTGTCTCACCCTAGTTGGCTGTGCCTGGGGAATATCAGTGTGTTAAGGATTTATCTTTGTTTCATGGGGGTTCACACAGTAATAAATAGGTATCTACTAATACGTTTCTGTAATCAAATGCAGTGCTTAAGTTCCTAAATTTTGTTAAACTTTAACAAAAAGAAGGTTGAAAGTTTGCATCTGTGCTATAATTTTTAAACAATTCTGAAACTAGTTTGGAAGTTTTCAGATGTTTATCCTTTTATCTACAGGGAACTCCAAAATGTATGATCTACCAGATGAACCTTTTACAAGACAGTTTTACTTTGTCCACTCAGTTGGTCAGTTTAAGTGAGTATAAGATTCGAGTTGATTTCTGTGCTTTTGACCTTAGCTTTACTTACAGCTCAAGCAGGTTATATGCAGCTTTAATGGGTTATAAATAAATCTGCACTCATCAAATGCTGCCGCCTCGTGGCCAACCAGAGTATTTCGCACCACTATCCCTAACGTTTATTTTAGTTTGTTTTGGGTTTCAGGGGAAGGACCTCAAGGGAGATTACGGCAAGAGATAGAAGTGTCCCTAATTTTGCTGAAGATTCTTTGCATGAGGTGAGTTATTAAACACTGGCTTATAATCTTACTTTTTCAAGCCTGAATTTTTCAAAACGAATCCATGGTAAACACATTTCTCATTTCATTATTCCCTTCACTGATAAGAGTTACTAACAATTAAAATGAGTTCCTTAGGGGCATGGTCACTTATTGTTATATTTAATAATGCGTTTCTGAGCTGAGAAAGGAAAGTGAAGAAAAAGTGGGGACTAGTTGTATTGTATGGAAAGATGCTGCAGTTTACAGTGTGCATACCTGATGAACTCTCTCACATTTTCCTGTGGAAGCAAATTCACTAATGTGTTAATCACTAATGTAAGGAAGAAAACACATTTGTATATAGATGGGTAAAAAACTTCAAGTATGGTGTAAAGTTGCTCGTATAGACAACTCTGTATGTGGCTGTCTTCCTATAGCACTGTTTAATTCTCCTGCTTTACATTCTGTGGTGTTTTTAGGTGGCCCTTCTCTGAACACATGGCTTGGCTTGGCTTTTTTTTTAATTGAAATATAGCTGATTTACACTGTTGTGTTAGTTTCTAGTGTACAGCAAAGTGATTCAGTTACGTATTCTTTTTCACGTTTTTTCCACTATAGTTTATTACAAGATATTGAATATAGTTCCCTGTGCTATACAGTAGGACCGTGTTGAAACACGGCTTTTCTTATTGCTGCTTGCCAATATAATATATGCCTTATTTATGAGAAATCGAATTTATGGTATGTGTGGCATAGGCTTGTTGGAACAAATACACTGAAGTTCTAAATCTTTTAGAGAATTAGTGATTTTTGTTAAGATGACTCATTTTGATTTCATAGTTAATCTTCCATGGCTTTGCTAATAGACCTGCTGCTGGCTGGGAAACCTGCAAACTTTGAAATCTGCCTGGGTTCAATCAAGTGTTAGCGTTCCCCTTGATAGCTGGGGGACTTAAGGCAGATTGCTTAACTTTTGCTGATCCTGTTTCCTCAGCTGTATGTAAAATGGGGATAACAATAGTACACACTTGTTAGAGTTGTAAAGATTAAACGTGAAAACATGTAAAGCGTTTACATTGTGTCTGATACATGGAGTGCGCAAATGTCATACTTTCACCGCAGGGATGTTAAGAGTTGAAATTATGCCTGGAAAGTACTGAGCACATTGGATGGCACATAGAAGCACTCTATGGGAGCTGTTATTATGTGGGTTGTTTCAAGTATAGCACAAATGTGAACTGTTTGAATCATACCTTTTCTTTAGCCAGGGAGGCAAAGAGTCACTCGGAAGCAGAATAACCTGCCAGACCAGAGCAGCTCTCAGACAGCTGACAAAGGAAACGATGGTCAGCCGGAGAGGCCTGGACCGAGACAAACTGCTCCTGGACAAAGGCGAATGCTCCGTAGACACATAGTCAATGATGCGGTTGTACCCAAGGGCCCAGAGACTGCTGGCAACCTGACCACTCCCCAAGAGGCTAGCATTTCCCAATCTTAATAGTAATAAGGAATTATCTACTGCCAAGAAGTGAGTCCTCAACAAGAAGATGCCAAGCCTGAGTACAGCTTAGAACTAAACGAACTTACTGTTTGTCTTGAGAGAAAAGCAGAAAGGTCCTGAAAGCTTTTCTGTGGCAGATGGAAAGAATGCAACAACAAAAAGCTATCACCATCTCTTTCCTCTTCAAAGCTAATGGATACACTTGAAAAGGAATGGACAAAAGTTCCAGTAGTGTCCAGATCCTTAAGACGCTTCTTCTTATGTATTAGGGTTCCTTGGTTACAGTGAGGTTTCATCACCAGATTCTGACCTCCTTCTACTGAAAGGTGCTAGACCTCTGGGATGTGTATAAACTTGCAAACCACAGCTAAAAGAATTCCTCCCTCTGCGATAAGCTGAAGAAAAGCAATTTAGGTTTCATGGTACCGTGGAGGCCGGGCGGAAATGTTGCATTGGAATGAAGGAGATAGGACCTGAAAAATGTCCCTTTGCAAGCAACACTTGAACCCAAAGATGCCTAAATGCCATTTTGATGCTCATTTTAGTTGAAAGGACACATATGACATGTTCTACACTATGTATGTGGGGAAAGTTGGGTATAATTTTTCTTCTAAAAAATTAAGTACAGATAATTGATCACTGCACTTATACACCTGTAGCAGTGTCTCTGGAAAAATCCCTTTCCGTTAAGAGCCTCCCTTAAATGTCACACCTGATGGATGGTTCCTGAACTAGACAGTAGACTTGGCACACCTTTTCTTAGTCTTTTGATTCAAAAGATTCAAAACTTACAGCACAAACCAGGTCAAAGTTACCTTAAATTAGAATTTATTACGATTTATTCCTTTTTATAAATTTCTATAGCTTATACTCATTTTTTTGTTATCAATTGGTCTAGAGCTGCAAACATGGGTTTGTCCAGAGTACATTTTCAAACAACTTTGTAATAGGAAAATGGTTCTGTGCACGTTCTTGGAAACACTTGCGTATGTACAGAAGGGAGGGGCTGATTATTTTTCTACAAAGTAATTTATGATTTTTAATTTTCTAATGTGCCTTGGACATGTGCCAAATGATGGAAAAGAAACAGTAAACTTTATGATTCTTGAGCGTGTCACGGTGTACTTTTTTGAGTTTGTTTTGCTAGGGAGGTGTGTTTCTCAGCCTTTCTGCTATGAACATGTGCTTTGTATATGGAAAAATCTTCCCCCATTGGATGGAGATACGTTTTATTTTTCAGTTATAGATATAAGTACGACTGAAGCATGTAAACTGGATCATCCGGAGAGCATTACCCACGTACCCTGAGTAGGGCTGACCTAATCCAGTAAGCCCGGTGTCTAGGGCCCCCACAAGGATGTTTGAATTTCCTTTAACATCCGAAGAGCAAAACTGAATATAATACAGCTTCTTAGCCCAAACAGGAAACAAGCACTGTTGCTTTGCAAGTTTCTTTGTTCTATTTACTCCTTTCCCCCACTTTTAATCAAAACCGCCTCATTGACTTAAGTTGCTGTGCTTCTCTACCATCCTAATTAAGAAACTTGACCCTACACGGCTTATCAGCACTGCCATTTCCACCACCGAATTTTGGGGGTGGTGCAATATAATATTGAAAACTTTCACATATACCCCCAATTAATTTCTAACAGTTGTCCTGGCTGGTAGAATTGTCAAATGAGGAGCCAGGTTCATGGAAATAATAAGGGGGCTAATTTGTTTGCACCGTCAGAGCTGGGGTCAGGCCCTGGCTGGCAGTGTCACCTGAATTGGCAGATTCCAGCTCAGCGTGCCCTTCATCTGGAGATGTAAATGCCACGAATGGGACTGTCAATCTTAGGGGAGAAGATTCCTCTTGAGCTACTTTGGTAATCAGCAGGGTGAGCGATCTGAAGTGATTACCTCAATGATTTTTAAAAACACTTGTGTTTTTCTCCAGTTACTTTCCCACTTAAAAATAAATTTGACAATTCAGACATTGGTAATGCCCAAATTTCTGTTTCGTGTAAGAATGTTCTGAATTCAAAGTTAAATTAGAAAGTTGAGAATAACCACCACCCCCCCCACCCCGTGGACGGAAACGTACTCCACCCCCTTGATGCAGTCAAGAACCTCTATCCTTGAACAGAGTCATTTTCCATTCTCGCGTACCTCTGAAGGATGGGAGGTTGACAATCTTTAAACACATTCACATTGGCAGCTCCATCAGGACAGTGGTTATTCTGCAAGAGAAAGTGTGTAGCAACTTGCTGAGAATTGTCTAGTCTCCCTCCAGCATTTCTATGTAAATGAGACATAAAACATATGTACCTGTAACTGGGATTTTTTTTTTTTCAAAATCCTTGATCAGATTTTACTTTTGATGATTTACTCTGTTACTCTGAAAAATTTTTGATGTTCTTAATGGTTCTACTCATTCGTTTATTCAGGAACACTAGACACTTTATTCTAACACTGACTTTCTTCAGCATCTATGGTTACAAATTTCAAGTCTCAAACACAGTAAAATCTCAAATACAGTTTAAACGTGTCTCAGCAGTGTGCTAGCTAAAGCAGAGACTGGGATTGTAAACCACATTTCCCTTCACTCTCCTGCTACTAATCCTATTCATCTCAGTAAATGTTATGAACTTCCTCCAGGGCTAGGCCTCCCAGGACTAAGACATCTATCTATAAGGTTACACCAAACAGCTCACTTGAGAGTTCAGTTTATTTATTTTTGGCTGTGCTGTGCCGCTTGCGGGATCTTAGTTCCCTGACCAGGGATTGAACCCGGGCCACCGCAGTGAAAGTGCCGAGTCCTAGGCACTGGACCGCCAGGGAACTTCCTAGAGTTAAGTTTACGATTTAAATTTATGAGCAGTTTTTCATAACCTGGTGGGAGTAAAGCACAATATAAGAGATGACATTTTTAAAAAATGTATTTATTTGGTTGCGCTGGGTCTTAGTTGCAGCAGGCGGGCTCCTTAGTTGTGGCAGGCGAACTCTTAGTTGCAGCATGCATGTGGGACCTAGTTTCCTGACCAGGGATTGAACCCGGGCCCCCTGCATTGGGAGCACGGAGTCCTAACCACTGCGCCACCAGGGAAGTCCCAAGGGATGACATTTAAGTTACCGGCAACCTTATCAGTGAAGACCCAGAACATTTCTACCAAAATGTTTAACCACTAAACTGTCTCAACTGGATCTGAATCATTATAAATCATTTCTCTTACAAACATGTTTACTAATGTTGAAGTATATTACCATCATGTCTCAGTTATTTTGGTAATTTTTTTCCAATGGATGTATCCTCTAGTTACAGAGGTTGTTTGGATAGGGGTCATATTTGTTAGATAATTTAGTCTCAACGCCTTTGAAAAGCATATTATAAATGAAACCGAAGCTAGGAATTTTCCCACATTAAATGTAAGTACTATCTTCAGGAAGAAAAATAGCTTACCTGCTTTCAGAACCTATGTCTTGGAAATATTAAAGTTGACTCAGCTTAATCCATGAGTCTTAAATCCCATGATGTTACTGGACACTGCTATCTTCTTTTTACTGAAGATGATTGAGCAGCTTCTATTTCTGCTAAGGCCACTTTCCCACCTAACACTAATGTCACAATTACAAAGGATATATTCATGCTGCTACACATGTTCAAAAGCTTTTGATAGGAAAGGAAAAAACTGAAAATGCAGGTCTTCTGTTCATTCTGCTACGGTTTTAAAACAAGTCTGTCCAAATTGTTTTATTTTGCATAACAAGTTTATTTTTAAAAGGCATATAGACAGTAAACAAAGTAAACATCCCATCGAGATCTGAACTTCAGCCAAGTGTTTTATCTGTCCTAGAATTGCTCCATTAAGTTCCAGTCTCTAGACGTCTTAAATTCAATAATCGTCATCTTCATCAGAGTCCATTACTTTTCTTCTGCTGAACTGGGGGGAAAATTAAATGAGTATCATAACATGTTTCACAAAGCATAACTCAGATTTTCTGAGAACACAAATTTCTACCTACTACAGGGAGACATTTCTGTCTGTCTTTAAAACAACTTAGTGTTTCAAAACAATAGAAGAGCCTTGAAAATTAGGCCCTCAATATATGCAGCCTTTCTCCCCAAACTTCCCTGTGTTATAAAATGAAAATGTCTATGGGCTGAAACATGTTTGATACAGTACATGCAGATGCAACGCTTATTTAAAATATCAATCTTTCTTTTGCCGTATGCATTTGGGGAAACTTACTTTAACTGTTGTTTTCTTTTCTGTTTGTTGGCTTACTTTTTCGAGGATTTCTATTAAACCTTGTTCTGATACCTAGGATAACCAAAGAGAAAAACAGTATTTTTTTAAAACAAAGAATTGACCTCAGCAGACTGCATGGTTTTAGTCCTTCCGGGGTGCGGGGTAGAGGTCAAGAGGCAAGGAGAGTGGGACAGCGGGCTGAAGCCACTGGCTATAACTCTTGGTTTAAGTTCCACATAAAATCTGCTCTGCTAGTCTTCATTTGAGGGAGGAAAAGTATCCATCAGTTAGCTTCCTCGAAAAATACAAAATTAACAGGTACTTAAGAACACCTTCATCACCACTGGCAGACAATGACAACCACCTACACCACTGTGTTAAGTGTCAGGGACAGAGATACACCATCTCTGCCCCTGAAACCTTGAGAAGCTTAAAAGCAGGAGATGAGTCACTCAAAAAAGGTGAAGCAGTCATTGTCTCTTCCACACACATTCTCAGTGTAAGGGGTTCAGGGCGGGCTGACCCCTGTAGGCTGTGGTGGCGGCAGAGGGCTTCCCAGTGCAGGTGGGGCTCATCTGGGTCTTGAAGCAAGGTCAGGGATGCAGAATATACCCATCATGGCATTACAGCAACACACATAATAACCAGGAATTTTAGCACCTCTTCATTTGCAAAACAAGGTAACTTTACCTGTTTTAATTAGTATTACTGACAAACCTTGTTTCCAGTGTAGAAGCACTTAGAACTAACTAAACAATGAGTTATCTTTTAGGAAGGATGGTAGATACAACTATTCTCTCCTTTAAAAATTGCTTCAACAAGAATTCTGCAACCAGAAAGAGATAAAACTGACCTTCTGAAAATGTTTTGATAAAGTAGGTAACAACAGTTTAAAACTGCCTCAAGGCAGTCCAAGCTTACCTTCCCACTTAGTTGTCCATACCGTGCCATCTGTATAAGGTAATTCTCTACTGCTTTAGTTTTCTCAGGCTTTACAAGTGCTAAGTTACTTACTAAAAAGGAAAAAAAAAAAATCTATATACACACATACACAAAGAAGTCAGAACTAAATGCACTTATATTATACCTTGAAACTAAGCACTGACATTTCCAAAGCCCTTCAGATTTATTCATGTCTTGAGACTAGCAAGGTAGATAAGGCAGATGCTATCGTTACTCCTCTTAAAAACGAGGAAAACTTGAGTTCAGCTGTGTCAATCTCAGTCAAGACCACACGGAGGTCGTGGCAGAGCCAAGATTAAACTTGGGTCCTCAGATTCTAAGCTCCATGCTTAAAAAAGAAAAAGCACTATTGCCCTCTGAAAAGCAATTTATATACTACTACACATATATAATCATAGTGATTCATCTAGGCCTGCCTCTTCCAAGCTGGGCTTCAAGTTACAATACAGAAGATACTGGTTCATTCTGATGGATCATTTAATATGTTTTTCTACATGGTTTTTATGAAAAATTTTATTATGAAAAAACATACACTAAAATGGAGAATACAGGCATATCTCATTTTATTGAGCTTCACAGATACTGTGTTTTTCACAAATGAAAGTTTGTGGCAACCCAGCTTGGAGCAGGTCTATTGGCATCATTTTTCGAATAGCATTTGCTCACTTCATGTCTTCGTGTCACATTTTGGTAATTCTCACAATATTTTTGAACTATTATTATTATTATATATGTTATGGTGATCTGTGATCAGTGATTTTTGATGTTATTGCAAAAAGATCATGACTTGCTGAAGGCTCAGATGATGATTAACATTTTTTAGCAATAAGGTTTTCTTTTTGCAATAAGGTATTTTTAAATTAAGGTATGTACACTGTTTTTTTTACACATAAGGCACACTTAATAGACTACAATATAGTATAAACTTAACTTTTATATGCGTTGGGAAACTAAAAAATTTGTGTGACTCGCTACGCTGTGGTGGTCAGGAACCAAAGCTGCAATACCCCCAAGGTCTGCCTGTACAATAAACCCGAGCCCCCAATCACCCGTGTCATCTACCAGCAACATTTTGTGACTGACTCGATTTAAGAGTTGTTTCCTATAAATTTTACCTAATACAGTCGTCCCTTTGTACCTGCAAGGACCCCCTGAGGATGCCAAAATCCGAGGATGCTCAGCCCTTATATGAAATGGTGTAGTACTATCAGCCCTCTGTATCTGTGGATTCTGACTCCACGGACACAGAGGGCCGACTGTATGCACTTGGAGATCATCTCATTGGTAGGAGAGAATGGAGCTGGTACTTCTAATAATGATTTAAGTACATTTCTTTAGGTTTATAAACTTAACATTTCTTACAAATAATCTGTATCTCACGTTTTAAGGTTAAACAAATATTTAATCTAGAGGTAGCAACAATTTCATATATATCTCCCCATTCAAATAACTCAAGCCAATTTTATGGAAATAAAGAAAACTGAAGATGCTTACATCGGGCCCGGGCTGACTGATCCAGAACTTGGGCTAAGATACTGTTCCTCATTTCTGCTTCCCTACAACAAAAACAGGTCAAGCAAAATTAGAACTAAGCTGTCAGCATTCCTGTTGAACACAGAAAAATGTAACGAGTCCACTCTTACACTCAAAGGCCAGCATTATATTTTGTGAGTGTACATCTTTATATTTTGTGAGGTTGAAAGGTAAAACTTCACATTTACCTAATCAGAGTGGAGTTTCAGTTCAACCACGATTATAAACATTTATTAAGTACCTAGTGAGAGGTGCTAGAAATTTATAGTGAGATTTCAGGCAATTACACGGACCAAGTGATTAATCCCTGTAATTTTCTTAGAGATAAAGAAGCTGAGGTCCATGGAGGAAATGTTAAGGAGACACAGGTAACTTGTGGCCAAGGTAGGACAAGATCCCATATTTCCAGACTCTCAGTTCTAGTTTTTGGGTTGGGAGGGGAGTTAAATTATAACTCTGCTTCTATCCTTGCATCTTCCTACCTATCCAAGTAGGAACTATTTCAAGTTCACAGGATAGTGGTTTCAAACTTTTTTTAAGCAGAAATTGTTTTTCAAATGAAGCCCTTCAAGGAACTTAATACGTAACACAGACAAAAGCAGAGATTCTTTGGCCGAATTCGAAGGGGAGCTCGGGCTGGCTGTGCCTACTAACTGCCCCCATCTGAAGAGCTCTGGGGTTCACGGAACACAGACTGAAGCCCACTTCCATAGGCCATTTCCTTATCACTCCTGAGTACTGCAACCCTGCCACGAACTATGACTACATTTCACTAAATCTAAGAGGCCAGAGTAGAAAACACACCATAGTATTCTGTATCTCCAAGAATGAAAAACACCCTAGATGAGGTGTCTAATAGGAGACCCTCACTCATAGCTGGGGTATCATCCCAGAGCAACATCCTCAATACACGGTAAACAAGAAATAAACCCGCTATGCAGAAAGGAACAGCAAGGAAGTGTGCGTGCAATGACCTTGGCCCTGAGTGAAGAAAAAAGTGTCTCTGAGAATTTGAACTTCAAGCTGTAGTCTTGCAGGTTTGCTGTTTGAATTCACAGCACCAGTGTGGAGAAAGGGGGAACCTCAAGCAGTGAATTTTTTTTTTTTTTTTTTTTTTTTTTTG
>NW_020837987.1:3270780-3274098 GCF_003676395.1 Aethalodelphis obliquidens | reverse complement strand
GTACGCGGGCCTCTCACTGTTGTGGCCTCTCCCGTTGCGGAGCACAGGCTCCAGATGCGCAGGCTCAGCGGCCATGGCTCACGGGCCCAGCAGCTCCGCGGCATGTGGGATCCTCCCTGACCGGGGCACGAACCCGTGTCCCCTGCATCGGCAGGCGGACTCCCAACCACTGCGTCATCAGGGAAGCCCTCAAGCAGTGAATTTTAAGAGGTCTCAGGTTAGAAATGACCCACATGATGGCAGAATAAAAAGTAAATCCTCTTTGGAAGAATCCAGGACAAGAGCAATCAATTATGAGACATTCGAATGTCAGATATGTTAGAATGTGAAAAAAATGCACTTCTTATAATCAGTGAAATTCACGCAGTAGTTTTATTTTCTTCTTAGCACTATCCCAGGTGCTTACCAGCTGTCTTCTCCCTCTAATGTAAGCTACGGAAGGGCAGGAACCTTCTCCACCTTGCCTATCTCTGTAGACACAACACAGTGCCTGACCGAGAGCAGGTGCTCAGTATTCGCTGGATGAACGAATGAGTTAAAAGGTAGCCCTGGGAGGTACGGGGCGGGGGGCGGGGGGGCATGGGGAGTTTAATAGGCATAGTTTCAGATTTGCAAGATGAAAAAGTTCTAGAGATTAATTGCACAACAATGAGAATATAGTTCATATGACTGAATCATACTCTTAAAAAGAGTTAACATGGTAAATTTTATCTTATGTGGGTTTTTTTAAATCAGTTATTAAAAAAAGGTAGCGTGATGGGGGAATTAGGCATTCATTCAATAAACCTGCCAAGTGTGAGGTGCTCTGTGATATTCTGGGATAAAATAACATTGAGAATAGAATGATAGTTAATACTATTGAGCACTTACTAAATGTGAAGCACTGTACCCCTGCAATCCTCACCACATACCTGTGAGGTAGTCTTATGATTATGTTGGTTTTAAGGTAATCACAGTTTAGCAGAGAAACATCCATCAGTAATTGCAATACAAAGTAATAACTAATGTGGGATTCCATACATGTTTATTTAACAAACATAATAACTGTGATGATGATTTCTGGAAAAATCACTATGCCAGGAAGATCTTTAAGAGTCACACACCTATTAAGGTGACTAAAATAAAATAAAAAAAAATTTGGTGAAACCATCCTTCAAAAAGTTCAGAGTTCCCACAGACACAGAGAACAGACCAAGAGATCGGTGTTGGGAGGTGGGCCAAGTGCAGATTATCAGAAAAGTATAAACTTCCAGTTATACATAAGTCATGGGGATGAATGTCCAGCATGGTGACTACAGTTAATACTACTATATTGCATGTCTGAAAGTTGCCAACAGAGTAGATCTTAAAAGTTCTCATCACGAGAAAAGAAGTTTGCAAGTACGTGTGGTCATGGATGTTAACTAGACCTACTGTAGGGATCATTTCACAATATGTACAAATATGGAATAATTATGCTGTACACCTGAAACTTACGTTGTATGTCAAGTACTCCTTAATTAAAAAAAAAAAGAGCCACTACATTAAAAACAAAAAACAGTTCAGAGTTCCAGCCCGTACCTTTGCTTCGCTTCCTGTTGTGCTACATCGCCAGGGTCCTGAAAAAACAATTTTATCTTTTAGTAATTTCACAGAGGAAAAAAACAGGAACTCCTATTTTCTTTCTGATACCTAACAGGCTCCTGCAGTGGTAGAGACGGCTTACCAAATAATTCAAAGCCGGGCCTCACAAAAGTCAAACTGATAGTTTCCACTTACTACAACGTTTTGATAAGATGCTAACATCACAATCTAAGAGAATGTTTTAGAATACAAACAACCATTAGAGAGAAGAGTCCTTGCTCTACGAAACCGTGTTTTACGTGGTAAGAATAATTTCTGTAAAAGAAAATGTGCTTCGGTATTGGGGACACTGAAGATTCAAACAGTCCTTCCTTCCAGACCACCCCACTCCACCCCTAACACATTACTCCCTTCCTCTTTGCAGCAGAGCCCTTACTTGGGCGTTTTAGCTACGGGATTAGTTTAGTGCCTGGCCGTCCCCGGGACTGTCAACTCCATCAGGCGATGTTCCCCGCTGTACCCTCAGCACCTGGCACACAGCAGACCCTTAGGTCGGAACAATTAAATTCGAGAAAACATTCGGCAGGAATGCTAGTCGAAGCAGGCTAGATCCACGAGCTAAAGGCACCGAGAGACCCGAGGGGCTGAGAATTCTGTTTCGGACCAGTGCCTGCCCGGACGAGAACCAGCCCCTGCCCAGGCGAGGCCCGCGCCCGACCCGCCCAGGGCAGCACATGGTCCGCTGGCCGCCCGAGACCCCGCGCACTGGGGAGAGGGGCCGAGCCTGCTCAGAAGCGACCAGGAGGCCACCGGCGGCGGAGGCGGGGTCCTCGGCCGCGGGGAGAGCTGGGGCGTCGGCGCCTGGAGCCTCCGCCTGGGGCCGCGCCTTCCACCTCGGGTGAAGGCGGCGCCCCTCAGGGGACGGGCCTGGCGGGGGGGGTGGGCGCGCTCACCCCGTGCTTGGCCTGTAGCTCGGCCAACCTGTGCTTCCTCAGCGCCTCGAGCTCCTCCTCCGCCATGGTGCGGCCGTCCAGAGCGAGCAGCCGCGGCCACGCTCTAGCCCACTCGAGAGACCGCTAGCAGCCCCTCAGCGCGCGCGCCACCCTGCCCACTGCGCAGGCGCCCGCAGCTCCCAGGCATCACCAATCCAGCCCGGAGCCGCGCCGCACGCCCCAGCCAGGGTGCGGGGAGAGGCCCGATTCCGCGATCGCTGGCCGCGGCTTGCGGGGAAGAACCGCCGCGCGGAGCCTTCCGGACTTCGGTTCCACCTCCCCGCTGCAAATCTGTGCTCTGCGCGCGCGGCCGCCAGCCGGGCAAAGATCTGGCTGCTTGTGGGAAAAGATAGTAACCTGGAAACAGGCCATCCTCAACAAGTATAATGCTAGGTAAAATTTGTTGGTGGCCTGTAATGTGCTGGGCTCATGTTGTCTTCATTTACAGATGAGGATCCGGGCGCTTAGAAACGCTAAGCGGAGTGATGGAAATGTTCTAAAACTGGATGGTGGTGATAGTTGCACAATTTTAAAATTTGTTCAGAAATATTAAATTGTACCCTTAAAGCGGGTTGGGGGTGGGGCTGGAGCAAATAGAGACTCTGGTCATCCTGCCGTTACGAAGCCAAGTTAAAACAAACTTGGAGGCTGAGAGTCGGAATCAGATGGGCCTTTCTTCAGAGGTTGGCTTGGGGGCTGTGGGATGTGGTGTGAACTCCGGGACACTACACACACACACACACACACACACACACACACACAC
>NW_020837987.1:3215855-3270770 GCF_003676395.1 Aethalodelphis obliquidens | reverse complement strand
CACACACACACACACACACACACACACACGCTGTCCTGGGGTGAATTCCCTGGTGGTGTGTGTTGGCCGGAATGTCAGCTCCCTAACCCTGTGTCATGCATGTGCTGACTTTTCAGTTGTGACAAAATATAAAATTTACCACTTTAACCATTTTAAGTTCACAGTTAAGTAGTTTTAAATGCGTTCACCTTGTGCAATCTCTAGGACTCTTTTCATCTTGTAAAACTAAAACTGTGCCCTATCCCCCCTTCCCCCAGCCCTTGAACCATTCTTTGTGTCTCTGAATTTGCCTGTTATAGGTACCTATACAAGTGGAATCATACAACGTTTGTCCTTTTGTGACTAGCCTACTTCATTTAGCATAATGTCTTCAAGATTCATCCGTGTGACACCGACCAGGGTTCTTGGCCTTCCCCAATCCATAGAAATTGATCAGAGGCTAGACAAGAAATTCAGGCAAGGCTTTATTGGGGCCCCTGCTGCAGCAGCCGGGAGCAAGAACAAGTAACAGGTTCCCTTGTTCACTCCCTGGGGCTGATGAGCTTGTTCCTAATATGGGGTGAGGGTAGGGGTGTGTCCAGGGGTCGGGCCAGAGGGGAGGCTTAGGTGTTTTGCCCACCCCTTTGGTGGTGGTGACTGCAGGAGGCATGTACAGCACGCTGCTTATGCTCCCGACACCCTGTTTTTGCATCCAGCTCTTCAGAAGTGGCAGTTGGGTTTTTTGGTCTCTTTGTACCTTGTCCAGAATTTGCCCCAAATGCACATGTGCACAGTTATTTTTAGTCCCTATACATTCTTTGTATTTTGTTGCTTGAGGAGAGGTTTGTCCTGGTGCAAGCACTGCAGCAAAGGGTCCCAGGTCCCAGCCTGTCTCACATACTGTTGCGTGTGTCAGAATTTCTTTCCTATTTAATAACATTTCTCTCTCATATATATATATATATAATATATAATATATATAACCACATTTTGTATATCCATTCATCACTTGGGTGGTTTCCTCTTTTTAAAAAAAAATATTTATTTTTTTGTTTATTTTTGGCTGCTTTGGGTCTTTATTGCTGCGCACGGGCTTTCTCTAGTTGTGGGGTGCAGGGACTACTCTTCACTGAAGTGTGCGGGCTTTGCATTGCGGTGGCTTCTCTTGTCACAGAGCACAGACTCTAGGCGCGCGGGCTTCAATAGTTGTGGCACACAGGCTCAGTAGTTGTGGCTCGCGGGATCTAGAGCGCAGGCTCAGTAGTTGTGGCACACGGGCTTAGTTGCTCCACAGCATGTGGGATCTTCCCAGGCCAGGGCTCGAACCCGTGTCCCCTGCATTGGCGGGCAGTTTGTTAACCACTGCGCCACCAGGGCAGCCCCAGGTTGTTTTCTCTTTTTGGCTCTCCTGAATAATGCTGCTATGAACATTGATGTATAAATATCTCTTTCAATTCTTGGGTATAGAGAATCCATGTGTTTTGAATTTAACATTCTTAAACATTAAGGATGCTTTTTCTCTAATATGTAAACAGGCAAGATTTTGCGGGGAGAGATGATAAAAATGGCAGTCTGGAGTCGACTTCTATTTCCGGGTGTCACGTTTTGAGACCCTTTGTGGACAGGCTGTACAATGGGCCATGTGATGGGTCCTGTGACTTCCACTCACAGGGGAAGATGCAGCCCTACCTGGGCTGATGATGCCTGAGTGGCACACACCCATGAAGAGGGAAGGAAACCAGATAAGCAGAGACGGGGCTTCTCACCTCATTCCTTAAATAAAAAATACATTCCCAATAGATTAAATATTTAAAGGTTTAAAAAATAAGTCACAAAACAAAGATAAATTCTTTATGTAGCTGTGTGACTATTTTAGGGCAGATATGAAAGGACTCTCTGTCAGACCATTTGGGTTTCTTCATCAGCCTGTTCAGGTTTTCTGTTTCTTCTCAAGATAACTTTAATTGCTAGAGAACCATTCATTTCATTCAGGGTTTCACATTTTAGAAACAGCTGGCTATCACATCTGTATCTGTGGTCATATCCCTTTTAGGGATTGTTGACTTGATTGTTTATTTGGGCTATTGTTTCTTTGTGTTTCTTGATTATGCTTTCCAGCTATTTTAATATGTTGCTGTTTTTCTTTTTTCCCCAAGGAACTGAAATTTATCAGTACTGATTACTTTCTTCTTTATTTATTTCTACCTCCTTTTCATATTTCCACTGTTAATTTCTTTCTGGTTCCTTCAGATGAATATTCTATTTGTTTGTTTTTATTCTTTCTTGTTTAATAATGAAAATATTTAAGGAATGAATTTACTTGTGAGTACAGGTTTGTGTGTGTGTGTATAGTGTTTTCAATTGCCTTATTTTTTTCTCTTTCATAATATCTTAAAACATTTTCCTATTTTGTAAAGGTAATAATAATTTCTTTAAACCCTGGTCAAAATAATATGGTTAAAAAAAGTCAGTTGTACGTGAGGAAAAGCAGCTATTCCTGGCCCACTCCTACCCAACCAGTCTTAGTTCCCAAAGGTAAAACTTTACGTCCAGCTTGCTCTGTAGTTATTCCTTCATTTAGTCTTTTATTAACTATGTATTGAGTGCCTGCCTTCTATGTGCCTAAGCAACTGTTTTAGGTACCAGTGTATATAGAGGTGAATAAAAACAGGGAAGCATCACTGCATCCCCCCCTACATAGTACTGGTGGAGTGGAGATATAGTATAAATATAGAAATAAAGGACAGAATATGTATATTAGATGTGATAAGTCAAGTTATACAGAGGAAAAAAAGTCAGGTAGTGGGGACAGAGAGCGGTGGATCAGGGAAGTGTTCACTGAGATGGTGACTTTTGAAAAAAGACCTGAAGGAGGAGAGACAGAGAGTCACAGAGACATCATATGGAAGAGAATTCCAGGCAGAAGGAACAGAAGGACCCTGAAGTAGGAGCCTGCCTGAAATGTTTAAGGAACTACAAGAGAGCCATTGAGGCTGGACTGTAAACTGCGTGTGTGAGGAGAAGGCAAATGCGGCATCAGGAAATGAGTTAAGAGGCTATTTATTTATTTTTAAAATTTTTATTTATTTATTTTTGGCTGCCTTGGGTCTTTGTTGCTGCGCACGGGCTTTCTCTAGTTGCGTCGAGCAGGGGCTACTCTTCGTTGCGGTGCGCAGGCTTCTCATTGTGGTGGCTTCTCTTGTTGAGGAGCACGGGCTCTAGGCGCGCAGGCTTCAGTAGTTGTGGCATGTGGGCTCAGTAGTTGTGGCACACGGGTGGCTTATTTGCTCCGTGGCATGTGGGATCTTCCCAGACCAGGGCTTGAACTCGTGTCCCCTGCATTGGCAGGTGGATTCTAAACCGCTGTGCCACCAGGGAAGCCCCAAGAAGCTATGTATTTAAATAACATACCTATGCTATGATGTCTTCATTTATATAGTTTAGACATTTTCTAATCCCCTGATGGATAGGGATTTGACACACTCCACAGCTCCTACTTTTCTTCCTTAGTTTCCTAATACACATATTACTATTTTCAGTTCCAAAGTTGTATATTGTTTAAGCAACACACTTACACCTTCTCTTTCTTATTCCATCAGGTATAGACAGTGTCTCTTGACTCCCAGCTTTAAAAGATGAAGATGCCAGCATCTCTAACCTTCCAGTAAGTTTGCATCCTTTTTTCTACATTCTCAGCTTCTATTATCTGTGCTTCTTATTATCTGTGCTACATCTTATTCATATTACAATCTGTAATCATAATTCAGTCTTTTTTTCCTTCCTTTTTATTGAGATATAATTGACCTACAGCCCTGTATAAGTTTAAGGTGAACAGCATAATGATTTGACTTAGCTATATCGTGAAATGATTACCACAGTAAGTTTAGTGAACATCCATCATCTCCTATAGATACAAAAAAAAAGAAAAAGGAATAAAAGAAAATATATTTTTTCCTTGTGATGAGAACTCAGGATTTACTCTCTTAACGATTTACATACGTAACATAAAGCAAAGTATAATATAATTATATGAATCATGTTGTACATTACATCCCTAGGACTTCTTTACCTTATAACTGGCAGTCTCTAACTTCTGACCACCTTCATCCAATTCCTCCTCCCCTCAAACCCCCTTCCCCCTGCCTCTGGTAACCACAAATCTGATCTCTTTTTCTACGAGTTTGTTTGTTTGAAGTATAATTGACCCACAGCACTACGTTGGTGCCTGGTGCACAACATAGCGATTCAACATTTCTATACTTTACAAAATGATCACCATGATAAGTCTAGTTACCGTCTGCCACCGTACAAAGATATTACATTATTATGGACGATATGCCCTATGCAGTACATTTTGTCCTGTGACTCATTTATTTTGTACCTGGAAGTTTGTACCTCTTGATCTCCCTCAACCCATTTCACTCCTGTCTCCACCCCAGCTCTCCTCTGGCAACCACTTGTTTGTTCTCTGTATCTGTGACTCTGTTTCGGTTTTATCTATAACTGCTTTTCAGTTCACTTGTTTTGTTTTAGATTCCACACATAAGTGAAATCATATGGTATTTGTCTTTCCCTGTCTGACTTATTTCGTGGAGCATAATACCCTCTAGGCCCATCCATGTTGTCGCAAATGGCAGGATTTCCTTCTTTTTTATGGCTGCGTGATACTCTGTTGTATACATATGCCTCATTTTCTTTATCCATTCATCCACTGATGGACACTCAGGTTGTTTCCATGACCTGGCTCTTGTGTATAATGCTGCAATGAAATTGGGGTGCCTTGTTTTTCTTTATCAAAGAAAACTGAACATTTCTAAACTCTCCATCATATCATGTATTCTGACAGCTCCACTTTTCTTATCAGATACCTGTCTTCCTCCTCGCTCTTTAATCTGGACAGGTTCCTCTCTAGGCCTGTTGCATTCCTGTCATTGTGGATTTCCCTTTGTTGCTGTTTTAGGTTGTATCCTGTGTTTTGGACTCCCTGTTTTCTTTCCTGGTTTAACCCCTCATCTTTTTGAAGCACACCTTCAAGTAGTTTTCTAAGAAAAAGAGCTAGTAGGTAAAATTTCTATGTTCTTGCATGTCTGTCTGAATATTTAATCTTATACTTTAATTCTTTGGTTAATTACAAACTTCTAGAAAAAAGAATTTTCCCTCTGAATTATTTTAAATTAAGAAATTTAAAAATTATTTGCTATTTTCCCTTACAGCTTTGTTATGTATCAGTTGTATTTCTTAAATTCCTTACTTTTCATTTTGAAAAATATCAAATCTATAAAAAAATGGAAGGAATAGTGAAAAGAACACCTATATGTCCTTCACATAGATCCACTAATCATTAAGATTTTGCCATATTTGGTATATCTTTCTGTCTACACACATGTGGTGTGCATGCATACACACACACACACACACACACACACACACACACACACAAATGCACATACACATGCACAGTTTTTCTGAACCATTTAATGTAACTTTCAGATATCATGTCACTTCACCCCAAGTATATATATCCTAAGAACAAAGACATTCTCATGCATAACTACACTACAGTTATTGTACTCAATAAAGTAATGTAAATAAAATAATATCATCTAACTGATATACAACCCACTTTTGTCTCTCTCTAATTGTTCAAATAAACTTCTCCACAGCTGTTTGTTTTCTTGTCAATCCATGATTCAGTTGTGTTTAATAGTCAATCTCTTTGAAGGTATGTCATCTGTTTTCTAACATTTGGTGTTGGTGATAAAAAATCTGAATTTTGTTCCTTCATAAGTGGTATTTTTTTCCTTGCGGAAGCTTTTAGAGTATTTTCTTTTTTTCCCAGTGTTCTAAAATTTTGCAGACACATGGGTCTCTTAAAAGACCTTGTGCTGTTTGCTCTGTAGGTACTTTCAATCTGAAAACGTATAACTTTAACCTTTTGGAGATATTGTTGTATTGCTCATTTGATAATGTTTCCCCTCTGATTTCTATCTTTCTTTATTTGGAATGCCTGTAAAACTGGGCCTCCTGGAAAGGTCTTCTGAGTCTCATTTCTTTCATGTCTCCCATCTCATGGTCTTTTTGCTCTGCTTTCTGGAAGATTTCTTCTGTTTTATCTTCTGGGCCTTCAATTTATTTCAGCATGATATTTTCATTCTGTAAGAGCCCTTTCTTGTTCTCTGATTGTGCCGTTTACTTAGTATCTTGTTTATGATTTTGAATGCAATAACTTCCTGAATATAGTTATGATTATAATTAGAAAAAAATTTTAATTCTCTTCTATTTCCTGAATTAGTTCTCTTTCCTTTGAGGTTGTTTTTTTCCTGTTTGTGGTACTTTTTTAAGGCAGCCCTTAGCAAATGAATACAAATTTCTGTCTCTCTTTCTTTCCCTCCCTTCCCTCCTTCTTCCTCCCTCCCTCCCTCCCTTCCTTCTCTCCTTCCTTCTTCCTTCTTTCTCCTCCTCTTCCTCCTCCTCCCTTTTCTTCTTTGTTATTTAATGGAAGAACTCTCAGGTGTTTCACTTGGAGAGTTGATCTTTCTGGAGGCCCTGCATTCTGAACGAGGGGAGGAGCTAAGGACTGGACTGTTTAAGACAGAGCCTTTGGAGTAATCCCAGTGTTTTTGGCCCGGTCTCACTTGCGTACTCTGTCTTATGCCTCTCTGGAATTCTGTAGGGAAGATCGGCAACCTCCTCTGCGGTGTGTCATCTGTCATTACTTCTGTATCAGCTTGACACAGTCTCACAATTTTTTTTTAAACTTTCTTCCGCTGATGGACAACTTCTTGTTCTCATTGTCATTGTGGATTTATTCCCATTTTAGTCCTTTACTATCATTTTTGTAGGGTCTTAGGGGGAAGAAGAGAAAAACTGAGTGGCCAGCCCATCATTTTGAAAATAGCACTTATTTTCTTGTCTCCAACTTGCAGTTTTGATCTTTTTAGCTGAGAAGTTATTTAGGAGGCTTGTATCAGTCAGGATGGGCTAGGCTATGCTGTATAACAAAACTCTCAAAATATTAATGGCTTAAAATAGCAAAAGTTTATTTCTTGCTCACCGAGGTTGGCTGGTGGCTTTGCTCCAGGTCTCCCCACTCTGAGACCCAGGCTAACAGAGCAGCTGCCATCTTGCTGTTACCAGTTGCCATGGCAGAGATAACCTAGTGAATCATGCACTGTCCCTTTAAGTTTCCACCCAGAAATGATACCCATCATTTCTCTTCATATTTCATTGGCCAAAGAAAATCATTTGACTATTCTTAACATCAAAGGGGGTGAAGAAGTACAATCCTACCCTGTGCCTAGAAAATGGAAAGCTGGAAATGTCTGTTGAACAGTACAATGAACCACCAGAAGATTGTAAAATTTCAAGTGTTTGAATTCTGAAAACTTTTAACACTTGAATTAAAAAAAAATTGCACTGGAATCAGAGAATGTAGGCTTGTATAAAATTCCTGAGATTTTTTCATTGCATTATTTGTGACTGATTTTTTAAAATGCTTTATGGGATTGGTAAAGGTGTACCCTTTGTTGGTTGTAGACAAGTTTGACACATACACAACATGAAGCTATTTATATCTTCTATATACCTGTTAATTTTTTTATATACCAGATCTATCAAAGACTAAAGAATTATTTAAAGTTCTTACCATACTATTGTGTTTCTATAGATTTCTCCTTGTTTTTATAACAGTTTTGCACTCATATTTACCTTGTAAGAGTTCATAGTAGATATGCATTTTCTATTTTGTTTAAATAACCTTTGTCTCAATTAATAGGACTTTTATTTTATTTATTTATTTTAAAATTAATTAATTAATGTATTTATTTTTGGCTGTGTTGGGTCTTCATTGCTGCTCACGGCTTTCTCTAGTTGTGGTGAGCGGGGGCTACTCTTCGTTGCAGTGCACGACCTTCTCATAGCAGTGGCTTCTCTTGTTGCAGAGCACCGGCTCGGCACGTGGGCTTCAGTAGTTGTGGCACTTGGGCTCAGTAGTTGTGGTGCACAGGCTTAGTGGCTCCACAGCATGTGGGATCTTCCCGGACCAGGGCTCGAACCCATGTCCCCTGCATTGGCAGGCAGATTTTTAACCACTGCGCCACCAGGGAAGTCCCCTAATGGGACTTTTAAATTCTTGTTCCATTGCCACATGTCTTCTGTACTCTCTTAGGATCTCAAAGTGCTTTTTATAATTTTAAAATTTTTTTAATTTTTTAAAAGTGATATTGAATTTGGTGATGATTTCCTGGATATGACACCAAAAGCATAGGCAACAAAAGTAAAAATAGATATATTGGACTTCATCAAAATTAAAACTTTCAGGACACTATCAACACAATGAAAGGGCAACCTACAGAATGAGAGAAAATATTTGCAAATGATATATCTGATAAGGGGTTGATGTCTAGAATATAGAGAACTCCTACAATTCAACAGTGAAACAAACAACCCAATTCAAAATGGGCAAAGGACTTGAATAGACATTTCTGCAAAGAAGATATACAAATGGTCAACAAGCACACGAAAAGGTGCTCAACATCACTAATTACTAGGAAATGCAAGTCAAAACCACAGTGACAGGGAACTATATTCAATATCTTATAATAACCTATAATGGAAAAGGATCTGAAAAAGTATGTGTATATATAATATATATATATAATATATATATATCACTTTGATGTACACCTGAAACTACTGCAACATTGTAAATCAACTATACTTCAATTAAAAAAAAACAAAACCACAGTGAGATACCACCTCACAACCATTAGGATGACTACTATCAAAAACACAGAAAATAGCAAGTGTTGAGGAGATTGTGGAAAAATTGGAACTTTTGTTCACTGTTGCTGGGAATGTAAAATGGTGCAGTTGCTATGGAAAGTAGTATGTTGGTTCCTCAAAAAATTAAACATAGAATTACCATATGATCTAGTAATACATTTTTGGGTATATACTCAAAGGAATTGAAATCAGGGTCTTGAAGAGATATTTGCACACCCATGTTCATAGCATCATTATTCACAATAGCCATAAGGTGGAAGCAACCCATTCACCCACTGATGAATGAATGGATAAACAAAATGTGGTATAGACATACAACGGAATATATTCAGCCTTGAAAAGGAAGGAAATTGGAACAGGTACTACAACATGGATGAACCTTGAAGTTGTTATGCTAAGTGAAATAGGCCAGTTACAAAAAGTCATGTACTGTATGATTTTACTTATATGAAGCACTTAGATGCTGTGGACTGAATTGTGTCCACCCTAAATTCATATGTTGACGCCCTAACTCCCAATGTGGCTGCATTTGGAGACAGGTTCTTTAAAGAGGTAATTATGGGTGGGGCCCAATATCGCTAGTGACTTTATAAGAAGAGACCAGGGATGCATGCACACAGCGAAAAGGCCATGTGAGGACACAGTGAGAAGATGGCCATCTCCAAGCCAAGGAGAGAGATCTCAGGAGAAACCGAAACTGTCAGTACTTGATCTTGGACTTGTAGGCTTCAGGACTGTGAAAAAATAAATTTCTGTTTTTTAAGCCACCCAGCCTGTGGTAATTTGTTATGGCAACCTTAGCAGATTAATATACCAGAGTAGTCCAATTCATAGAGACAGAAGGTAGGATGGTGGTTTCCAGGGTCTGGGAGGAGAAGGGAATGGAGAGTTATGTCATGGGTACAGGGTTCAAGTTTGGCAAGATAAATTCTGGAGATTGGTCGCACGACAATGTGAATGTGCTTAACACGGCTGAACTGGGCGTTTAAAAATGGTTAAGACGGTAAATTTTATATTATGTATATTTTATCACAGTTAAAAATAAACATGTTTTTAATTATGATAAAATATACATAATATAAAATTTACCTTCTACCATAGCCCTATTTTTCTCCTCTCCTTTATAGCAAAACTGAAAAAAGTAGTTTCTGTTTGCCATCTCCACTTCTTCATGGCTCACTTTCTCTTGAACCGTTCCAATTAGGATTTTCTGAAGCTGCCTTGTTCAGGGTTACTGAGATAATTTCAGTCCATCAGCAGCAATGTTGCTCTCTCGCTCCTCCTTGAGATACTTGCCCCGTGATCTCCTGGTTTTCCTCTCGCTTTTCCTTTGTAGGAGGGGGCTCGCCCCTCCTCCTGACTTTATCTGCAAGTTACCCCAGGACTCTGCCCCAGGCTTTTTATACTCACCCCCTGGCAGTCTCATCCAGTGCCATCTATCCACTGGTGAATTTCAGGTTCTGTCTCCAGCCCACCCTCCCTTGGAACCCAGCGCAGGACATCCACCCGCCCACCCCACATCGTCACAAGGATGTCGACCAGGCATCTGAAATGCATCATGCCCCGAACAAATCCTGACCTCTCCTTCAGAACCTGTCTCCCTCCATCGTTTGCCATCTCAGTAAATAGCACCACCTTGCAACCAGATTGAAAAACGGGCACCCTCGTAACTGCGCACCAGAGATCTTGGAGTCACCTTGACCCCCTGCTTTCTGTCTCAGCCCACATCCAACTCACCCGAGTATCCTGTTGTCTGTCTTCAAAACCTCTCCAGGGCCCGGCTCCTCCCCGCCTCCTCTTCTACCACCTGCCTTGGCCAGGCAAGCTCCTCTCATCTGGACGACTGCGGAGGCTTCTGAGTTAAACGAACAAATGAATAAATGCTATGAGTGTTGAAATTGGCGATATGAAATATATATGTGTGTGCCCGAGGACGCCAGCTGAAATGCAATTGAACGTTTTCTCTGCAGGCTGCAGGTGAGAATAGGTGATCATATATCAGCATATGTAACCCAGAGAACTAGCGGTATGCCCACACCCCTCTCACCCAGTAGCTAATGTGTACCTGGTAAAAGACCGCTAGTATCACCAGGAAGTCTGCAGACACACAGACGTGCATCTCTATTGACTAACTGAAAGTACAGTAGTATGGCCGTTAGAACTTAAAGAGAGAAATCAGAGAATTTGAGATACCACGCGAATAACCAGATTATCGGAGAATGAGCTGCTTTGCTTAGGATGGTTGATGGTTCTGAGAGGAGCAAGTGTGGTCCTAGTTTCAAAGAGTATGGTGTATGACCCCCCCACCCCACCCCCAAGCCGTATCCTCTTCCCATACCTATCTTGGTAGCAGAAACAGCTGGAGTTTAATGGTCTATTTATTTATTTAGATTTGGCCAAAAGGGACACATCAAAGTTATGGCACTAAAATGTTTCTGCTCTTGGGGTGGATACTACATTAAAACATCCTGTTGCCGAGACGAAGCAACTCTTGAAGTTGGACCGGTGGTGGGAGGCTGAGAGTGGGGTGTGACCAGGTGTCTTGAGACGAGTTGCTTACTGATGGGCGGAAGCTGTTAAACCTTCTGGGTGATGCAGTCTCCTCGGTACCACATGAGTCAGGTGCTGGCCGTGCTAGGACGAGGCAGAACCCAGAGCAGTAGCAAAACTGTTGGGAGGGGTCTGAAACAGAACTGGAGGAGCTTCTGGCAGTGGCTGTGTGGAAGGTAAAGAGAGAGAGAGAGAGAGAGAGAGAGAGAAAAGAAGAAGGAGAAGGGAAAGGAGAGGGAGGGAGGGGAGGGTCGCCACTCAGCGGGGAGGGCTGCCTCTCAGCATCACTTCTGTGACCTGCTTCAGGATGGACACAGGTGATGTGGACAGGTCATCGTTGGGTTTTCCATCACTTGCAGTAGGGGCACAGTCCCAGCGTCACACAGAGGCAGAGCCTACAGAACAAGTCTGTCCCTCTGAATGTTCAGCCCCATCTTTCTCCTCCCAGGACAGGCCACCTGCTCTGCTCAGGTGCCCAGGGAGCCCTTAGTGCATAGAGTCCTGATATGTCCTGCCAGCAGCAGAGGGAGCCCACACTCTACCGAAAGGGATTAAGTTTCTCATTAGAATACAAAGCAGGAAATACAATAACGGTGTTTTTTGCCACGCAGTATGTCCTTACAGATGAAGCTTTAATCTCCCTCATACATCTCCGTTGCTGTAAATTCCTGCTCTATTATGGTACCATATGCCGTGATTCCCTGGGAGAAAGCCACAGTAAGCTTGGCGGCGAGCTTGGGCTTCTGAGCTGTTTGTGCCGCGTGTTGAATCACATATTATCTCACACTTACAGGTATGTCTTAATAAGCTCTTTTATATCAGTTTATTAGCCATGGTCCTGCAGTTGATCAGTTATGTCATGGAAGGGTACCACGGAGCTCACTGACAATTACGGGATGTAAGAGGCAGAAGGAAAGTTAGGCTTGAAACACAACAGAGCGCAGTTCATCTGATGGTCTAGCAGCTGCCGATTCGCCTTCTCATCTGTTTCTAAGTAATAGATATTGATGCTTCTCTGCTCAGAGCAGACCTACTGTACATGCAGTTGCCCACAGTGCACAGAATGGCATTTTTTCAAAATCCTTTCCAGCTCACTGTTAAAGGCACAATGTCAGATGTCAGGACCCACAAGGGTTACTCTTGGAGCTAAGCCACACCATCATTGTTCCTCACACTGTGCTCTTTCTGGGAGAAAGAAACATGTTCGCCTTTTGCCTCATTTCCCTCCCAAAGCAACTGACCAAGTTCTGAAACCACTCTTAGGAGGAAAAAACCCCCTCAGGTCCTGTATCCTTTATGATGACAGCTCTCATCTGTGCCTGGTGGGAAAGGGGGGCCAACAGGAAACATTTAGAAAACAGTTTTTCGCCTAAAACCCGTCATGGAGTCTGACTTCAGAAGCAGTTCCACTCAAGCTTCTGTGGCCAGCTTCTTTCTGAGGATGATCTCCATGCCACAGGGTGAGGGTACCACCATGTTACCCTGACTAGGACCTCCTTCTCCTAGCTGGAAAGCTAACAGGCACAGGGCCAGTCTAAGAGCTTCCCAGGCCCCAGAGGCTTCTTTTGGATCCCCTAATACAAAAAATGTCAAAAAAATGGAAATGCACCCCTATCCCACATCATGATAATGTATAAATAAATAATAAATGACAATATGGGCGTGGAAACTAGTTGATGTATTATGTCTCCTCAAGTGTATTAATCCTGACATTGCATTGTTTTCTCTGTAGCTTTGTGCTGATACATGTTTTCCTCCTAGGCTGTGTACATGCCCTTGGGTCTTTGGAGCTCTCTGAGTTCTGAGCCCTGCTCCTTGAGGGGAGGGAGGGGGGCGGGGAGTGGAGAGGACTTGGTGCAGAGAGGATGGATGCTGAATGGTTGGGGGCCAAGATGAAGTTTGGTCCTAGCCCTCACCTGCCTGGTCCAAAGAGAACCAACCTCAGAGGAAATTAAGAGGACCCTTACTTGTCCTTAAATAAAGCCAGAAAGATTCTCACCTGTTTGTAAAAAAGGTGCAGAGTACGGGAATACCTTTTCTAGTAACATGCTCATTCATTCATTCATTCATTCATCCCCTCATTCAAAAAGCATTTTTTTGGAAACCCTACTAAGTGCCAAGCCTAGTGCTCGGCATTTGGGAAATAAAGGCAGGTAAGATGCAGTGCCTGCCCTCAGGAGCACAGAGTTCCTCAGTCCCTCTGTCCTGGGGCTGCTCTTGGTCAGCCTTCCAGGACCCACCCTTGCCTCCATAGCTTCCACAGATATATTCCTGGCTGTTATGAGCTGAGTTGTGTCCTCCAGAAATTTCTATATTGAAATCCTAACTCCCAGTGCCTCAGAATGTGACTATATTTGGAGATGGGGCCTTTAAAGAGGTGATTAAGGTTGAATGAGGTCATTAGGATGGGCCCCAATCCAATATGAATGATGTCCTTGTAAGAAGAGATTAGGACACAGATACACACAGAGGGAGACCACGTGGAGACGCTCGGAGACGATGACCACCTACAAGCCGAGGAGAGAGGCCACAGAAGAAACCAACCCTGTTGACACCTTGAATTCAGACTTCTAGCTTTCAGAACTGTGAGAGGATAAATTTCTGTACTCTTGTTGCAGCAGCCCTAGCAAACTAATGCACCGGTTCCATAGGAGGCCCAGAAGACTCCCTTGAACCTTTCTCAAGAGAAGAAAGAAAAGACACTCAGCCAGCCCCTCCCCGACCTGGTGGGAGTTTCTGCCAAAGGGCAGCCTTACTGTGCACTTACCCCAAAGCCCCTCAGCCTCATTTCTCCTCAGTCTGCTTCCTTCAGGTGCAGACACATCAGCGGGGTTTGGGGAGTTTGCTGAGAATGCGGGGGAGCAGGGTTAGGGGCTCCCTTTCCTCAGTCACAGTGATTTTTCTCTCTAGAACTTCCTGTGTGTTGTTCTTTGGGGGAGGGACTTTCACTCTGCTGCATCTACCCAGGCTCTGGGGGACATTCAGTCCTCATTTTGCTTTTCTTCATCTTTTTTTAAAAATTATTTATTTATTTATTTGGCCATGCCAGCTCTTAGTTGCGGCATGCGGGATCTTTAGTTGTGGCATGCGTACTCTTAGTTGAGGCATGCGTACTCTTAGTTGAGGCATGAATGCAGGTTCTAGTTTCCCGACCATGGATCAAACCCGGGCCCCCTGCATTGGGAGCTTGGAGTCTTAACCACTGGACTGCCGGGTATGTCCAAGGACTGATTTTGAATAGTAAGGAGCAGCAAAACTCTGTGCCAGGGGCCCTACGTCTCTCCTGTGGGATGCTACAGAGCAGGGTAACTTCTGGGGCTGAACTGTCTTCTCTGTGACTTGCTCACATCTGTTTCCTCCTGGGGTTGTGTCAACATGATTTCATTCGTGAGAAATTGATCCCTTATTCCTTAAATAATTGTGCATTAACTACAATTAACTACTCTTGTAAAATCACCAAAGTTTACAATTAATATAAGCTTTATTAATTAAGTTATTATTAATTAAACATGTAAAGATTCTCTTTGTGGACTTCCCTGGTGGTGCAGTGGTTAAGAATCCGTCTGCCAATGCAGGGGACAGGGGTTCAAGCCCCGGTCCGGGAAAATCCCACATGCCGCGGAACAACTAAGCCTGTGCGCCACAACTACTGAGTCCACATGCCTAGAGCCTGTGCTCTGCAACAAGAGAAGCCACCGCAATGAGAAGCCCGCGCACCACAACGGAAGAGTAGACCCCGCTTGCCGCAACTAGAGGAAGCACGCGCGCAGCAACGAAGACCCAACGCAGACAAAAATGAATTAATTAATTAAAAAAAAAGATTCTCTTTGTGATAGAATCATTTCAGAGTGAAAATCCAAAGATCAACTGGTTATTAAAATATATCAAACAAAATAGTCCTGGCTAGTATGTATTAATAGCAATAAAGTGATGATTTCAAGGCACATACTTCCTCTGCTGGGTCTAGAAGAGGAATATGATGGAAACAGTGAGCTGGGATTACCCAGGTCAATTAAAGAGACACAACGCAATAAATGCCCATCTTTCCAGGAAGCCGTCATAAACGTGTAGTCACTATTCTGTGTATACCTGCTGATGGATTAACTGATATTAAACAGCAAGTTATTCCACGAGGGCTGCTGAAGAGAAGACTGATGCTAGGATTTTAATTCACAAATAGGCAAAAATCAATTTGTCTTTTTTTTACAACAATAATTTATCTTGGTATAAAAGCTTGCATATATGATATATAGCATATATATGTTTATGTATATATGTATGTGATCATATACATACATACGTGTATGACAGAGGATTATGGGACTGCAATATCTATCTGGACGAAAAATGAAAGTTTCAGTGGGCTGACAGGCTGTTTCCAAACACTGAACATTTAGCTTCGTGAAGACAGAGCGTCCTGATCTATGATTTTTCCCTCCTAACTTCTGGACTTGGCTTTCCTCTCTGTGCAGTGGCCGACATGTGCCTCCATGTGAATGGGGTCATTCCTGCTCACCTCCTGTGCAAAGGGCTGGGACTGAAGGGCTACTCCTGGGGAATTCATCAAAGACTCAGATAAAAGAGGCTTTGAAAAGTGCAGAACACATTTCCTTTACTCTTGGCTGATAACTACTGCAGAGCAGTTCATCTCAGGCGTTATTTTAATAGACGAGTGAGTTCTTGGATATTTTCAGAGGATGACAGAGAAAGGTGTACTGGCTCAGGATGGAGGACCCGGGGTTGCAGCTGTGTGCAGGCCGTGGGACTGGCGGGGGTGGTCAGAGGACGTTCTTGACTTTTGTGTTCTCTGGGCTTAAAGTTAAAAAAAACTGAACAAACTGTGCTATGACCCCCAAATGTTTCTTCAAGGCCCAGCCGCTATGGAATTCACTGAGGTCTTCATTAGCTTATCAGTCAAAGTCTTCAATTTTATATTATTTTTCTAAAAATCAAATTTATTGAGGTACAATTTGCATACCATAAAATGCACACATTTTAAGTATATGGTTTAATGAGTTTTGACAAATGTGTACACCATGAAACCATATCTCCAATCAATATATAGATAATTTCCATCATCCAAAGTATTCCCTTGTGCCCAGTAGTATACTGGTAAATATTTAACAGCAGGCTCTCTGGAAAAAGTTATATATTTAACATCTATTTATTTAGCATATTAATAACTTAACATATTAAAAGTATTATTTTAAAAGTATTATGAATTTTGCTGATATAAAGAATGTTTATTACTAATTTATAAGTAATAATAAAATGTATTTTTTTATCGTAAATCCCATACAGTCAACTGATTATCACAAAATGTTTTCACTGATTTTTCCAGAGTCTTGTATCTGTAGCCAACCAAAGTTTGCAATTAACTAGTGTAGTTCTGACCTGTCGGTTGCTAGTTTCATTTACTTTAAGGAGTAAGACAAAAGTGAAACAAGACATATTTTGGAACATCACTTGTTTGTTAAAGACATAAACAACTTCTTTGCTGAGTTAGATTATAGTTTTGAATGTCAGAAGAATATTGTCTTCATTTTTTGTGCTAGTTGTAGTGTAACAGCTATACACACTACTCACTTCTTTTTATTAAAGTATAATTGATTTACAATGTTTCAGATGTACAGCAAAGTGATTTACTTATATATATTCTTTTTCAGATTCCTTTCCATTATAAGTTATTACAAGCTATTGAATATAGTTCCCTGGGCTATACAGTAGTTCCTTGTTATTTATCTATTTTATTCAATATATATAGTAGTGTGTATCTGTTAATCCCAAATTCCTAATTAATCCCTCCCCCACTTTCCCGTTTGGTAACCATAAATTTGTTTTCTATGTCTGTGAGTCTGTTTCTCTTTTGTAAATACGTTCATTTGACAATAGGCAGTACATGGAAGCAACCTAAATGTCCATCAACAGATGAATGGATAAAGAAGATGTGGCACATATATGCAATGGAATATTACTCAGCCATAAAAAGGGAAAAAATTGAGTTATTTGTAATGAGATGTAATAAGATGTATGACATCCTTCTTTAGAGTCTGTCATACAGAGTGAAGTAAGTCAGAAAGAGAAAAACAAATACTGTATGCTAATGCACATATATGGAATCTAAAAAAATGGTACTGATGAACCTAGTGGCAGGGCAGGAATAAAGATGCAGTTGTAGAGAACGGACTTGAGGACACTTGCGGGGGAGGGGAGGGGAAGCTGGGATGAAGTGAGAGTGTAGCACTGACATATATACACTACCAAATATAAAATGGATGGCTAGTGGGAAGCTGCTGCATAGCACAGGGAGATCAGCTCGGTGCTTTGTGGCAACCTAAGGGGGGTGGGATAGGGAGGTTGGGAAGGAGGCTCAAGAGGGAGGGGATATGGGGACGTGTATACATATAGCTGTTTCACTTTGTTGTACAGCAGAAACTAACACAACATTGTAAAGCAATTATACTTCAATAAAGATATTAAAAATAGTTTCATTTGTATCTTTTTTTTAGATTCCCCATATAAGTAATATCATATGATATTTGTCATTCTCTGTCTGACTTACTTCACTTAGTATGGTAATCTTTAGGTTCATCCATGTTGCTGCAAAAGGCATTTCATTCTTTTTTATGGCTGAGTAATATTCCATTGTGTATATATACCACATCTTTATCCATTCATCTGTTGATGGACATTTAGGTTGCTTCCATGGCTATTAGAAATAATACTGCAATGAACACTGGTGTGCATGTATCTTTTTGAATTATGGTTTTCTCCAGGTATATGCCCAGGAGTGGGATTGTTGGGTCATATGGTAGCTCTATTTTTAGTTTGTTAAGGAACCTCCATACTGTTTTCCATAGTGGCTGTACCAACTTACATTCCCACCAACAGTGTAGGAGGGTTCCCTTTTCTCCACACCCTCTCCAGCATTTATTATTCGTAGACTTTTTAATAATGGCTGTTCTGACTGGTGTGAGGGGGTACCTCATTGTAGTTTTGATTTGCATTTCTCTAATGGTCCCCAGTGGCATGTTGACAGCTCCATTTGGTTGATAGCCTCACTAACACTTGGTGTTTTAAAATTTTAACCATTTGAGTAGATGTTTAGAGGTATCACATGGTGACTTTAATTTGAATTTCCCTAATGACTAACGATATTGAGTACCTTTTATTGTGCTTATGGACCATTCGTATATTTTCTTCAATGAAGTGTCTGTTCAAGTCTCTGCACGTTTTTAAAAAGTGAGTTCTGAAAACCACCCAAATGTTCACCAACTGATAACATTGATTTGTTCCATCCTTTCCGTCTATGCTCACCAGACATAGGTTCTGTTCTTCTCTCCCATATCTCACACGTTCCTAATCTACAGACACATTTTAGGAGTTTTCCTACTGCTCTACTCATTTGCGTCTTTCATTCTATACACCAGAACTGAGTATTCTTGGGCATTCCCTGGAAGTCCAGTGGTTAGGACTCCACGCTGTCACTGCCGAGGGTGTGGGTTCAATCCCTGGCTGGGGAACTAAGGTCCCACAAGCCGTGCAGTGTGGCAAAATAAAAAAAAGATTAAAAAAAAAAATAAAATTAGTTAATAGAAAAAAAAACCCTGAGTATTCTCAATACAGCAACATCCCTTACAATCCACTCCTTCCACTTATTCAATTCTTTGACTCAAATGCATCTTCTAGTTCAGGTACAGCCCACAGCAGAAACCTGGCATCTTTAAATAATCCACCTGGACTTCCCTGGTGGTGCAGTGGTTAAGAATCCTCCTGCCAGTGCAGGGGACACAGGTTTGATCCCTGGTTCGGGAAGATCCCACATGCCGCGGAGCAACTAAGCCCATGTGCCACAACTACTGAACGTGTACTCTAGAGCCCTTGAGCCACAACTACTGAGCCCATGTGCCACAACTACTGAAGCCCATGTGCCTAGAGCCCATGCTCTGCAACAAAGGGAAGCCACTGCAATGAGAAGCCCACGCACTGCAACGAAGACCCTGCTTGATGCTACTAGAGAAAAGTCTGTGCACAGCAATGAAGACCCAATGCAGCCAAAAATAAATGAATTTTAAAAAAAAGTTTTAAACAATCCACTCACAAAACACAGGGTTCATTCAGTCCCAGAGTGAGACCTGGATCCAGACAATGTGGTTCCAGGCATTGTTTCTTTTCCATGCACACGAATTGTCTTTTCAAGGGCAAAGTCCCTCTTTGGTGTCAGGCAGCACGTGTTCAATTATCTTCTGTGCTTTGTGTTGGAAGCATCATCCTTCTTTATTGGTGACATTCATTCCGGCGTCGCGAGTCCCCTGCCCAAGACGTGCAGGTAAAAGGCACGGTGCTCAGAGGCTTGTCGGCCAGCTATGTATGTTCTAGGCCAGGCGTCCTTGCCCCTGTAGCTCTTGATAGAGCGAGTGTGTGCATGCCCCAGGCACCTACCGTCTACTGGCTTGCTCATCCTCGACTCTGGTTCTCATCAGTGGGGAAGGCTGATGCCACTGTGTGAAGTGGGTCATGTTAGCGTTGCCTAATCCAGGACTCAGGCAGCGAGGTCCTTCCAACCATCTCTGCACCCTATTCCAAGTGTGCTGAGCTGCCCCATCTCATTCCCTTTGCTCCAAGCTCTCTTTTCTCTTTTCAACACACACGGTGTGATTCCAGCATCTTAATTTGGTCGTCACCTCTGGGATAGGCTGCCTGGAAGTGACCTGCAAGGCTGCCATTCCATCAGGGCGAGTTACCCAAGAGTGTTGCTCCTGCCGAGGTGAACGGTAGCTGGGGGTAGAAATGGAAAGCCCTCTTCTTGCCGACGGATCTAAGGGGTGTCTTTGACATTCAGTACAAGCAGCACGACACCTACAGGTGCACAGCTGTAGGCGAGGCCAGCTTACACTCAGCTGGGATTCTGGGCCTGCTTCACTGGAACCAAATGGTACTCTATTTTTTTTTTCTTTTCTGGCTGTGCCAAATGGCTGATGGGATGTCAGTCCCCAGACCAGGGATTGAACTTGGGCCGTGGTAGTGAAGGTGCCAAATCCTCATCGCTAGACCACCAGGGAGCTACCGAGTTACTGTGTTTATAACCTATATTTTCATGGGTATAATAAGCCTCCAAAGAAGTTGTGTACTTTGGAAATGTGTATAAACTTATTTCTATATTTTTTTTGAAAATCAAGGACTGTCAGTTTGGAAGAGTGTCACCCTGCAGTGGTGACCTCTGGTGCGGTTCCCCTTCCCCCTGCCCTTCTCTCCAGGGCCCCAAGGCAGGGAGGAGGTGGGCTAGGCAGCCAAGGCTTGGGAGGGGGTGGGGTGCGAGGGTTACAGCCCCCTGCACCCGCCGTCTTTCCCACTGCCTGCCTCTGCCTGGAGACCCCTCTCTGGTCTTCCCTTTTCTTGCCAGCCCCTTCGGGTAGGGAAGCAAGGGCAGGATGAGAGGAGAAGTCTCAGATCCTTAGCGCTCCTGCCTTTCGGGCACTGGACAGAAGAGCCCAGAACGTGCCAGGCTACAGAACCCACTGGGGGTCACCGTTTCCGTCTGTGGCGAGGATCCCCGGCCGCGGCAGTCACATGGCAGCTGCGCTGGTCAGGCAAGCCAATGCCTGGTCTTGCCTGGACCCTGCCCAGCGCATTTGGGCAGTCTCCTTGCCACAGTCTAGGACCCTGGCAAGCTCTGGAAGAGGGGAGGGGCTGAGACCGCTGGCCAGGTGTCCGAGGCGGTGGGGATGGGCTGCAGCGCGGGGACTGGAAGTGAGAGGGCGCCCTCTCGTTGCGCGGTCACCGCACGCGCCGGCGCCACTTACCTGGGAAACGTGCCCTTTACCAGCCACTTATGGGATTAATTTTGCAACAGAGACGCTGGCGCAGTAGAAACCACACTGGGTTTTCGGCAACACCTTCCACTCCCCGGAGTGGTTAAACCAGAAGTGTTCAGTGGCTGACCGAGGCCGCGGAAAAGAGCCACAGCTAACGCCCGCTCTGTGGCTGGAATCAAAACACTACTGGTGACGCGCTGTTTTCCACCATGGGTCCTCCCCGACGCCGCGTGGGGAGTCAGGGGGTTCTTCCAATGTCCCTCCCCGCAGCGGGAGCCCCAGCTCACCAAGCTCGGGGGTCGGGCTCTGAGGGCGCCACCCCGATTCGGTCCTGGGTGCGTCAGCCACGGTTCTCCGCGGTGATGGGGAGGAGAGGCTGGGGACCGCTACGCACAGAAACGTCGAAGGGTCGCTCTGTAACGTTGGAGTTAACTTTCCTCTGGCCAAACCCTTGTCTCTGGGTTGCCGTCAGAGGCAGGCCTCCCTCCGGTCTTCTCGAGGCTTCTCCTGCGGTGGTCGGGCAAGCAGAGACTGGGCGGGAGAGTCAGAACAGAGCCGGCCCCCTCGAACCCTGGTCGCCCTGCCCCAAGCAGGGAGCATCTGGCATCTTCCTGCTCTAGGAGGCTGCAGAGTTCTTGAAGGGCTCGCAGGCACCTGGGGTGCAGGCTTGTCTGTAAGGAGATCCCGGCAGGGAGAAAGCCTGGAGGGAGACAGTATTATTGGGCTGCTTGACAGCGACATAAACATACTTTCAAAAGAAAAATGTTTCTTTGCTGCTTGCTCTAAACTCAGGGCACATACTCTTACCACCACAGGGGGGTGGGGGAAGATGGGTTAAACCAAAAAAAAAAAAATCTTCTAAAATAAATAAAATCATTATTTTAGCAGGAATGATGACCCCCCCACCCCCCCACTCCACACCTTTTGGCATAAGTCCTGTGTCCCAGTCCCCAGAGGGGGTGAAAGTCAGGGACAAGTTGAAGAGTGCCTCTTTGTTTCCTAGAAAACCAGCAATGTATTTTCCAGGTAATAATAACGATATAGATAATAATACTTGATGAGTACTGAGCACATTTCGTGTGCTAAGAACTCCACTCTCAACTCCAGGGGCACCGAGGGTTCAGGGTTGAGCAAATCAGCAGGTCTTAATCTCCTGGCCACAGGGACCCACCTGGAGCCAAGGAGGAAAGGTGAGACTTATGCCGAAGGAGAGGCTGGTTCTCTGTGATGAACTTTGGAAGCAGCTTACTTGCCCCCAGCTGGAGCCAAGTGCCAGGGAAGTGTCCAGAAAAGTGCTGGGATTCACTGATTGGACCAACTTGGGTTACTGGCCAAAACAGCACAGTCCACTAGAATTGCTTCATTTATTTATGATGAGTTCAAAATTCCATGATTTATGATAAACAGTAAGTTATCATTTGCTATCTATGGCTGCATAACAAATCACCCTAAAATTTATGGCTCAAAATGTCAACACTTTATTGTATCTTATGATTTTTTTAGGTTGTCTGGGGTTACTCTGCTCATCTCACTTGGGATCAGTTATGGGGGCAGGTCAGCTGGGCTGGAAGGTCCAGGAGACGCCACTTAGGTGTCCAGCAGTTAGTGCTGGCCCCTGGGTTCTCCTGCACATGGTCTCTCATCCTCAGTGGGCTAGAAGTTTCCTTAAGTGGCAGTATGGAGGCAGCATTCCAAGAGAGAAAAAATTGAAATTGCCGTGCTTAGGAATTCACACAAAATCACTCTCACACATTCTACTACCCAAAGTAAGTCAGAGGATGACCCAGGTCCAAGGGCTGTGTAAACAAACTCTACCTCCTAATGGAAGGAGGTATAAAATATCGTGGCTTTGTTCTTCAGGGTAGACAGCATTTTTTTCTGAGTATAACTATGTCCCCACCTGACAAATTTTGACATATGTTGCTCTTACTGTCCTTTATTTATAAGATGGTGACTTTTGTTTATTTTCAATTTGACCAGGAGAACGAATTTCAGTTTACAAGTCATTAGATTTTATTTATTCATTTTTTGGTTTAAGCCATCTTTTTTTTTTTTTTTTTTTTTTTGGTGGTGGTGAGAGTATGTGCCTTGTTATTTGGGGGGATTGATTTAGGTTTTATTTGTAGCTTGGTATATAATTACTATTTTATAGGTACCATGGACATTTGAAATGACAGTGTTTTTTCTGTTTAAAAAAATACAGAAATTGGTAGATTTATTGGTTTATATTTCTCAAATGTCCTATGTCCACTCTATTGTTGTCTCTATGTGTCTAGTGTATCCTGGCACTCTCCTACAGGATTCTTATGGCAGGCAGAGTTGGGGGGCATTCTGTTGGGTGGGTGAGGAGGAACTGAAATAAAGAAATGATAGTTTTCGTTGTGACCATAGTTGACTTCAGGGGGGAAAAACCCTAGAGTTCTTTTTCCCTAGGTCCATGCAAAACCCAAACACGAGCTTTCTGTATTTCGCACCCTTAACAATGATCACAACCACAGGAACAAGAGTGCTTATTTTCAGAGAATGCCGTAGAGATATTGAAGAGAGTATTATGTGCTTCTTCGTTGGTGACGGACTACATAATTGACGTGGGGAGACGAAAGTAATATAGCAAAAATATAAGGCAAAACACAGGAAGTGGCAAACAGTTGTGAACCAAAGAGAGTGCCAGACATGAAGAGAGCTGTGGGGAGGGGTTGGGGTAGGGGGAGCCTCTGGACTGGGGTGGGGGTCTGGGCTTACAGAGCTGACTTGAAGCCTGGGCACAGTTTCCTTTGACCTGAGGGAAGGGTTGCTCCTGAAATGCTTAAGGCACAGAAGCAGTTTAAGTCGTAGTCACCATTAGGCTTCCCAGTGAACCAGCGGTTTCCCATTTTTGGTGGAGCATTGCTTTGAGTTTTTGGTGGCTGCCCATATATCTTATGAATGTTGATATACAGCACGACAAAGGTTGACCTTGAAGAGAGGTGTTGGGGTGACCAGTTGGTTTTCACAGGCCAGGGACCTCATGGCTTGTCCTTGGTCTTGTAGAATCATGTGGTGATTTCTGTGGTGTCCTCAGAGAACACATGTTCTTTGTGTATAAAAATATTTTTATTAAAACATTAGGGTACAGCTCCAGTCATTGCAAACTGTAACTTACTTTTTTGTCTTCTGAAAATGTTTGCTAGTTGATGGTTAAATTTGACCCTTTTACCTGCCAGGGGGATGCAAATCTTAGGCCACTTAAGAATTCAAGAATAGACTCCCTGTGGGATGTCTTTCTGTGGCCAAGGTAATGACCAGTTCAGCGAAGAGCCAAGCGTAATCATGATATGGAATAAAATGCATTATGCAGGGTGGTTCAAACCCTGAGGAGGTCTCGAACTACTGTGCACGTCTTGATTGCTAATTAGAAAAAGGTGTTTCAACCCAGAAACCACTGAAATATGTGAACTGAGAAGCATTGGTTATGGAAATAAGAATCAAAGGCATCAAGCTTTGCATTTTTGATTACATATTCAAATCACACAATTACAGTATATAAAATCAATTTTTACCATAGTCATAAGTAGTAATTAGACACAGACTTTTAAAATTCAAATCATATTTGTATTAGATGAAATTCTTCCAGTTCTTTACCCTCAAGCAGAAAAAGATGTGAATGGAGAACTGCTGCCTGCTCCTTTCTTCATAGATAATCCTTAACATAGTTCAGTTATAACCTGTTTCAGCTTGAGGGGACGCGCTGGGAAAGAAATGAAGATGTCGTCTCCCTTCAAATGTTGTACCGTCTAGGTCCACATTTTCTAATCTTCAGAGCTTCCAACATTTTGCCAAGGATTTGATGCCAAAGAAGGGGGAAAAGAAAATGAGGGTGGGGTAGAGAAATGAATGAGAGCTGATTAAACAACGAAGACCAGCTCTTTACCAGAGCGAGTAGGTAAAAAGAGACCAGAAGCAGTGAAAACCCCTGGCACCCGGACTGTGGTCTCTAAATACCATTCCCTACTAAAAGGAAACAAAGCTTCTTGGAAAATAGTGAATTTCAGGTCTGGAGCAGAAAATGTGCAAACTGAGACTGGAATATCTTGTTCCCAAATGCAAGGACATGCTCCAAAATTTATGGGAACGTAGCAAAAGGACACAGGAGCTAACTTGGAGGTATCAGCACTGGGCAAACCTGAGACAATTTGAGCATAATAACGAATGATGACAGTAATGGATTATAACATATTTAATAAAAAATAGTTTGAGGCAAATAATACTGCCCCTCATACCCTACCCTATAGAAAAGAGTGGCACTTAATAAATGTAGAAGAAATGGTAAAACTAGAAAATCACTTTTTGCAACAAACTTTATAATTGATTCAGATAAAACTTATCAATGGATGCTAAACCATTGAGTAATATGTTGTTGCAACAGGATAGTCACACAGTCTCAAAGTATCACCCCTGAAGGCTTATTAATTACAAAGGGGAAAAAGGGTCATTACAACAGAGAAATCTGGTAGATGCCACCTTAACTAAGTGATCAAACTTTATCACCAATGATGGGACCAGCTGATACCATAAGTCTTCTGATGAAGGGCATAACATCACTTGTGATAATCGTTGCCAAAGATGTTTAATTGAGTCTAGTCATGAGGAATCCAAATCCAAATTTAAAGACTTCCTGCAAAACAACAGGCCTGGATTCTTCAAAAATGTCAGTGTCAAGAAAGGCCAAGAGAGATTTGGGGAACTGTTCTGGATTAAAAGAGAGTCAAGAGACAAAACAACTAAATGCAATGTGTGATCGTTGGCTGGATCCCGGATAAGAAAAAATGAGTATAAACGGCACAATTGGGACAATCTGGGAAATTTAAACATGGGCTATTTATTAGTTAATAGTAAATTTCTTGATGGCCATAAGTTGTGTTTTTGTGTCTTTGTTCTAGGAGCTACATGTTGAAATACATAAGGATTAAAGTGTCATGATGTCTCCAACTAATTCTCAGGTAATTTAGCCAAAAAAAAAAGTGTGAATTGCTTGTATACATCTGTATAGAGAGACTGATAAAGCAAATATGGCAAAATATTAACAAGTAGTGAATCTAGAAGAAGGCCATATGGCTGTTTAACATGCTATTATTTCAAATTTTCTGCAGTTTTGAAAATGGCTAAAATTAAAGTTTGAGGGATGAGAGCTGGCCAAATCAGTGTGGCTCTTTTTCTCCATAAGTTAAATGAATTTTAAGTAAGAAGAATAAATTTAGATGCAACTACATTTTTAAACTAATGTCATTATCATTGTAATAATACTTGCTTTTCTTAAAACAATGCATAATTAACTTTTGTGCATGTTTAATTTTTAAATAGAAGTATGTTCACATTTTTTTAAAAAAGCATATAAAATTTCTTTCCATCCTTACTCCCATCTGCTCTGTTTCTGCCTCAATTCCCCTCTACCATTGGTTTCTTCTATACCCTTCTAGAGAATATTTATGCATACATAAAAATATATATTTTATTTTTCTTCCTTGCTATACAAGAGACCATATTCTACCTATAGTTCTGTATCTTGCCCTTTTTACCTATCAGTGTCTTAGATATCTTTCCATATAAATACACACAGAGTTTTGTCATTTTCATTCTTTATTACAGCTGCATAGTACTCTACTATATGAACTTACCATATCTTATTTAACTTTTGACAAACTTTAGATGGTTTCTTGTCCCTTGCTACTGCAAACAATGCTACAATGAACACCCTTCAAGAGATACATTTTCACATATGTACACTGGTGTGAATACCTGTAGAAAAAAATACCAAAGTGGGATCACCGTGTCATAAGGGATATACTTTTGTAATTTTGGTGGCTATTGCTGATGGAGAAATAGAGGCCGCCAAGCTGAAAAAAATGTAACACACTCCACCTTTGTCATCTTGGCATCCATACGCACTTCGTTTACCCATTCTTAAGTTCCAGATAAAAACAGTAGCAGAGGGCTTCCCTGGTGGCGCAGTGGTTGAGAGTCCGCCTGCCGATGCAGGGGACACGGGTTCATGCCCCGGTCCGGGAAGATCCCACGTGCCACGGAGAGGCTGGGCCCGTGAGCCATGGCCGCTGAGCCTGTGCGTCCGGAGCCTGTGCTCCGCAACGGGAGAGGCCACAACAGTGAGAGGCCCGCGTACCGCAAAAAAACCAAAAACAGTAGCAGAATCATGATTTCACCTAACAGGTTGCAACTATCCCTCAAAGAATCAAAGCACGTACTCCCTGGTCCTCAAAAACGGGTTCACAATCCTGTTTGTCACTTTATCCATCTTTAGGCGATGTTTATTCCTCTTCTACCTGAGTCACAATCCATCTTTGATACCCTGTAACTTAAAAACTGAGATACAGGGTTAACTACTGTTGTAGTCGGTTCGGGCTGCTATAACAGAATACCACAGACAGGGTGGCTTAAACAGCAGACATTTACTTCTCACAATTGTGGAGGCCGGAAGTCCAAGATCAAGGTGCTGGCAGGTTCAGTGTCTGGTGAGGACCCTCTTCCTGGTTTGCAGATGACTGCCTTCTTGCTGTGTCCTTATATTATATATAGAGGGGGGGCGGGGAGAGAGAGAGAGAGAGAGAGAGAGACAATGAGTGAGGACACAACCTCTCTCTCCTGTCTTTTCTTATAATCCCATTCATGAGGGCTCCACCCTCATGACGTAATTACTCCCCCAAAGGACCCACCTCCAAGTACCATTACATTGGGGATTAGGCTTCAGCATATGAATTTTGGTTAGACACAAACATAGTTACCTATTGCTGTATAACAAACCACACCAAAACATAGTGGCTTATAGCAACCACCCTTTTGTTTGTTCCACTTCCTTCCTGCATTGCTCCCTTGCATCCACCATTTCTGAACTTCTTTGTTTTCCTAGAGTGTTTTTAAAAAAATCTATTGAGAAAATTTTTGTGTTATAAGAGACACTTCCCTAGGAATGGATTTTTGCTGGAAAAACGATGAGCATGAGGACAGAATGCTGTGTCCTTCCTAGCTCTTTATTCTGACCATGGGAAACTGGGATACCAAGATTCCTTAACCTTGTGACTGGTGCTTTCTGGAACTTCATGTATTTTCAAGAGTATTTCGTTGACCACGTCCATTACAAATCACGTGCAGGCTTCTAGCTTGAATCTGCCTTGGGCATCTGAAGGACGCTCTCTCATTGATGAGGCTGAAATGCCTTGCCATTCCATAAACTGCTTTCCTAATCCCATCACTTGACTTTCAAGGTTAACGTTTAGGAATTTGTAGGAGAAAATTTTATTCAGAAATAGTTTGGTTTTTGTTTTTTGGCCGCACTGCATGGCTTGCAGGATCTTAGTTCCCCCGACCAGGGATCGAATCCAGGCCCCCGGCAGTGGAAGCGCAGAGCCCTAACCACTGGACCACCAGGGAAGTCCCCAGAAATAGTTTTAACTAATCACAGATACCAAGAACCACAGTCTTCTGCCACTGGCATTTTGAAAGGCAGAGGGAGAGGTGTGTGTCCTGCAGGCCCAGCTGTGGCAGTGGCTGCCAGCCTGTAGGGCTGTGTGGCTTCTCGAGCAGGATTTGGCAGCCTGGCCGGTGTAGGACTGGGGCAGCTGGGCTGTGAGACTGAGGCAGGGCATTGGGAATGCCAGAGGGAGACCGACCAACCCTGGGATTCAGTGTGAGAGTCAGATAGGAAAGGGAGCGGGGCCAGGAAGTTTGGGAGGATCTAGGGAAGGATGGGGGTGGATAGAGGCTGATATTCTCAGGGAGATGGGGGGAGGAATCTCAGTTTATGGGAGTTCCTGGAGAGAAAGGGAGAGGGAGAGACAGAGACCCAGATAGGCACAGATAGACACAGATAGATTCCATCAAGTGAGGGAAAAGCAGCCAGAATTGACAAGAATGCTCACCAGGCAGAGAACATAATTGAAGTGTCCCTACCTGTGGAACCATTCTAAAGTGGTAAAAGAAAAAGCAAAGGAAACAGAAAAAGACATATACTATATATCATATTATATATTATTATATATTTATATATACTATCATAATATATATATACTATTACTACATAATATATATTTTACCACTTGAGAACGATTCAATATGTATTTTTTCTTTTTCTATATTCATAAAAAACAAATAACGTTTATTGAAGGCTCTGTGGGCCAGACACTGTGTTGTGTGCTTCAGGGCATTATTTCTTTTAATCCTACAGCAGTCCCACTTTACAGATGAGAAAGTGGAGTCCAGAGAGGTTAAGCAGCTGGTAATCAGAGGAGCTGGTGTTGCAGCCCTGGAGCCTGAACTGTTAACAGCTGCTCTGGACAAAGAGAGCCGTGACTAATGTTTCACCACTTGGGTAGGTTATTTGGAGGTACCTTGGACAGTTCTATTTCTGGTGGTGATGAGTTTGAAAGAATAAATGATGAACGTAGGTGGCCAACTGATCTCCAGTTCTTGTTGCTGCCTTTGTGCAATTTGGGGCTGTGAAGGTGAGAACTGTTGAGCAGGTGTGAAGACAGTCAGTAAATAGGTTACGGGCATTCAAAAATAAGGTGCCGGGGACTTCCCTGGTGGCCCAGTGGTTAAGAGTCCGCCTGCCAACACAGGGGACACGGGTTCGAGCCCTGGTCCGGGAAGATCCCAGATGCCGTGGAGCAACTAAGCCCGTGTGCCACAACTACTGAAGCCCGCACAACACAACTACTGGAGCCCACGCGCCTAGAGCCTGTGCTTTGCAGCAAGAGAAGCCACCGCAATGAGAAGCCCGCGCACCGCAACGAAGAGTAGCCCCGGCTCGCTGCAACTAGAGAAAGCCCCGTGCAGCAACAAAGACCCAATACGGCCAAAAAAAATTTTTTTAAATAAATAATAAATTTATAAAAAAATAAAAATAGGTGCTGAATTGGATATGAGACATGACATCCCCACCCCCAAGAAGCTTCTTATTAAAGTCATTTGAGGAATCAGCTCTTGATAGGAAGCCGATAGCCACATCTTTTTCTCTCCATTAGGGCACCCCAGTTAAGAAACTGGACTTAAAATCACTTGATAACTTTATACGATTTTAATGTCTAAGAATCCAAATTAGCATGTCTCTGTCCAAAGGGTATGAAAAACTAATCTGAGTATAATTATCATATAATGTGATACCGGGGCAGGGACCTGGAGCCTGCTGCCTGTGGACCTAAGTTACTAATGAGGGGGTGGGCTGTAGACCACTAACAGCTCCATCAGGGTCCCACTTGGTGCAGCTCAGGAGAGCAGCTGGGATGGTGACCCCTGGAAAGTCAGAGAGGGGTCAGCTGCGGCTGAATGTTGGCGGCCTTACAGCCAGACCATGCAGAGAGATTGCTTGGAGCCCTGGAAGAAAGCCACATTTAACATTCAGGTTTGAGATGCTCTCGGGGGAAAATGCTTGTTCAATGAGAGCTGTGACTAGGACAATAGGAGTGGAGGGGGTCTGCGAACTGTCGAACTGTCGATTGAAAGCTACCTGCCTCAACCCATCAGATCTGCCTTCAGGCCACTCCAGGGAGCTGACCTGTGTCTTTTATTTGATTCTAAGGGATGGAGCCCACTTCTAATAGGGCATCAATAAAGCTTCAGGATAATTAAGTACCTAATTGAGTGTCTAAATTCAGCTGAAGCAATTTACATGCAATCTTGCCACGTCTGGGATGTTTTTTTCACTTATGTCTAAGAAGTCATATTTTGGACTTTTTGTTTTGTTTCTTAAATTCCTTTGATACGACTGCGGCTGCCTTTGCATATTTATGACATTGGAGAGGTTGCTGTGGCCACACTATATGCAAATCAACCAATAAATGCAGTAGAAAAATAATATGGAAATCTAAAAAGGTAAATAAATGGGGGTTAGAAAAGAGTTTAGACAACACTCGCAGAAACTCCCTTAGTGAGAATGACCCTCAGCGGAGCACTGGAATATTTGGAATATTGGCACTTATTCCTGCCAGGGAGCTCTTGGCTTTTTGTTGGATATAGTCTTTATCAACAGACCTCTTACCTCTGGGAAAAAGTTACTGCCTTTCTTCAGTATCCGTGCTTTGGTTCTCATCCATCCAGTCAAACATTTATTAAGTGCTTACTGTATGCACTGTTCCAGTTGACAGTCTGGTTCTCGCTCTCAAATCTTGCCACACACTCTCTCCTCCTGCTTCATTCTCCCCCCCACCCAGCCCTCCTACCGCCAAGGAAAGTGGCATCCTGGCCGGGCACAGCAAACCAGCCCAACAAGTGAATCAGGGATTGGACTTGGTGAGGGGTGCGGGGGACTCGGGGCTATTTCAGAAGGGTCCTTGGAGCTTTGGGGAGCGCTAGAATTGTTCCCTTTTGGGCGTTGCTTGTCTCTGTTCTACACCCCCCAAGAGCCGGAGATTGCCAGTGGAGTCCACACTTCAACTCTTCAGAAATTTATGTTCAAATCCCTTAGAAGGAGGAGAATCTGCCTCAGTTAAGGCTTTATCTTAAAACTGAACGTTACTTTTGTTTTTTTTTTTTTTTGTGGTACGTGGGCCTCTCACTGTTGTGGCCTCTCCCGTTGCGGAACGCAGGCTCTGGACGCGCAGGCTCAGCGGCCATGGCTCACGGGCCCAGCTGCTCTGCGGCACGTGGGATCCTCCCAGACCGGGGCACAAACCCGTGTCCCCTGCATTGGCAGGCGGACTCTCAACCACTGAGCCACCAGGGAAGCCCTGAACATTACATTTTAAATAAAAAATATAAGATGTCAAAATGTGTGCTGTTGCCACTTAGTGTATACATCCCTATTCTGTGTCTGGCTTTAATATGGACAATTTCAAACATACATACAAGCTCGGAAAATCATATAACCCCCACATTTCAGTAATTATCAACTTATAGTCAGTTTGCTTTCATCAGTACCCTCTTCCCACTGGATGATTTTGAAGCAATCCCAGACACCATATAATTTCATCTGTAAATATTTCAACATGTATTTCTAAAAAAAGAAAACATAAAAAAATCCACAATAACCCTTCTGCAATTCCTTAAAATCGAATACCTAATCAGCAAATGCTCAAATGATTCAACTGCTTTTTCAGTTTGTTCTAATGGGTTTTCAGAGAAGGTTTGTGATTGGCTCAGATGCCTGTTAAGTCTCAATCTGTATCACCCCCTTTCCCTTGTGTTGATCAAGGCTTTTTAAAATGGTAAAACCACCTGTTGAATATTATCGAAGATGTGTTTTGATGTCACGAAATGATCATCAGTGAAAAATTAAAATTGTTTTTATCAGTTTTCACATGGTGGAAAACATACATAGAGAATTGCTTACAGTGGAAAGAGTTCCCCATCTCATCACCTTCCCCTCTGAGGCACTCCTCCATTTTCTATTTAGTTTCTCTAGTGTTTACATCCGAGACTGTAATTACCATATGTGGATCTCTGTGCCGTGGATATTACACACTGGCTCCCACTGTGAAAGATGGGGACTTGGTGCTCTTACTCTGCAAATACTGTTCACTGGAAGACCTCATTTGTAGTTAAGTGCATCCACATGTAACTTTCTCAGAATGAGTGCTTGGCAGGTCAATTTTCTAAATCTTTGCATATTTGAAAACACTTGATTGATACTTGGCCTGGGTTAGGAGTTCTAGGGTCAAAATTGTTTTCCCTAAAAACTTTGAAGTCCTTTTTCCATTAAAAAAATGTAACTTGCAAGGTTAATTTCCTTAGCTATTATTACTATGTGCTCACATTTGAGTACTTATGATTTGAACAGTGCCAACCACTGTTCCAAGTGTTTTAATCAGTATCAAATTTAAACCTTAGCCCTATTTGCAGTATTATTAGCCACATGTACAGATGAGGTAACCCAGGCATGTAGCTTGTCCAGGCAGGATTTAAACCCCAGAACCTGCATTCTGAACCTGGCAGCCTTCTTCTACCTAAGGCCACACCTCCTGTCGCGGACCCCCTCACACAGCCCCAGTGCTCACAGGGTTCCTTCTCTGACCTCTTCAGGCCCGAGAGTAACAGCTTCCCCGGGTTGCTGGTCCCCATACCTCAGCCCTCCCCTTTGAAGAGTCTGTTTGTTGCCAAAACTCGGCTTCTGTTCACCGGTGCCAAATAGAAACGTGGAGACAGAGTTTTGGGTAAAGTAGAATAGTTTTATTGCTTTGCCAGGCAGAGGGGGCCACAGAGGGCTAATGCCCTCAGAACTGTGTGTCCCACCCTGGAGGGGGTTGTGAGGAGTCTTATAGTGTTCAGGGAGCCGGGCGTGGTCAGCTAGTGGACATGCTTCTGATTGGTTGGTGGTGAGGTAACCGGGAGTCAGCATCACCAACCTTCTGGTTCCAGCAGGTCTGGGGTCTGCATGCTTGTGGGCAGCATACAGTTCCACATGGTAGGGGTTTCAGTATCTGCAAAATAGCTCAAAGGACATGGCTCAGAATATCATTTATAGCCCTTGAGGAAGAACTAAATGTTCTTGACTTTGTTTAATGGCTGAAGTATTATTTTGTCTTTCTTGACTGTTTTCCTTTCTTTCTGCATTTTTTCACTTCTCTAATTAAATTTATTCTTTGACTACAGATTTTTACAGACAAAAGGCAGGTGGAGGACATGGATGGGGGTCTATTCAGGGTCTCAGAGGGTCCTGCTCAGTTACATGTTCATTAAACAGCTTTTCTTAAACCTTCTGAGCACCCAGCAGAGACCATGACCAATGCAGTCACATGTCTGGGAAGTACCAGGGCTCAGATTCAACCTGGTTCTGTCAAGCTCTGGGTACTTGTTACCCAGAAATAGGTTTAAGACTTAAGAAGATAATAGTTTAGGAGCTGTAGAAGATGAAAATGGAGAAAGTTTAGGTTAGTGTATTTTAATTTAGTATTGAAAATCCCCATATTTTTAAAAAGCAAACCCATTCTAATATTATGATAGTTATCACTCTGTTCATTTTGTCATTTTTGTTTATTACTACTTCATATCTGTGTAGTAAAATAGTTGATCTAAGCAGCTTCTCTTTTTACAAGTGTCATATAACTTTAAGTTCTTGTTTTACCATTTTTGAAGTGTTTTGAATACCAGTGAGGCTCTCCCTGTGGTACACCCTGGGGCTGCCAGGTTCCCCCTCCCCTGTGGGTTTTTATTGTCATCACAGAGTGGAATGGCTATTCTCCAGAGTTTAGACAACTGGTCCACAGGGAAGACATTGTTTCTGAAAGAGTTACCATGACAACCTCCTTCTTCAAGGTAAGCATTTGAGTTTTAATAAAACAAAGGACTTGGCTTTGTATTAAATTGGTCCCCATGGCAGTGTTCATCACGCCATGCATGCTGTATTAGCCGCCTTCACTCCTGGTGTATGTTTTTCCTGAGATTGAGGAGCTCAGCACATGACTGGGTGGCCACCTCCTTGTATCTTGGACTCAGACCAGAAGCCTGACCTCTTCTGTGAAAAAAGACTCATCTTCCTTAAATAAAGAAAGGCTGTTGGCTGGATATGGCTCCTTATCATGTAGTTACTATTTCCTCTTTGAATACAGGCTCTTAGATTTGGAAAGAAAATTTTTTGCACTGGAACAGATGCTGGCATCTCTCTCCTCTCCACCTTTCTCTGATAAAGTATTTCACTTCTCTTGGTGGATTGGTCCATTGATTAGTTAGTAAATGTAGCCTTGGACAACTGGTTATCCATTTGGGAGAAGTTACTTCTCTGCTTTCATGTTATTCACAGAAACCTTGATGGATTAAAAATAAAAGAATTTCTAGAGTAGCAGAAGAAAATATAGGAGCCTATCTTCATAATCTGAGAGATGGAAAGAAAAGAAACCTAGAAGCAATAGAAGAAAAAAAGAGGGGACCCCCTCAAATTTAAAACTTATATACACAGCCACATCATAAATAAAGTTAAACAATAAATAACAAAATTGAAAACATATTTGTGACATATGGCAAAGCATTAATATCCATAACATGTAAAGGGCTTCTAAAAATAGATGACATACGGTAAAAGGTACTCAAGTTTATGAATGAAAGAGATATAAATAAACTAGCAAAAAAAAAAAAAAAAAACAACACTGTTGGACCAATCTAAATGTAAAAATTTAGAAAAAAAAATTTAGTGTTTGTAGGGGTGTCGGGGAGAAGTATTCCTGCTCTGTTGATGGGAGTGTGAAATTGTTACCGAACCAGGTCCGGCTGCTCACTGCTCAAAAATCAATACGCAAGAGAAAGAGAAAGATGTTGGTAGAAAGGAAAGTTGCTTTTAATCAGAATGCTGGCAATCTGGGGAGATGGTGGACTCAGCGTCCTCCAAAAACCACCTCTGAAGGTTCTGCTTGGCCATGAAAATTTTTAAAGGGAAAAAGGGAAGTAATCTCAGTTAATCATCGAAACGGGGGTCAGAGTCATCGTCATCCCCCACTGTGTGCAGGCTTGTGTGCAGGCTTGCTGACTTCTTGTGGTTTTTCTTTAGATGCTCTCTTGTTCACACAGTTTGTTCGAGAGATTACTGAAAAGGAAGCTAAGGAAGAGATCTGGTCGTCTATTAATTACTTATTCTTCATTTCTACTTCTTTGATCTATGGAAAGAACCAACAGGTTAGGCAAGGTATTGTGTGGTCAAAAGATTTGAAAGGTGTGCTAGGGCTGGAGATGAGTACAGCATGGGGGTGCCTTGTGTTAGGTTAGTGACAAGACAAGGGGACCTCCTACAGAGAGCTTTTTTCTGCAAAGAGCTCTTTCCTTCCAAAAGCTGCTTGCAAATTTACACCCTCTTTGGAATGGGTAAATGTGACAGTTTTTGTCCATTTAAAATGCCCGTGACTTTCAACCGCCAAATTCCCTTCATAGAAATCTGTTCTATAGGAATACTGATACAGATTCAAGATGAGAGTGTGCAAGGATGTGTGTGAGAGTGTGTCTGTGTACGACAGCATGTGAATGTGGGAGTGGGTGGGTATGTGCGAATGTGAATTTGCTCAGTCTCTCTCCTTCACTAGAAGCTCCCTGAGGGCAGGGTTCTTGTTGGTTCTATTCACCCCTTTGTCCCCAGCACCAGGGATGGAGCCCCCGCACATGGCAAATGAGCAAATATTTGAATGAATGAATGAATGAATGAATGAATGTCAGGCGGCTGCAAGAAAAAAAAACTGGGGTTATATCATGAATATGTGATATGGATTTGGGTCAATGTATTAATGATACAGAGGGCATGATTCACAATGAAGATGTTCATATCGCCCACACAGATGTAGTAAATTACTCAAGTTGAAATATACAAAGCTAAAAAAAAAAAAAAAAAAGAAAGAATAAACTGTCATTAAGGAAAATCAGAGTGAGACACTTGAACACACGGTTCTCAACCTTTGACAGGTCAAACAGGAAAAACAGAAGGGCTAGAGGCTTTGTATAATGTTGACTTACAGATCCATGGAATTTTGTGTCCTGTGCATAATCACCTCCTTGTCTCAGGATATGTGAAACTCTCCAGTCCCACACGGCAGGAGTACATTTTCTTTCTTCCTTTTTAAAAATTTATTTATTTAAATTTATTTATTTTTGGCTGCGTTGGGTCTTCGTTGCTGCCCGCAGGCTTTTTCTAGTTGCTGTGAGCAGGGGCTACTCTTTGTTGAGGTGCGCGGGCTTCTCATTGTCATGGCTTCTCTTATTGCAGAGCATGGGCTCTAGGCGCACGGGCTTCAGTAGTTGTGGCACGCGGGCTCAGTAGTTGTGGCTCCCGGGCTCTAGAGCTCAGGCTCAGTAGTTGTGGCGCACAGGCTTAGTTGCTCTGCGGCATGTGGGATCTTCCCAGACCAGGGATCGAACCTGTGTCCCCTGCATTGGCAGGTGGATTCTTAACCACTGCGTCTCCAGGGAAGTCCCAGGAGTACCTTTTCTGACAACAATGTCATAAAACTAAAAACCAATTACAAAAAGTTTATTTTAAAAATTCAAGGCCTGGAAGTTAAGCAAATAAGTCTTTTCAGTAACCCTCTGTCAAGGGTTAACTTCTTCCAAAAAGCAATTGTTGACTGAAAAATGCACACAACGTAAAAGTTGAGAATTATGTTTTATTTGACCACCAAAACTGAGGACTTAAGCCCAGGATGCAGCCTCTCACATAGCTCTGAGGGACTGCTCTGAAGAGGTGAGTGTCCTCCAGGATATATAGGAGTTTCTGGCAACAAAGACCAGGTAGTGGAACATCAAAAGATTACTGCTAATTCAACAAAATCAGACATCTCAAGGAATTAAGGAATTTAGTGCTTTTCTATGTACGGGAAATGCAAGAGTCTAGACTCACTGAAATCATTCCTTTGATGTGCACCTCAGCTATCTGGGGTCAGCATTCTGTGCTTTCTCATCCTGAGTCTCCTCCGGGTGCATCATAGGGAGTGGCTGCTGGGGCTGACTGCTGGAGGGCGGGCATCCTGTTTCTAACCTGAGTTTCCTCAGGGCTCACCGTTGGGGCAGCTGTAATGTGATGGCTTGATGGCTACAGCAACCTTTGTTTACTGATACGGCAGGCAACGTTTTTTCATTGACACAATTATGGACTCCTTAAAAGTTAGGGCTGTGGAGAGCACCAGGCACCAAAGCTCATGAGAGGTGCAGGCAAACTTTGCTCAGAGCAAGAGAAGAAGTGTTTTCATTATTAGGTAAGAGGGGATGAAAATAAATGAACTAGGGATTCAATGAAAAGCTGGAAAACCAATAAAACAAAGCCAAGAAAAATAAAAATGGAACGACTGGAGACAAAATTAGAGAACAACAAATTAGAGAAAAGAACTAAAATAGGATTTTTAATATGAGGAATGGTTCTCTGGAAAAAGTTAAAAATGACTTAGATTTTAGCAATGCTAATGAAGAAAAAAAAAAAAACAACAGTAGATGGTAAAGGGTGTGTAAGCACAGAGATGGGAGGGGGAGATGGATGGCATTATAACACATTCCCGCCCCACCACCCTCCGTTTCTCTCCACAGGCCCAGGCATCAGGAGGTAGTGAGGGCCCTCAGGGCAGCCACCACTAGTCCCTGAAGTAGTATATGGTATTGCAAATGCCGAAATATCCCAGCCTGTCCTTATCTTTCAGTGGTCAAGGGGCAGATGCTGGAGTCATACTGGTCGGTCCCTGTCCTGGAAATGTATTAAAGATCCTTGGACTCTGGTCAGTGGGGCATTCCTCTAAATCAAGGACATGCAAACTTGAGAGCCATGTTCCCTAAGGGTGTGGGAAGAGCCGTTCTGGGATGGGTGGTGACCTGGGACCCTTTGCTGCAGGGTTTGCACCTGGACAAACATCTCCTCCAGCAACAGAGTACAAAGAAACTATAAGGGAGTAAAAGTAACCACATGCATGCCCAGTTGGGGCAAATTATGAACAAATAGATAAAAAACGCCAAAACCCACCGCCACTCCCTTTTTCTTTTTTTAACGTCTTTATTGGAGTATAATTGCTTTACAATGGTGTGTTAGTTTCTGCTGTATAACAAAGTGAATCAGCTACACATATAACATATATCCCCATATCTCCTCCCTCTTGCGTCTCCCTCCCACCCTCCCTATCCCACCCCTCTAGGTGGTCACAGAGCACCAAGCTGATCTCCCTGTGCTATGCAGATACTTCCCATCAGCTATCTATTTTACATTTGGTCGTGTATATATGTCCATGCCACTCTCTCACTTCGTCCCAGATTACCCTTCCCCCTCCCCATGTCCTCAAGTCCATTCTCTACGTCTGCGTCTTTATTCCTGTCCTGCCCCTAGGTTCTTCAGAACCTTTTTTTTAAGATTCCATATATACGTGTTAGTGTACGGTATTTGTTTTTCTCTTTCTGACTAACTGCCACTTGTAAGGTGCTGGGAGCAAAGACTGAGTACTGTGCATGATGCCTGCCCACAGCGCCACCAAGCGGTGGGCAGGCCACTTAAGCCACCCTTCCGGCCTGACACACTGGTCCTGCCCCTACCCTCTCGTCCCGTTTAGGGGACCAGCCTGCCCTCCTCGGAGAGGAGAGAGAGCAAGGGCACCTGTTACTTGCTTTTCACACGAGGGGTGCTGCAGCCTGAGTCCCATGAAGCCTTGCCTGAATTCCTCCTCTGGCCTCTGATGAATTTCTAGTAATTAAAAGGTCCGAGGACCTAAGTCAGTAACAACCCTGCCAAGAGGAGAGTGGGGACCAATGGAGAGAGAAAGAGAGAGAGAGAGCGAGAGCGAGAGCGAGAGCGAGAGCGAGAGAGAGCGAGAGAGAGAGAGAGAGAGAGAGAGAGAGAGAGAGAGAGAGAGAGAGAGAGACACCAAGACCCTGTGGCCCAGAGCCACCCCAAGGCAGTGGCTGCTTCAGGACCCTGGGTTCTCTGTTACCTTTTTTTTTTTTTTTTTGCCTTATGCAAAGTGTAATTTATAAAAGATTAAATAAAAAGACTCAACAATAATATGAACAAGTGTCCAAGATTTTCTTTAATTCAATTAATGTGGGAACCAGGAAAATGTTGAAACTGATTCAAAGTGCATTACAGGAACTGGGTATTTTAGGCAACTTTAATAAAGGAGTGTTAGGGTAGGATTGCTGGTTTAGATAGAAAACTGGTTCATCTCCTACAGGACTATAACTATAGCATCTGGGATTATTTTTTTCACCGTTCAGAGATTATTTGCCTATCTAACTGAAAAAATCTAAATTCAGGTCTGCCGGTACAGATCTGTAAAATAACCCAGTCCATAGAAAAGCAATCACATGTGCAAGGCCAGCACTGCACTGAATGCACACCCAGCAAACCTCACTGGTCTGTTTTCAAGTTGTGGATAGCTTTGATGATACTGAAAACTAAATCCCTCCTTAACTTAGTCTGAGAGGAGTTTTGGTACTCAGAGCCTAGAGGTCTGGTAGGAAGGAAGGGAATAGAACAGTCAGACGCAGACAGGTATTTCCTCAGCTGGTTGGAGGACCAACCCAGAGCGCACATACTCCCATACAAGCGTCCCTTCCCACACTTCTCAACTGAGCTCTGTAAAAGGGCAACATTCGGACAAATATCAGTGGATTTTAGTTCATTATAAATTAACCAATCAAACTCAATCAACTTGTGTATTTGAGAGTCCACTATGTGACCACGATCAGGTCGGTGTCCGCGGGTTCCACATCCATGGATTCAACAATTGATCAGATCCATGATTGGTTGAATCCATGGATGTGAAACCTGGGGATAAGGAGGGACCCACTATGCCTTTTCACATAAGGGACTTGAGCATCCACGGAGTTTGGTATCTGCGGGGGTCCTGGAAGCAATCCCCCGTGGATACTGAGGGATGACTGTATACAGATGCGAAGTACTCTAAGACCACCCTGCAAGGCTTCATCGTTGAGGGACTTCCTTGGCGGCACAGTGGTTAAGAATCTGCTTGCAAATCTCCCAATTGGGATTGACATATATACACTAATATGTCTAAAATGGATAACTAATAAGAACCTGCTGTATAAAAAAATAAAATAAAATTCAAAAAAGGAAAGTTAAAAAAGAAAGAAAGAAATATGTTTGGGAGGAGGGTATTCCCTCCAAACGCATAGCTGTAAAAATGGCCATAAGGTGCTACATTATGTGCTTAAGAGTGGAGGCTTTCAATTTCTTTTTACAAATGGCAAGAAAAAAAGAGAGGAGAAACCTACAGATAAAAAAAAAGAAACTTAAGAGATGTGTTAACCAAATGCCAGTTTCTGACATAGACCTTGTTTGGATCATGATTCAAATAACGTACTGTGGGGAAAAAATTATGAGACAGTTGGGGAAATATGAACATGGACAGGACATTTGATGATGCTAAGAAATGATTGTTATAGGTGTTGTTATTTTTCTAAAAAGAGTCCATTTCTTTTTACTTTATTTATTTATTCATTTATTTAAAAATTTTTTTTTTGCGGTACGCGGGCCTCTCACTGTTGTGGCCTCTCCTGTTGCAGAGCACAGGCTCCGGACGCGCAGGCTCAGCGGCCATGGCTCACCGGCCTAGCTGCTCCACGGCATGTGGGATCTTCCTGGACCGGGGCACGACCCCGTGTCCCCTGCACCGGCAGGCGGACTCTCAACCACTGCGCCACCAGGGAAGCCCAAATGCATTTCTTTTGAAGATATATATTGAAATATTTACGAATGAAAAGATGAAATTCTGTGTGTGTGTTGGATAGGGGCTGGGTAGGGTATGGATGAAACAAGATTGGCTATGATTTGGTAATTGTCGAGGCTGGGTGACGAACACATGGTGATTCATTACACTATATTATCTACTTTTTTATGTCTGAACATTTTTATTAGTAATAAAGGCTAGGGCTTCCCTGGTGGTGCAGTGGTTAAGACTCCACCTGCCAATGCAGGGGACACGGGTTTGAGCCCTGGTTCGGGAAGATCCCACATGCCGTGGAGCAACTAAGCCCGTGCGCCACAACTACTGAGCCTTCGGTGTAGAGCCCACGAGCCACAACTACTGAAGCCCGTGTGCCACAACTACTGAAGTCCACATACCTAGAGCCCGTGCTCCGCAGCAAGAGAAGCCACCGCAATAAGCCCGTGCACTGCAACAAAGAGTAGCCCCCGCTTGCCCCAACTAGAGAACACTCGCGTGCAGCAGCGAAGACCCAGTGAAGCCAAAAACTAAATACATGAATGAATAAATAAATACATAAAAAATAATAAAGGCAAAAAAACCTCACAATAATTATTATTTCTCTCGATTCCATGTGTTGGCTGGGCTCAGCTGGGGGATCCTTCTGTTGGTCTCACCTGGCGTTTCTCACATGACTACAGTTGTCTGGCAGCTGGAGAGTCCAAGATGGTCTCCTCACAGGTCTGGGGCCTTGATGCTGGCTGTCAGCGGGACCTCTCCCTCCACTTGGCCCCACATCACTTGGGAGTCTAGTGCAGACTTGCTCACGTGGCAGCTGGAACATTCCAAGAACCGGAAGAGGAAGCTGCAAGGTTTCTTCTTGCCTAACTGCACGTCTACTGTGGTCTATCAGCCAAACTTGCAAAGCCTAGATCCAAGTGCTGGGGAACCAGACCACACCTCCTGAAGGGAGGAGCTACAAAGTCACATGGAAAAAGGGCGTGGCCTCAGGGAGGCATGACAAATATGGAGTCTTACTTATCTCTTCTACCACAAAACTGTAAAGTAGTTGCTATTTACAGCGTTCACCATGAAACAGGCATTTGGCACCTATGATACCTGCTTAATTCAGACAGGGCCAGGCAAATAGGAGGATTTTAATAAACACTTACCGTATTGAACCAGACTGAATGAATTTAGACCCAAAATGTTTCCTCTCCTTGTTCTGTAACCTTCATAACCTTACCTGGTACAGTCAATGGACCAAACGGCCTGATAAAGATAGTTAAAGGATTGAGTAAAACCCTCTTCAGAATTTTTCATTCTATTTAATTTTAACAAATAGTGTATATATCAGCTAATGAATATTTCAGTCTTTCATGTATGAGCCAAAAATGTAATTATGGATTTGATTTTACCAACGTTTGCTGCTTGCAGTAGTCTGTGATCACAGATCGCATTAAATGAAAGGTGAACCCCATTATGGTATCTGGAAAATGGAACTTAATAAGTTATGTAATTATGGGGAAAATCTGGGCAAATTGCAATTTTTATTAGGCAATTTTCCATCTTCATCTAGGCTCTAATAGTCTATTAGGTTTGTGGCAGTTCAGTGCTTTTATTAAGGAAGTTCTTTAGCTTCTTTTCTGTTTGGCTCCTTATAATGAAGAAACTGTATTTTGGGGTAAAATGATCACAGGCCTGCTTTAACTTATCTTTTTCAATCTTATTACAATAGGAAGCTGAATTCTAAGTTAATTATTCAGCTAAAACTCTATAGATCCAATTTATGCTCATTTTATATAAAGACAGAGAGCTTAAGAGAATTTTATGCCAAGAAAAAAAAAATCTTACAATCCAGTTCTTTTCTATTTACTGCACCATGTTGAAATGTTGGCCGAAAGAAAAGAACTTAATTTTAAAATCTTATCAGGTCAGGTTTTCATCCTAAAAATGTTGTTTCACCTGTTTGGTGATTATGAAGCTATAAATCATTATATAGGATAGGAATTCAAAGTTGACACATGAAATTGCCCATCACACTACCTTTTTCTACTTTGTGGTTGTTTGTGGTAAGATTTTATGATATGTAAGATCCAGTAATGCTATGTTTAGCAAATTCTCAGGTTTTATTGTCATTTAAAAATTTTTGTAATATGTGTTTATTTAATTTATTTATTTAACTAAATGTATTTATTTATTTTTGGCTGCGTTGGGTCTTCGTCGCTGTGTGCGGGCTTTCTCTAGTTTCATCGAGCGGGGGCTACTCTTCGTTGCAGTGCACGAGCTTCTCGTTGCAGTGGCTTCTCTTGTTGTGGAGCACGGGCTTTAGGCGCACAGACTTCAGTAGTTGTGGCGCATGGGCTTCAGTAGTTGTGGCGCGTGGGCTTCGTTGCTCTGCGGCATGTGGGAACCTCCCAGACTAGGGATCAAACCCGTGTCCCCTGCATTGGCAGGCAGATTCTTAACCACTGCGCCACCAGGGAATTCCTGTAATATGCTTTTAAATTATGATTTGATAAGAAGAAAATGACCCTGTGTCACTAAGTATTAGGAAAAAACCTTGTGGAAGGCCTGTCCAGGTTGCATGGGTATTTCTATATGCAGCGTTGAAGGTGGCTCAGGTAGCACAGGGCTGGATTCTGCTCCAAGCTCAGTTAGAGATTTAAAGCATGGGCTTAGCCTGGAAACAGAGGGCATGACAAATAATGGTAGATGTGAGTAACTCCCAGTGCAACAGAACTCACCTGACTAGGCTCAGGGATTTGCACACTTTTTGTTTTGTTTTTTTTTTTTTTTTTAATTAATTTTTATTGAAGTATGGTTGATTTGCTGTGTTGTGTTAGTTTCTGCTGTACGGCAAAGTGGTTTAGCTTTAAGAACGTTTTGTTCCAGGTGCTCATGTCTCCATAACACTTTAGGTTTTCGAGGATGTGAAAAACACATCTGTCTCTTCCAACAAACTCCTTTACATCTTCTGTATGTCACCCTTGCAGATGGTGCAAACAACCTCTCACTTGGTGGGGTGGGGCTTCCCAAGAAAATAATGATCTGGGTTTTCTTGGGAATCAGTGATCCAACAGATTATTAAATTCGATCAAGATTTTGACTTCCATGTTGTAAGACCCTTGCTCCTTCCTCTCCTGTTAAGGTCATAGGTAACATTCATCTGATAACCGAGGTTTAACTCTACATGTATTAGTATCTTTCTTCACTAATCTGGGACATTTCATGGCTCCTCAGAGTCTGTGTTTGTCATCTGGCTCTTCATTTTGAAAGATACTCAGGCTGGGAATGGTATTCTAGGTGCAGAATAATTGTCCCTCAAAACCTTGAAGAAATTGCTCTGTTGTCCTATAATTAGAATAGTCCTTGAGAAGTGTACTGATTCTTGTCCATTGTAGGAAATATTTATTTGGAAACTTCTAAGAGTTTCTCTCTCTCTCTGCTGTTCTGAATTTCACACACTGTGTCTTGGGTAGGTCTCCTTTCCACTGATGCTCAGAGGGCACTTTAATCTGGGGACTCAGGTGTCTTCAGCACGGTTACTCTTCCTTCGTTTTTTTCCTTCTCCTCCCTTTTCCTCCTGGATCTTCAGCTGAATTGCTGTTGAAATTCCCGGATCTCTCTCTGGCTCTGAGAGCCTTCAGGCTTTCCATCCTGGTCTCATGTGCATCCAAATCCGCAAGGAGCTCTCTCACTGGCTCCGCAGCACTGTCCCTTCTGTTGCTTGGCCCATCCCTTCATTTCCAAGATTATTACATGCTCTTTTTCATACAGCCCTTTCTTACTTGGTGGATTCCCAGGAACTCACTCTCTTTGCTCTTGCCCACTGTTTGGCACGGCCTGGGGAGAAGACTGAGTGGACCTGCCTGGGGGTTACTGCTGCAGTGTGGCCAGCACCTGTTAGGACACCTCCTGGAATGTGCAGCCCCTTCCTTTCCCAGCACCCTGACTGCTCCCACGGTCCACAGAAGTCCACTCTTGTGCATGTTTTGGCCGGGTGAGTTCTCCTCCAATTCAGGCCCATCTGCCTTCTGAATTTCAGGGATTCTTCATAATTGCTGGTTTATTGAAGACATTTCTTCTTTTTTTTGAGGACTCTGTCATAGATTAAAAAATACATGTATACGTGTGAATATGCGTGCGTGCCATTTTTAGGCATTTGCCGTTAAAGGAAGCTGGATACACTATCTTCAGTCTCTCTGCGTTGTTCTGAAATTTTTAAATGATATATTTTTCAGTATCCTAAAATAGTCTTTGAGAACAAGATTCTTAGTGGTTGCATGACATTTTGTTGTCTGTCTCTACCATTGTTTAACTAACCCCTTATTATTAGAATATGATTTTTGCTATCATATAAAGCTATATAAGTATCATATACATTAGAACTGAGAACTTCTCTCCTGTTATTACCTCTTCATTTGTACCTCCTTGTGTTGTTATTCATATATCCCATCTCCTGTTTTTGGGGTTATTGCCTTTTTGTTTCTTTTGGAAATGATAAATCACACTTCTTTTTTTAATTGAAATACAGTTGATTTACAATGTTGTGTTAATTTCTGCTGTACAGAAAAGTGATTTGGTTGTACATGTATATCCATTCTTTTTTATAAATCATATTTCTAATGAATAATTTTCCATGTGTCTCTTGGGGCACATGTGCAGGATTTCCTTTAGTTGGGGGAATTACTGGATCATAGAATACGTGTGTGTTCAACTTTATAAAATTGCTGTGGTCTTTTCCAGAGTGGTTTGGCAGTTCACACTCTGATCAGCAGTGGGGCAAGTTCCTGCTGGTCTGTGTGCTCATCAACCAACATGCGTCAGGCTTCTTTTTTGGCCAATCAGTTGGGTGGAGAATTGTATCTGTTATGGTCTGAACTGTGTTCCTCCCAAATTCACATGTTGAAGTCCTAACCAGCAGAACCTCAGAATGTGACCGCATCTGGAGGTAAGGTCTTTGAAGAGGTGATAAATTTAGAATGAGGTCACTAGAGTGGGCCCTACTTCAGTATGCCCGGGGTCCTCATTGAAGAGGAATTAGCACACAGATAATGAGCAGAGAAAAAAATGATGTGAAGATGCAGGGAGAAGACAGCCATCTGCAAGCCAAGGAGAGAGACTTCAGGAGAAACCCAACCTGCTGACACCTTGATCTCAGCCTTCCAGCTCCCAGAACTTTAAGAAAATACATTTCTGTCGTTTAAGCCCTCCAGTTTGTGGTACTTTGTTATGGCAGCCTGAGCAAACTAAATATAGTATCTAACTGTGGGGTTTGGGAAAACCTTTTATTACGGACATTTTCTAGTGTTTATAAGTAGAGAGAATAGTAATGTAACTGGCCTCATTTCCCCATCACCCAGCTGCGTGTATTTACTGAAGTAGTTTAAGGCAGGTCACAGACATCATATTCACTGTGGTCTTCAGTTGCATTTCCTGGATGTCTAATGAGGTTGAGTCATGATTATGTTTATGGGTCATTCTTGTGTGAAATATGTTCCATGTTTTTGTTTTATTTTTGTTCTTAGTATTTTGTGTGTGTGTATGTACTTTTTTTCTATTGGGTTATTTGTATTTTCTTTTCTTATTGACTTGTAACAGTTCTTCACATAGTCAGGACATTAATCCTTTGGCTGCTCATATGCGTTGCAAGTATTTTATGGCTTGTCAATTCACTTTCTGTATCCTTGGTTTTAAACTTTTAATTTTGAGATAATTGGAGACTAATAGAAGGGTTGCAACATAATACAGAAAGTTCTTGTTTATCCTTTATCTACCTTCCTTGCTGTTAACATCTTATACAACCTGCATAATATTTTTAGATGAACAAAAGTTCTTAATTTTAATGTTCACATTAATATTAATATAAGAATATAATTTATATAATGTATAAGATAAAATAAAAAATAAAACATAAAATATACTTATATATAAACATAGGTAGTATATAATCTATATTATTAAAATATATAAGTATACTAAAATAACTATAAATTAATATAAATATTATATATAAATGTACAATATATTAATATTAATTTTTCTTTTACAATTGGTGCTTTCTGTATCTCATTTAAGGAATTCTTCTCTACTCAAGGTCATATGTTATCCTGTGCTAGCTCCTAGGCATTTTTAAAGTTTTGCCTTTCACATTTAAACCTTTATAATCCCTGAAGAGTTTCACCCATTAGGTAAAAGCTAGGGCTTCTTTTCTATATGGATCGTCCCGATACTATTATTGAATGTTCCATCCTGTAATGCCACCTCTGTCACATAGGGTTTCCATATTTGCTAATGTGACGGGTGAGAAGGCATACCTAAGTGCAGGTTTAACGCACATGTCTCTTATGCATTTGGCGGTGTCTCTTAAATAATATTTTCAAGATATGGGGTGAGAAGTGGTAGGCAGGGGAGGAATTAACAACTGCTGAGAACCTATGATGTGCTGGCCCTGTTTGAGGCCCAGATGCATCGCTTCATTGAATTCTCATGATGGCCTGATGAGATGAAGAATCGTTACCTTCCCCATTCTCAGTGAGGTTGTTATGCTCACAGAGCCAGCAAGTGGCCGAGCAATGGCTCTGGCCAAGCCTGTGTGGCTCCACAGTTCTGTCCCCTGCAACACCTTCAGGGATGGTGTGTATGTCCCAGGACCCGTCTGGTGTCAGAGGTGGGGTGCTGCCTCTCTTATTGCTGAAATAACAGTGGTGGAGGGCTGGTTAGCCATACAGGACCTTGGTCAATGTGGAATGTCAGCTTTCTCCTTGCCTGACTCCTTTTCTACCTTCTCCCCATCATCAGGACACAAAGCTTTATTAAAAGAAATGTTGCTTTAAACACGGAAAACGTTATGCTCTTTCTAAAGAATTAAATCTATCAATCACAGAGATATTGTGATTTATAGGAAATATATATTTAGTCATTCAGATGACCAAAATACATTTCTCATATATATTTGGTCTTCATGCACAGTCTCTGGCTCACAGCTCCCAAAACACTTGGAATTTCCTACGTAAAAGTTTCTTTTATTATGTGAACGAGGTGACGTTTAGAAGCACCCAAGGAAGGCGGCTGGTTGCCTGGAGAACCAACCCTGTGATTAGAGGGTAGGAATTTTCAGTCCTACCCTCTGATTTCTGGGGAGGCGAGAGGGGCTGGGGGTTGAATAAATCATCATTGGCTCATGATTTAGTCAATCATTACTGTGTAATGAAGCCACCATAAAGACCCAGAAGGATAGCTTTTCGGCCCCTTTTCACATCAGAGAAACAGAATGCTTCTGAGTGCCACCTTGCCATGCCCCAGGCTCCACGAGGACAGAGCTTCTTTGTTTGGAACCTTGCCCTATGTGTCGCTTCATCGGGCTGTTGATTCATATCCTTTAACATCCTTTTATAATAAATTGGTAATCGAGTGAGTAAATGGGTTTTCCTGAGTTCTGTGAGCTGTTCCAGAAAATTAATCGAACCCAAGGAGGGGGTCATGGGAACCTCTGGCTTATAGTCAGTTGGTCGGAAGCACAGGTAACAACCTGAGTTTGCTCCTGGTGTCTAAAGTGGAGGGCGGTCTTTTAGGACTGAGCCTTTTACCTGTGGAGTCTGATTCTGTCTCTGGGTTGATCGTGTCAGAACTGAGTTGAATTGTAGGACACACTCCTGGCATCTGAGAATCGCCTATTGGTGTGGGGAAGTCTCCACACAAACAAGTTGGAATTGGGTGCAGGAACCCTTTCCAATCACTGACTATAGGAAGAAGTTGCAGAGACAATCTCTTGACTTAGGCAAAATATATATTTTTAATTGATAGTTTTGTTTGAATAGAGTTAAACTTGAGTTTTTGTGACGTTAGGATAAAAAAGTTATGACTCTAAATTGTCTGGTGACATTTCGCAACAATTATTTACATGTATGTCTGTTTCAACAAATTGAATGTGACACTCATTTGATACCCTGGAGCTTTTGAGTAATGTGCTTTTGGTATGTAAATGGTCTAGAGCCCTAAGGGCCTATTTCTGTGTTGCCTACTCATTCATCTTCATTTATGTGCAGGGAGACAGCCTAAGGAATCCCGGTTGACAGAAGGGTCTTAGAGGAGTGCTTTAATCTCTTGCTTCTTGCCTCTGTAGACAGTGTGCATGAGCACATTTTTATCAATGACATGAATGATAAAAACAAAGTCTTGGGACTTCTGGTTTCAGCCCCAACATCTAAAGAACTTAGAAGAAATAGATAAATCCACTATTTGGAGATTTTAAACTCTTCTGTCAGTAATTGATAGCTCAAGCAGGCATAAAATCAGTAAGGATATAATTGACCTGAGCATTATCAATCAACTTCATCTAATTGACATTTATGGAATACTCCATCCAACCACAGCAGATCACCAAGATAGACCACATTCTGGACCATAGAACACCCCTTAACAAATTTAAAAGCATATAAATCATACAAAGTATGTTCTCAGAACAAAATGTAATGAAACTAGAAATCTGTAACAGAAAGCTGGAAAGGAACAGAACACAATAAAGATAGCTGGAAAATTCCCAAATACTTAGAAATAGAACAACATATTTCTAAACAACACATGGGTTTGAAGAAGTCTCAAGACCTACAGGTGGCCAACAGGTACAGGAAAAGATGCTCAACATCACTAATCATCAGGGAAATGAAAATCAAAACCACGATGTGATATCACCTCACGTGTGTTAGAACGGCTGTTATCAAAAAGACAAAAAGTAACCAGTGTTGGCGAGGGTGTGGAGAAAAGGGAACCCTTGTGCACTGTTGGTGGGAATGTAAATTGGTGCAGCTCGTGTGGAAAGCAGTAATTTCAAAAAATTAAAAATAAAACTTCTAGAAGAAAACATGAAAGTCTTCTTGACTGAGAGTTGGTGATGAGTTTTTAGGTACGACACTAAAAGCACAACCCATGAATGAAAAAACTGATAAGCTGGACTTTATTAAAATGAAAGTCTTCTTTGTGCAAGATACTCTTAAGAGAGTGAAAAGACAAACCATAGTATGGGAGAAATATTAACACATAGTTGATAAAGGACTTGTTTCTAAAATATGCAAAAAACTCTTAAAATTCAACAGTAAGGAAGCAAACAACTCAATTTAAAACTGGGCAAAAGATGTGAACAGAAACTTTATCAAAGAAGATATGGAGATGCAAATAAACATGAAAAGAATACTCAACATCATTTGCATTAAGGAGATAGAAATGAAAACAATAAAATACCACTACAAATTTATTAGAATGGCTGAAATCCAAAAAACTGAATGCCAATTGTTGGCAAGGATGCAGAGCAAGAGGAACTCTTATTCACTGCTGGTGAGAATGCAAAATGGGACAACCACTTTGGAAGACTGGTGGTTTATTTTGAGCCTAAACCTAGTCTTACCAGGTGATCCAGCAATCATCTACCTAAGTATTTACCCAACTGATTTGAAAGCTTATGTCCACACAAACACTTGCACACTAATATTTATAGCAGTTGTAATCATGATCACTAAGAATTGGAAGCAGCCCAAAACGGAATATTTTCCATTCATCAAGAAAAAGGTACGTAATATCAAGGCACACAAAGATACGGATGAATCTTAAATACATATCGCTAAATGAAAGAAGCCAGTCTGAAAGGCTGCATACTCTATGATCCTGATTACATGACATTCTGGTAAAAGCAAAACTGTAAAAATGGTAAACGGATCAGTGGTTGCCAGGGGTTTGAATAGGTGAAGCACAGGGGAACTTTTTAGAGCAGTGAAACTATTCAGTATGACACTGTAATGTTCATTGTGGATACACAACACTATGCATTTATCAAAAACCACCAAGGGATTTCTGTGTGCTTTAAACTTAGAGAAGCACAGGTGTACCATGACCCACATACTCAAGAGCTCTCCACTCCTCTCTTGCAGCCCTAAGACAGAGGGAGAGTGGTTCTGTCCCAGCAGTCAGCTGTTGCATCCCTCCAATTTCTGCCATTTCAGTTCAGGTCCCATGCATGCTAAAGCTCTCCAGTCACTCCATCTAAAACCTGACTTGCACAGGGGTAGCTGGTTGCCACGTAAGAAGTCCAACTACACTGACACCACCATCATGTGAGAATGCCCAAATTAGCTGGATGGAAAGGCCACTTGGAGAGAGAGATGCCCCACCAGCCCCTAGCTATTCTATCCATCCTGGCCCAGCTGCCAGACATGTTAGTGAAGAAAACCTCAGACGACTCCAGTCCTAGACCTCAACTGAATGAAACAGCATGAGACAAAAGAACCACCCAGCTGAGCCCACTCAACCCACAGAATTGTAAAGAGATAATAACAAGTTGCTGTCTTTGCTGTGAAGTATTGGACTTGTTTGTAAGGCCACAATAGATAACCAATCCAGAGCTGTAAGACTTTACCTTGCTCTGGGGACTCCTGCCATGTTGCCTTGCTTACCCCAAAGAGGGAAATGCCTGAAATATCGGAGGAGACAATGGAAAAGATTTGCAGGCAACATTCCCAAGTCAAGACACACAGTTACTCTAGCTCACTCCTCGCCCTTCTCACTCATTCTCCAGCAGCTGGAAGAATGAACAGATTTAACGCATAGAATACAGACATGTGGACACAGCCGGGGAGAAGGGGTGGGTGAGGTGAGTTGGGAGGTTAGGTTTGACATAAATACACTATCATGTGTCAAATAGATAGCTAGTGGGAACCTGCTGTATAGCAGAGGGAGCTCAGCTCAGTGCTCTGTGATGGCCTAGATGGGTGGGATGGCGGGGGCGGGGGGGACGTCCAAGACGGAGGGGATATATGTATACCTATAGCTGATGCACTTCATTGTACAGCAGAAACTAACACAATATTGTAAAGCAGTTATACTCCGATTAAAAAAAAATAGTCAATAGCTAGGTCTTCACTTCTCTTTCTAAGGGAAGAATTAAAACAACGCTCAGGTTATCAGGAAAAAAAGAGTGATGGCATCATGCAATTCTGAGGCAGGCTTAGCGAGCTACCCCTACTCAGTGATGACCAGAAAGGAAACAACGTGGGTCTTAGGCATAGATGTTACAAAAATAGGGGTGGAGGGCTTCCCTGGTGACGCAGTGGTTGAGAGTCTGCCTGCAGATGCAGGGGACACGGGTTCGTGCCCTGGTCCGGGAGGATCCCACATGCCGCGGAGCGGCTGGGCCCGTGAGCCATGGCCGCTGAGCCTGCGCGTCCAGAGCCTGTGCTCCGCAATGGGAGAGGCAATAACAGTGAGAGGCCCGCGTACCGCCAAAAAAACAAAAACAAAATAACAACAAAAAAAAACCAAAAATGGGGGTGGAGAGGGCAGATGCACACTTTAACAAGAATTAGATCACACAACTAAAGAAACATCTTTTGGGGACTTACCTCATGGTCCAGTGGTAAAGAATCCACCTTACAATGCAGGGGATGCAGGTTTGATCCCTGGTCAGGGAACTAAGATCCCACATGCTGTGGGGCAACTAGGCCCGCGCGCCACAACTACTAAGCTCGCGCACCTCAACTAGAGAGCCCGCGTACCACAACTACAGAGCCCACGCGCCCTGGAGCCTGTGCACCACAACTAGAGGAGAGAAAACACGCTCGCCACAACGAGAGAGAAACCCGTACACCACAATGAAAGATCCCGCATACCTCAACGAAGATCCCACATGCCTCAACTAAGACCCGACTCAGCCAAAAATAAATAAATAAAAAGTAAATAAATAAATAAATAAAAAGTAAATAAATCTTATAAAAAGTAAATAAAAAGTAAATAAAAAGTAAATAAAAAAGTAAATAAAAAAAAAAGGAAACATCTTTTTTTTTTCTTTCTTTTTTTGGCTGTGTCAAGCGGCTTACAAGATCTTAGTTCCCTGACCAGGGATTGAACCCGGGCCCTGGCAGTGAAATCGCCAAGTCCTAACCATTGGACTACCAGGGAATTCCCTGAAGAAACGTTTATTTAAAACTTCTCCAAAGTCTCAAAGAAATTGTCATTAATCTTAATCATAGGGCATGCCTATTTAGCAAGAGGTCAAGCAGAACATCAAAGACAGGAGCATCAAACAACAGAAAGAGAAGGAAAGTGGCTCTTGGAGACTCAGTGGAGGGGAAAGCTTTTTAAAATCAAAACCACCTCAGAAGCACCTTAGAATCAAATCTGTCCTGCTGTCATGGAGATGAGATCCGAGGGAAAACCCACCAAGTGCAAGGGGCAAAGGCAGAGGCGAAACATGATTAGATGCTGGGTATGAAAGCTGACGGTAAAGATGCAGCACACAGAGGGTTTTCCCGAAGAGAACAGAACAAACGTAACAAAACCAAATTTGTAGACAAAACAGAAAGATCACTGTAATTTGTACACTAAAAGGATTCTCTTACTATAACAAGACAAATCAGTATAAAGTCATCAGGACCAATACAAATCCTATAGGCATCAGGGTAGGATAAAGTCATCTTATCATGGGAAATTTTAGGTTGGCTTCAGACTTTCCTCCAAGACTCAAGTTGCCAAAAGATAATGGAACAATTGTTGGCAGAGTGCGGTGAGGGAAAGCCTTTGAACTAAGAGCTCACAACTGCTTCTTAAATTATATGCTTTAGTTGATGGAAGACATATTAAAAGAAGAATCAAAATAAAGAACTTATGAATATGAAGAATGAAGTCTGTGGTGAGCCTTGAATCTAAATAAACAAAATTATTAGGTTAAAATGACTATGGCAATTGTGGCCATAAACCAGAGTTTACTTATTAAAATGTTATTATTTTTGCATTATGCTGCTTATTCAAGAAATGTAGGAGATCATAGAAATCTCAGCTAGGGCCAGCAGAAGTAATGGAAGCAGAGAGAATTGGAAAGCATCTCTGTCTTTTTCATTTTTTCTACAAGGGGAATGTCTTAGTCTATTTGGGCTGCTATAACAAAATACCACAGACTGAGAAGCTTTTAAACAACAGATATTTATTTCTCACAGTTCTGGAGACTGAAATTCCGAGATCAAAGTGCCAGTGTTGTCAGGTGAAGGCTCTCTTCTGGGTTGCAGACTTCTTGTGTCCTCACATGAAGGAAGGAACTTGGGAGTAGGGTGGGAGAGCCTTAATCCCATTCATAAGGGTTCCACCCTCATGACCTAATCACCTCCCAAAGGTCTCATCTACTAATACCATCATCTTTGGGGTTTAGGATTTTAACATATGAATTTAGTGGGGGAAGGGGGTGGAACACCTTCATTAACTTTTTATTTTTAAAGCTAATAAACATATTTTGACTTTTCCATACCACCCCCTAATTTTAGATAATCACAAACTTCAAGAAATTCCTTCCAAATATACATGTGACATGTCTAAATCACTTCTCTATTGGTATACTCATTTATATACTTGACCTGACTGGTTTTGGGAATTTTATGTTGTCTCCTCCTGCTACTGTGCTTATCTCTCTCAACATGTATCTCCTATAGCTTTTCTTCATATGTTCCAATGCTATGTTATTTGGTGCATAAAAGCATCAGCTCATCTCCATTGTGGACTGTAACCGTCATCATTGTAAAGTCATCCTCTGACTTATTTAAGGCTTTTTGCCCTTGATTTATATATTTGATGATAGTATTGCTACCCATACTTTCTTTTGTTTACATTTACCCTGTGTGTGTGTGTGTGTGTGTATATATATATATATATATATATAT
>NW_020837987.1:3137428-3215755 GCF_003676395.1 Aethalodelphis obliquidens | reverse complement strand
CTCCCTCCCACCCTCCCTATCCCACCCCTCCAGGCGGTCACAAAGCAGCGGGCCGATGTCCCTGTGCCATGCGGCTGCTTCCCACTAGCTTATGTTTGTTAGTGTGTATATGTCCATGACTCTCTCTCGCCCTGTCACAGCTGACCCTTCCCCCTCCCCATATCCTCAAGTCCGTTCTCCAGTAGGTCTGTGTCTTTATTCCTGTCTTACCCCTAGGTTCTTCATGACATTTTTTTCTCTTCTTAAATTCCATATATATGTGTTAGCAAACGGTATTTGTCTTTTTCTTTCTGACTTACCTCACTCTGTATGACAGACTCTAGGTCTATCCACCTCATTACAAATAGCTCAATTTTGTTTCTTTTTATGGCTGAGTAATATCCCATTGTATATATGTGCCACATCTTCTTTAGCCATTCATCCGATGATGGGCACTTAGGTTGTTTCTATCTCCGGGCTATTGTAAATAGAGCTGCAATGAATATTTTGGTACATGACTCTTTTTGAATTTTGGTTTTCTCAGGGTATATGCCCAGTAGTGTGATTGCTGGGTCATATGGTAGTTCTATTTGTAGTTTTTTAAGGAACCTCCATACTGTTCTCCATAGTGGCTGAACCAACTCACATTCCCACCAGCAGTGCAAGAGTGTTCCCTTTTCTCCACACCCTCTCCAGCATTTATTGTTTCTAGATTTTTTGATGATGGCCATTCTGACTGGTGTGAGATGATATCTCATTGTAGTTTTGATTTGCATTTCTCTAATGATTAATGATGTTGAGCATTCTTTCATGTGTTTGTTGGCAGTCTGTATATATTCTTTGGAGAAATGTCTATTTAGGTCTTCTGCCCATTTTTGGATTGGGTTGTTTGTTTTTTTGATATTGAGCTGCATGAGCTGCTTGTAAATTTTGGAGATTAATCCTTTGTCAGTTGCTTCATTTGCAAATATTTTCTCCCATTCTGAGGGTTGTCGTTTGGTCTTGTTTATGGTTTCCTTTGCTGTGCAAAAGCTTTGAAGTTTCATTAGGTCCCATTTGTTTATCTTTGTTTTTATTTCCATTTCTCTAGGAGGTGGGTCAAAAAGGATCTTGCTGTGATTTATGTCATAGAGTGTTCTGCCTATGTTTTCCTCTAAGAGTTTGATAGTTTCTGGCCTTACATTTAGGTCTTTAATCCATTTTGAGCTTATTTTTGTGTATGGTGTTAGGGAGTGATCTAATCTCATACTTTTACATGTACCTGTCCAGTTTTCCCAGCACCACTTATTGAAGAGGCTGTCCTTTCTCCACTGTACATTCCTGCCTCCTTTATTAAAGATAAGGTGACCATATGTGCGTGGGTTTATCTCTGGGCTTTCTATCCTGTTCCATTGATCTATCTTTCTGTTTATGTGCCAGTACCATACCATCTTGATTACTGTAGCTTTGTGGTATAGTCTGAAGTCAGGGAGCCTGATTCCTCCAGCTCCATTTTTCGTTCTCAAGATTGCTTTGGCTATTCGGGGTCTTTTGTGTTTCCATACAAATTGTGAAATTTTTTGTTCTAGTTCTGTGAAAAATGCCAGTGGTAGTTTGATAGGGATTGCATTGAATCTGTAGATTGCTTTGGGTAGTAGAGTCATTTTCACAATGTTGATTCTTCCAATCCAAGAACATGGTATATCTCTCCATCAATTTGTACCATCATTAATTTCTTTCATCAGTGTCTTATAATTTTCTGCATACAGGTCTTTTGTGTCCTTAGGTAGGCTTACTCCTAGATATTTTATTCTTTTTGTTGCAATGGTAAATGGGAGTGTGTTCTTGATTTCACTTTCAGATTTTTCATCATTAGTGTATAGGAATGCCAGAGATTTCTGTGCATTAATTTTGTATCCTGCTACTTTACCAAATTCATTGATTAGCTCTAGTAGTTTTCTGGTAGCATCTTTAGGATTCTCTATGTATAGTATCATGTCATCTGCAAACAGTGACAGCTTTACTTCTTCTTTTCCGATTTGGATTCCTTTTATTTCCTTTTCTTCTCTGATTGCTGTGGCTAAAACTTCCAAAACTATGTTGAATAAGAGTGGTGAGAGTGGGCAACCTTGTCTTCTTCCTGATCTTAGTGGAAATGCTTTCAGTTTTTCACCATTGAGGATGATGTTGGCTGTGGGTTTGTCATATATGGCCTTTATTATGTTGAGGAAAGTTCCCTCTATGCCTACTTTCTGCAGGTTTTTTATCATAAATCGGTGTTGAATTTTGTCAAAAGCTTTCTCTGCATCTATTGAGATGATCATATGGTTTTTCTCCTTCAATTTGTTAATATGGTTTATCACATTGATTGATTTGCGTATATTGAAGAATCCTTGGATTCCTGGAATAAACCCCACTTGATCATGGTGTATGATCCTTTTAATGTGCTGTTGGATTCTGTTTGCTAGTATTTTGTTGAGGATTTTTGCATCTATGTTCATCAGTGATATTGGCCTGTAGTTTTCTTTCTTTGTGACATCCTTGTCTGGTTTTGGTATCAGGGTGATGGTGGCCTCGTAGAAGGAGTTTGGGAGTGTTCCTCCCTCTGCTATATTTCGGAAGAGTTTGAGAAGAATAGGTGTTAGCTTTTCTCTAAATGTTTGATAGAATTCGCCTGTGAAGCCATCTGGTCCTGGGCTTTTGTTTGTTGGAAGATTTTTAATCACAGTTTCAATTTCAGTGCTTGTGATTGGTCTGTTCATATTTTCTATTTCTTCCTGATTCAGTCTTGGCAGGTTGTGCATTTCTAAGAATCTGTCCATTTCTTCCAGGTTGTCCATTTTATTGGCATAGAGTTGCTTGTAGTAATCTCTCATGATCTTTTGTATTTCTGCAGTGTCAGTTGTTACTTCTCCTTTTTCATTTCTAATTCTATTGATTTGAGTCTGCTCCCTTTTTTTCTTGATGAGTCTGGCTAATGGTTTATCAATTTTGTTTATCTTCTCAAAGAACCAGCTTTTAGTTTTATTGATCTTTGCTATTGTTTCCTTCATTTCTTTTTCATTTATTTCTGATCTGATTTTTATGATTTCTTTCCTTCTGCTAACTTTGGGGTTTTTTTGTTCTTCTTTCTCTAATTGCTTTAGGTGCAAGGTTAGGTTGTTTATTCAAGATGTTTCCTGTTTCTTAAGGTAGGATTGTATTGCTATAAACTTCCCTCTTAGAACTGCTTTTGCTGCATCCCATAGGTTTTGTGTCATCGTGTCTCCATTGTCATTTGTTTCTAGGTATTTTTTAATTTCCTCTTTGATTTCTTCAGTGTTCACTTTGTTATTAAGTAGTGTATTGTTTAGCCTCCATGTGTTTGTATTTTTTACAGATCTTTTCCTGTTATTGATATCTAGTCTCATGGCATTGTGGTCGGAAAAGATACTTGATACAATTTCAATTTTCTTAAATTTACCAAGGCTTGATTTTTGACCCAAGATATGATCTATCCTGGAGAATGTTCCATGAGCACTTGAGAAAAATGTGTATTCTGTTGTTTTTGGATGGAATGTCCTATAAGTATCAATTAAGTCCATCTTGTTTAATGTATCATTTAAAGCTTGTGTTTCCTTATTTATTTTCATTTTGGATGATCTGTCCATTGGTGAAAGTGGGCTGTTAAAGTCCCCTACTATGAATGTGTTACTGTTGATTTCCCCTTTTATGGCTGTTAGTATTTGCCTTATGTATTGAGGTTCTCCTATGTTGGGTGCATAAATATTTACACTTGTTATATCTTCTTCTTGGATTGATCCCTTGATCATTATGTAGTGTCCTTCTTTGTCTCTTCTAATTGTCTTTATTTTAAAGTCTATTTTGTCTGATATGAGGATTGCTACTCCAGCTTTCTTTTGGTTTCCATTTGCATGGAATATCTTTTTCCATCCCCTTACTTTCAGTCTGTATGTGTCTCTAGGTTTGAAGTGGGTCTCTTGTAGACAGCATATATATGGGTCTTGCTTTTGTATCCATTCAGCCAATCTGTGTCTTTTGGTGGGAGCATTTAGTCCACTTACATTTAAGGTAATTATCGATATGTATGTTCCTATTCCCATTTTCTTAATTGTTTTGGGTTCGTTATTGTAGGTCTTTTCCTTCTCTTGTGTTTCTTGCCTAGAGAAGTTCCTGTAGCATTTGTTGTAAAGCTGGTTTTGTGGTGCTGAACTCTCTCAGCTTTTGCTTGTCTGTAAAGGTTTTAATTTCTCCATCAAATCTGAATGAGATCCTTGCTGGGTAGAGTAATCTTGGTTGCAGGTTTTTCTCCTTTATCACTTTAAATATGTCCTGCCAGTCCCTTCTGGCTTGCAGAGTTTCTGCTGAAAGATCAGCTGTTAACCTTATGGGGATTCCCTTGTGTGTTATTTGTTGTTTTTCCTTTGCTGCTTTTAATATGTTTTCTTTGTATTTAATTTTTGACAGTTTGATTAATATGTGTCTTGGCATATTTCTCCTTGGATTTATCCTGTATGGGACTCTCTGTGCTTCCTGGACTTGATTAACTATTTCCTTTCCCATATTAGGGAAGTCTTCAACTATAATCTCTTCAAATATTTTCTCAGTCCCTTTCTTTTTCTCTTCTTCTTCTGGAACCCCTATAATTTGAATGTTGGTGTGTTTAATGTTGTCCCAGAGGTCTCTGAGACTGTCCTTAATTCTTTTCATTCTTTTTTCTTTATTCTGCTCTGCAGTAGTTATTTTCACTATTTTATCTTCCAGGTCACTTATCCGTTCTTCTGCCTCAGTTATTCTGCTATTGATCCCATCTAGAGTATTTTTAATTTCATTTATTGTGTTGTTCATCATTGCTTGTTTCATCTTTAGTTCTTCTAGGTCCTTGTTAAATGTTTCTTGTATTTTGTCTATTCTATTTCCACGATTTTGGATTATCTTTACTATCATTATTATGAATTCTTTTTCAGGTAGACTGCCTATTTCCTCTTCATTTGTTAGGTCTGGTGGGCTTTATCTTGCTCCTTCATCAGCTGTATGTTTTTCTGTCTTATCATTTTGCTTCTTACTATGTTTGGGGTCTCCTTTTTGCAGGCTGCAGGTTCGTAGTTCCCATTGTTTTTGGTGTCTGTCCCCAGTGGCTAAAGTTGGTTCAGTAAGTTGTGTAGGCTTCCTGGTGGAGGGGACTAGTGCCTGTGTTCTGGTGGATGAGGCTGGATCTTGTCTTTCTGGTGGGCAGGTCCATGTTTGTTGGTGTGTTTTGGGGTGTCTGTGGACTTATTATGATTTTAGGCAGCCTCTCTGCTAATGGGTGGGGTTGTGTTCCTGTCTTGCTAGTTGTTTGGCATAGAGTGACCAGCACCGTAGCTTGCTGGTCGTTGAGTGAAGCTGGGTGCTGGTGTTGAGATGAGGATCTCTGGGAGATTTTCGCCGTTTGATATTATGTGGAGCTGGGAGGTCTCTTGTGGACCAGTGTCCTGAAGTTGGCTCTCCCACCTCAGAGGCACAGCACTGACTCCTGGCTGCAGCACCAAGAGCCTTTCATCCACACGGCTCAGAATAAATGGGAGAAAAAGTAGAAAGAAAGAATTAGTAGAAGTAGAAAGAAAGAAAGAAAGAAAGAAAGAAGGAAAGACAGAAAGGAGGGAGGGAGGGAGGGAGGAAGGAAGGAAGGACGGAAGGAAGGAAAGAAAGAAAGAAAAAAGATAAAGTAAAGTAAAATAAAGTAAGATAAAATGTAATAAAGTTATTAAAACAAAAAATAATTATTAAGAAAAAAATTAAAAAACAACAAAAAAAAACCCGGATGGATAGACCCCTAGGACAAATGGTGGAAGCAAAGCTATAGAGACAAAATCTCACACAGAAGCATACACATACACACTCACAAAAAGAGGAAAAGGGGAAAAAATCATAAATCTTGCTCTCAGAGTCCACCTCCTCAATTTGGGATGATTCGTTGTGTATTCATGTATTCCACAGGTGCAGGGTACATCAGGTTGATTGCGGAGCTTTAATCCGCTGCTCCTGAGGCTGCTGGGAGAGATTTCCCTTTCTCTTCTTTGTTCTCACAGCTCCCGGGGCTCAGCTTTGGATTTGGCCCCGCCTCTGCGTGTAGGTCTCCGGAGGGCGTCTGTTCATCGCTCAGACAGGACGGGGTTAAAGGAGCAGCTGCTTCGGGGGCTCTGGCTCACTCAGGCCGGGGCGGGGGGGTGGGGGGGGGAGGGAGGGGCATGGAGTGCGGGGCGGGCCTGCGGCGGCAGAGGCCGGAGTGACGTTGCACCAGCCTGAGGCGCGCCGTGCGTTCTTCCGGGGAAGTTTTTCCCTGGGTCCCGGGACCCTGGCAGTGGCGGGCTGCGCAGGCTCCCCGGAAGGGAGGTGTGGATAGTGACCTGTGCTCGCCCACAGGCTTCTTGGTGGCATCAGCAGCAGCCTTAGCGTCTCATGCCCGTTTCTGGGGTCCGCGCTGTTAGCCGCGGCTTGCACCCATCTCTGGAGCTCCTTTAAGCAGCGCTCTTAATCCCCTCCAGGTACGTGGGGGAGTTTCTTGCCTTTTGGGAGGTCTGAGGTCTTCTACCCGCGTTCGGTAGGTGTTCTGTAGGGGTTGTTCCATGTGTAGATGTATTTCTGTGTATCTGTGGAGAGGAAGGTGATCTCCGCGTCTTACTCTTCCGCCATCTTCCCCTCCTCCCCCCTGTATATTTTTATACATCCTTTTGTTCTCAATTTTGTGGTGGTGTTTGTTTCAGGTGTGTCTCATGTAAACAACATAGAGTTGAATTTAGTTCTTAGACCCTATTTTAGAATCTATCTCATTTAATAGGTTATTTCATTAACACTTTAATTTATCATAAGAATCAATAAGACCGAGGGACAAATGAATGGTACAGACCAGAGAGTTCACGATTATGCCCAAGTATATAGGGAATTAATTTTATGATAAAGGTAACTGTTCAGAGAAGTGTAGTGTTGAAAAGCCACTATATGTTTAAAAAATAGTTGGAATCCTCATCTTTTTCCTTACACCAAAATAAATCCCTGGTAGATTAAAAAAAAAAAAAAAAGTAAAAGCAGTGATGAATGATCAGTGAAATACAAAAGAATGTTTAATCACACAAATTAAGTAAATTCAAATTAAATCAATGGGGGCTTCCCTGATGGCACAGTGGTTAAGAATCTGCCCGCCAATGCAGGGGACATGGGTTTGAGCCCTGGCCTGGGAAGATCCCACATGCCGCGGAGCAACTAAGCCCATATGCCACAACTACTGAGCCTGCGCTCTAGAGCTTGCGTGCCACAACTACTGAGCCCACGTGCCACAACTACTGAAGCCCGCACTCTTAGAGCCCATGCTCCACAAGAGAAGCCACCACAATGAGAAGCCCACACACTGCAACAAAGAGCAGCCCCCGCTCGCCGCAACCAGAGAAAGCCTGCACGCAACAGCAAAGACCCAACACAGCCAAAAATAAAATAAAAAAAAAATGAAATCACTTATTTGCACCCAATTATTAAAAAATAAAAAGACTGATTATAGCAAGTACTGGTGAGGACGTGAGGAATTAGGTCCCTCATGTACTACTGGAGAGTCTGTGCATTGATACTGTGCTTTAGGACTAGCAATATCAACAAAATGTTTAAAGTATTGGTAAATTTAAAAGCATCAGTAATTTTTTAAAAGTAGAAAGCGATTCTACTTTTAGGATCAGCCTCTTGACACACTTAAAGAACAAGAAAAATTTTCAAGCATTTTTTGCATTAGCAAAAATATTAGAAAAATTCAAAGGCATCTGTAGGACATTGGTTAAATAAATTGTGGTATATCTACCATTTTGATCGCAAGAGATGTCATTCCAACTTGAACAAATTTTAGAAGGAAAGGGTCTACCACCCCGTGGGGTTCCTAGGAGGGACTGGAACCTGGGACCCGAATGCTGCTAGGATTCTCTTGGTCCACCACCACCTCTCTCTGCATGCTGGCTCACTCTTCCTGCCCTTGGAGGAGAACATGGGCTCAGGCAGCACTTGGGCTCATGCCTTCATAGCCAGCAATCAGGAGCTGCATATAAGTCAGGCTTCAAAAATACTTCCTGGTTTGGATCCAGAAGCTCCATTTCCATCGCCACTCACGCCAGCGTGGAAGTGTTCACTGGCGTTTTCCTCTGCTGGCAATACAACAAGGCAGCAGTGCTTTCTACGTGGAGGCTTTCTGACAGCAAAGAGCAGGAGGTGTTCCATCTGTGTTCCGTCTTATAGGGAGACCCATCTGTGAGAGGTGTGAGTGTCCCACCAACTCATCCTGGGCGAAGACAACAGCATGAGGGTAGAGTAGGCACTGGTGATTCCAGTAACAAATCTGTTCCCTCCAAGACTAAACTATACTTCTCTTAATAAGCATTTTCCCACTTTTAGGTTGCAAGCTTAATTGAGGATTTTACTTGCAAATGAACCTCTAGAGATGGAGATACCCCGAAAAGATAGCATAGTGTAATGGTTAGGAGCGGCTCTGGAGCCAGGCTGCTGGGTCGGCTCCAGCACGTACTAGCTGGGGGACCTGGAACAGATGCATTGGTTGAATTTTCTCATCTGAAAATGGGGTTTGTGATCATACCTTTTTCATGGGGTTGTAGTGAGGATTAAGTCAATTGATGTGTGTATGGCGCCTGGAGGGATTCCTGGCAGAGAAATGATGCTATGGAAATGTGAAGTGCAGTAAACACAATAGAGAAAAGGAAAGAGAGTGAGTGTCTGAGTGCCTTTTATTCTTCCCCTTGTTGAAGGGTGTGTTGACTGCTGTTAGCCCACGAGTATTCTATCTTTGTTAAGTTGGGACTGGGGCAACAGTTTTGGAGGTGGAGTAGAGAACTTGGCATCTGGTTCTTAAGTCTCTGGAGAGAGCGCCTCCTTCAACCCAATTTAGAAATTCCTGTGCAACACCCATAGGTCGTGGACTTTAAGCCTGATGCCATGATTGGATGGAACTTTTGGTTATCACCCTTGGGGGTGTAAGTATATATTGCTTGTAGGGAAGAAGGGTGGTCTAAATATTTAGTGACAAGAAGCACAGACTGTGATAATCTTCAGTTTGCCAGTAGTTCCACTTCTCCCCATTTCCGGGCTCATTGCAGGGTGCACTTTGGGGCCCGCTGGTGGTTGACTGAATCATGAGCAGAAAAGACATGAACCATTTCCAGGCCAGACTTTTTTTTTTTTTTTAAACATCTTTATTGGAGTATAATTGCTTTACAATGTTGTTTTAGTTTCTGCTGTATAACAAAGTGAATCAGCTATATGTATACATATATCCCCATATCCCCTCCCTCTTGTGTCTCCCTCCCACCCTCCCTATCCCACCTCTCTAGGTGGTCACAAAGCACCGAGCTGATCTCCCTGTGCTATGCAGCTGCTTCCCACTAGCTATCTGTTTTACATTGGGTAGTGTATATATGTCAGTGCCACTCTCTCACTTCATCCCAGCTTACCCTTCTCCCTCCCCGTGTCCTCAAGTCCATTCTGTATGTCTGCGTCTTTATTCCTGTCCTGCCCCTAGGTTCTTCAGAACCTTTTTTTTTTTTTTTTTAGATTTCATATATATGTGTTAGCATACAGTATTTGTTTTTCTCTTTCTGACTTCACACTGTATGACAGACTCTAGGTCCATCCACCTCACAACAAATAACTCAATTTCATTTCTTTTTATGGCTGAGTAATATTCCATTGTATATATGTGCCACATCTTCTTTAGCCATTCATCTGTCGATGGACACTTAGGTTGCTTCCATGTCCTGGCTATTGTAAATAGAGCTGCAGTGAACACTGGGGTACATGACTCTTTTTCAATTATGGTTTTCTCAGTGTATATGCCCAGATTGGATTGCTGGGTCATACGGTAGTTCTATTTTTAGTCTTTTAAGGAACCTCCATACTGTTCTCCATAGTGGCTGTATCCATTTACTTTCCCACCAAGAGGGTTCCCTTTTCTCCACACCCTTGCCAGCATTTGTTTGTAGATTTTTTGATGATGGCCATTCTGACCGGTGTGAGGTGATACCTCATTGTAGTTTTGATTTGCATTTCTCTAATGATTAGTGATGTTGAGCATTCTTTCATGTGTTTCTTGGCCATCTGTATATCTTCTCTGGAGGCATGTCTATTTAGGTCTTCTGCCCATTTTTGGATTGGGTTGTTTGTTTTTTTGATATTGAGCTGCATGAGCTGCTTGTATATTTTGGAGATTAATCCTTTGTCGGTTGCTTCGTTTGCAAATATTTTCTCCCATTCTGAGGGTTGCCTTTTTGTCTTGTTTATGGTTTCCTTTGCTGTGGTTTCATTATGGTTTCATTAGGTCCCATTTGTTTATTTTTGTTTTTAATTCCATTTCTCTAGGAGGTGGGTCAAAAAGGATCTTGCTGTGATTTATGTCATAGAGTGTTCTGCCTATGTTTTACTCTGAGAGTTTTATAGTGTCCAGGCCAGACCTTTTAACTCCTGGTGCAAGACCCTGCAAAGCCATCTCTCCCTCTGTCATACTGACCAGGCACATCCCGGACAGGGGCTACTTCATCAATCAGTCTAGGAGGGAGGACAGCATGATGGAAAGCCCCAGTCAGCCTGCTGGATATGTAGCAACAGTGGGAAATAACCCTTCCTCTCTTTAAGTCACTGAGATTTTAGGGCTCTTTGCAGCAGAATTAAGCCTATGCTGAAGACACAGAAATGTGAAGGGAACATTTCGCTTGTATAAAATCACCTTGCTCTCCATCTCACTGGTTTGGGGCCAAAACCCTTGTTAAGGCCAGAGAAGAACCAGCATACTGCTGATACATCGTGGCTGCCCAGAAGGTAGTTTATGATTGATTGGTGAACGTCATATTTTTCATGCTAGAAATTTGCTTCCATTGGACCTGTAAGGTCTCCACTGAGCTATTATTAGAACATAACTTGGAGCAGACTGCTCTGTAGTGACAGGAGTATGAAAGTTGGTAACTTAGAGGCACTCCATTTCGAAACCATTTGGACAGCTCCTATTCAGGTATTACAGCTGGAGAGTTATGAGGAAAGATGAGCGTGGGAAAAGCAGACGAGTTTAAAGTGCTGCTGCCAGAAATCCTCTGGGGGGATTCCAGCCATCTCAGTATTTACTACATGATGAGTGTCGAAGGGAGGCAGATGGTCTTTAGCACATCAGTGTCCAGAGACTTTGTTTTCTTATAGACCAGAGAAGGGGCCTGGTTAGGCTGCAGTGTGTTAAAGTGTCGGGTGTCAAGCCGGCTGCGTTCCAAATCATTCATCTTTTTAAGAAAGATTTGCAGTTTAATTTACTTTTTTATTGAAGTATAGTTGATTTGACAATGTGTTAATTTCTGCTGTACAGCAAGGTGACTCAGCTATACACACACATAAGTTCTTCTTTATATTCTTTTCCATTATGGTTTATCCGAGGAGATTGTGCTATACAGTAGGACCTTGTTGTTTATCCATTCTACATGGAATAGTTTGTATCTCCTAACGCCAAGCTCCGAGTCCATCCCTCCCCCACCCCCGTCCCCCTTGGCAACCACAAGTCTGTTCTCTATATCTGTGAGTCTGTTTCTGTTTCATAGATAGGTTCATTTGTGTCATATTTTAGATTCCACTTATAAGTGATTTCATATGGTATTTGTCTTTCTCTTTCTGACTTACTTCACTTAGTATTATAATCTTTAGTTGCATCCATGTTGCTGCAAATGGCATTATTTCATTCTTTTTTATGGCTGAGTAGTATTCCATTGTATGTAGGTACCACATCTTCTTTATGCATTCGTCTGTCGATTGTTAGGTTGTTTAAGTTGTTTCCATGTCTTGGCTATTGTGAATAGTGCTGCTATGAACATAGGGGTGTGTGCAAAATCATTCGTTTTGTAGTGACCCCTCTTAATTGCTTTACAAAACATTTCTTTGCCTGCTATGTATCACCTTTTTAAAGACTTCACAGTTTAAAGTTTATCCTCTTAATTCATTTTCATTTTCAATATGGACTATGTTACTGCTATTAGTTCGTTTCATAAGAGCAGAGAAAAGATGGGGGACGAAGTGGGCGGGGCAGCACGCTCAGACTTGCGTTTTGAAACATCTCCTCCGCAGTGTATGGAGAACAGATCTTTGGGCACAGGGCTAGGTGTACACAGACAGACGGCTGCTGCAGGACTCTAGAAGAGAGGTGATGCTAGTTTGGATTAGGTTGTGTAAAGAGGGGGAAGTGACAGATACATGTAGAAGAAGTAGAATGACTTCTGGATGCATTAGGTACGGAGCGAGCGAAAAGATAGCACAAGGATAGTCAGGTTTCTGGCTTGAACAGCAGGATGGATGAAGGTACTGTTCACTGAGGTAGATGGAGTGGGTTGAATGGTGGTCTCAGATGTCGACGTCCCAGAACCTGTGAACGTGACCTTATTTGAATAAAAGGTCTTTGCAGAGGTATTTATAAGTTAGGATCTTGAGATGAAATCATCTTGGATTTTTCCAGGTCCTTCTAAGAGAAAGGCAGAGGGAGATTTGAGACATACAAGGAGAAGAGAGGGTCACGTGAAGGTGAAGGCAGAAACTAAAGTGATGCAGCCACAAGCCAAGGACACCTGGAGCCACCAGCAGCTGGAAGAAGCAAGGGAGGATTCTCCCTTAGGTCTAGCCTTCCGAGGGAGGTTTGATTTCAGACTCTTGGACTCCAGAACTGTGAGAGCATAAGTTTGTTGTTTTAAGCCACCAAGTTTGTGGTAATTTGTTATAACAGCCCCAGAAACAAATACACTAGAGAATACTGAAAAATAACAGGTTTGGAGGAAGAAATAATGAGCTTGTTTGGATATGCTGAACTTGAACTGCCTTTGATACCGTAAGGAAGAGATGTTGAATAGGCCAGTACGTACTTGTCTGGGCTGGAGAACTCAGTTTGTGAGTCATATGCGTTTAGGTGGTCCTGGAAGCGGGGACATGGTAAGTCACTAGGAGAGGAAATACAGGGGAGAAGGGAAGTCCTGGGACCAAGCCCTGAGGGACTCTAACATCCAAAGGGATAAGTAGTAGAAGATATGCCTGCACAAGAGATAGAGAAGGGGAGGCCGGGGAAATAAGAATGAATCAGGAGAGCACTGTCTTAGAAAATAAGGGAAGCGGGTATTTCAGAAAGGATGGAGTGGTCACCAGTATTTATTTTTATTTTTTATTGAAATATAATTGATTTACAATGCTGTGTTAGTTTCAGGTGTGCAGCAAAGTGATTCAGTTATATATATGTATATATATATACATATATATATATCTCAGTTTGAATAAATTTGGATATATATATATATTCTTTTCCATATTCTTTTCCATTATAGGTTATTATAAGATATTAAATATAGTTTCCTGTGCTATACAGTAGGTCCTTGCTGGTTATCTGTTTTGTATACAGTAGTGTGTATATGTTAATCCCAAACTCCTAATTTATCCCTCCCCCACCCCCTTTCCCCTTTGGTAACCATAAGTTTGTTTTCTACGTTTGTGAGTCTGTTTCTATTTTGTAAATAAGTTCATTTGTATAATTTTTTAAGATTCCACATATAAGCGATATATATTTGTCTTTCTCTGTCTGGCTTACTTCACTTAGTATGACCTTAGTATGAGGTCCATCCATGTTGCCGCATATGGCATTATTTCATTCTTTCCTATGGCTTTCCTATGGCTGAATAATATTCCATGGTGTGTGTATATATATATATATATATATATATATATATATATATATATACACATCACATCTCCTTTATCCATTCATCTGTTGATGGACATTCAGGTTGCTTCCATGTCTTGGCTATTGTAAATTGCCAGTGTTTAAAACTGAGAGAGCACAAGGACTAAAAAGGTTCACCAGATCTCGTGGCACCATTGGGGAGAACAGCAAGGGCTCTGCTAGTCAAGTCATCCTGCCAAATCTACCTTGGAATGGGTTGAAAAGCGACTATATGCAGCTTTTGGGGGGGAAAGGAGAAGGGCATTTGGACTGTTCAACAACGGAGAGAAATAGAGATATGTTGGAAGGCGAGGATGTGAGGGTTTAGATTGATTTGGTTTGTGCTTCTATTGGTTTGTTTCCGTCAGAAGAGTCGTGAGTACACTGACAAGCTGATGAGAAAGACCCAGTTGCATTGAGAGGTTGACTGTGTAACAAAGGAGGGATAATCCGTTCTGCAAGCATCTTGAGAAGGATCAAAATGGGAACAGAACCACAGGTGGTAGGGCAGCTTCTCTGTTGCGATAATAGGACCGTGTCGATGAAGAAGATGAGAAGGAGATGAGAAGGAGATGAGAAGGTCTTGTGCCGTGGCTTCTATTTTCTCTGTAAAATTGGAGACGGCCCTCAGTGGCGCCTGCTGGTGCTGATGCCCTTGTGTAATCCCTCCCTTGAGTGTGGGCTGGACTTACTGACTTGCTCCCACCGAATACAATATGGCAGAGTCATGGGAAGCCACTTCAAATATGAGATAACCTGAAAGGCGGTGACTTCTGTCTCCAACGCTCTTGCAGGCAAGTGCACTTGAGGAAAGCCAGCTGCCATGCTGTGAGCTGCCCCATGGAAAGGTTCAGCAGGTGAGGAACTGAGGGGGCCTTCTAACCAACAACCTGCAAGGAACCAAACACTGCCAACAACCATGGGAATGAGCTTGGAAGAAGGCCCTGTCCCATTTGAGTCTTCAGGGGAGACGCGGACCCCGTTGACAACTTGGCTGAAGCCCAGTTAAAACCTCTGAGCCAGAGGCATCCAGCTAATCCCCCCCTGGACTCCTGAACAACAGAAACCATGGATAACAAATGTTTTTTATGTTTTAAGCCACTAAGTTTTAGGGTAATTTTTTACACAGCAATAGATAGCTAATACATGGTTTTATGTATGAGAATGTAGGATGGGAAGGGGACTAGACGTTTAAAGAGGGGAGAAGACTTGAAATGGTTGTTGTGGAAAGCGAGAAAGAATGTACGTCGACCAGCAACACAATAGGATTTCTGGGCCAAGCTGAGAGCCCAAATGAGCTTAGCAATCATGGCTTTATGGTAGAACCAGTGTGCCTTCTGTCAGATATAATGAGGTTATTATTTATTTATTTATTTATTTATTTTTGCGGTACGCGGGCCTCTCACTGTTGTGGCCTCTCCCGTTGCGGAGCACAGGCTCCGGACACGCAGACTCAGCGGCCACGGCTCACGGGCCCAGCCGCTCCGCGGCACGTGGGATCCTCCCGGACCGGGGCACGAACCCGCGTCCCCTGCATCGGCAGGCGGACTCTCAACCACTGCGCCACCAGTGAAGCCCTATTCTTTTTTTTTGATTGGAAATTTTTATGATGCTTTGATGGACCATGGGAATCTAGCCCTCCTTTAGTCTTTCCATGACATCTTCAGGGACATGGACTCATTCAGCACGTTTGCTGAGGATTTATTATGTGCCAGACACTCTTTATCCATTAACAAATATTTACTGGGTGTCTTAGTGGTGGCAGGTGTTCTAGACACTGTTCTAGTAGGGGGCATGGAAAATAAGTAAACAGAATGGTGATGTAAACTCTAAAGGAAAGGAAGGTGGAAGGGATGGGGTGAAGGGGGCTCTTTTATGTAGGGGGCCAAGGCAGCTAGATTGTATGCAGGGGCTTCTGGAAGCAGAGGCTAGAGCAGTGAACAAGATAAAGTCTTTGCCCTCCTGAAACTTACATTCTCGTGGGGGAAATAGAAAATAGAACAAGCAGAAGTGTAATTGTAGGCACTGATGGCTGGTAGGAAGCAGCATTAGAGTGAGTAGGGCACGCCTCTCGTAGAAGGTAATATCCCAGCAGAGAGTTGAATGGAGGGAGGGAGGGAGTCTTGTGGAAATGGAAACAAGAGGGCCTAGAGGATGGCGCCTAGAAACGCTCTCTGACGGGACCATGCTTGGAATGGTCCCATCGCGGCCAGTGCTCTGGGAAGTTAGAGTTACTTTTTGCTGATGGTACGAAGTGTTTCAAAATGGTCATGGAGTTAAAAAAAAAAAAAAAGGGTGGAAGTGTCTATTAATAGATGATCTCGTCACACCAGGGGTAAACATTTTATTTCATTGGGAAAGAAGAATAATTACACAAGCCAAACTCCCTTTTAAGAAGTGTCAAGATTGTGTTAATCACAGCAGTAAATATTTATTAGGTGCTTACTCCATGCTTGACACTGTTGGAGAGCTTTAAATTATTAACTAATTTAATCCTTTCAGGCCTTATGGGATGAGACTATTGATTTAATCTTTTTACAGTTCAGGAAACTGAGACACAGTTTCTGTGTTTCTGTGTTTCTTGTCCAAGGTCATGCTGCTATCGAGTGATGCCGCTGGGGCAGAACATCTAGCCCTTGTGCCACCTTCCTCCAAATCTCTTGGAAGGATATTAGAAAAAATTAGCAAATAATATGCATTATAATTTAAGTTTAATGGAGTGGATTATATATGTGAAGGAAAATTAATTTCAAATATCTTAATGTAACAAGTACCATTAGATTCTGGTGGTCAGATAGAAAGCAGCTTCGATTTTACAGACGGCTCACTAGTTGTTTGGGTTAGAATTCTTAAAATATCACTCACGGAGTTTGTATATTATCATAAAATATCACAGAAATGTTAATGGGCTAATGATTTATGTTGAAATCTCAGCTGCTAATATGCCGAATCTTTTAATACTGTCCTTCTGGAAAAGCCCAAACTGATCGTGGGTAGTAGTCATTCTTCATGTTTTATAATCTTGCCGTTACACGGCAGGCTCAAATAGTCTGCTTTTTTTTTTTTTCTTTGTTAGTTTTGAGCTCGTGTTATGACTGATTTTCACTTAATTAACTTAAAAATAGATTTTATTTTTTAGAGCAGTTTCAGGTTCACAGCAAAATTGAGCAGAGAGTACAGAGACTTCCCATCTACTCCCTGCTCCCCCTACCCCCAGACACCTTCCCCCACCATCAGCATCCCCCCCCCCCAGAGGAGTGCATTTGTTACAAATGATGAACCTACACTGACACATCCTAATCACCCCAAATCCACAGTTTCCATTAGTATTCATCCCTGGTGGTGTACATTGTAGGGACTTTGGCAAATGTATAATGACAAGCTTCCAACGTGTATTTAGGGAGGATGCGCTTCCCTAAAAATCCTCTGTATTCTGCCTATTCAGCCTTTCCTCTCCACCAACGCTTGGAAATCATTGACCTTTTACTGTCTCCATAGTTCTGCTTTTTCCAGAATGCCATATAATTGGAATCATACAGCATGTAGCCTTTTCAGACTGGCTTCTTCCACTTAGTAATACACGTTTAAGGATCCTCTATGTTTTCTCATGGCTCGATAGCTCATTTCTTTTCAGTGCTGAGTCATATTCCATCGTCTGCTGGATGTACTGCACTTTATCCATTCACCAGCTGAAGGACATCTTGGTTGTTCCCAAGTGTTGGCGATTATGAATAAAGTGGCTATAAAAATGGATATAAATTTTCAACGCATTTAGGTAGTGTGATTGCTGGGTCATATGGACTTGGTGGCGGAGGGAGTAGCCCTGTTCTGAGTGACACCCTTGCTTTTGGAGGAGGACAGTGGTGGAGCGTGGTAGCTCTTGGTCTTCCCAACCTGCTCTTCCTGGCATTGACCCTCAGCCCTATGAATAGGGCCTGCTGTTTTCAGTGTGTCATCCCTGAGCTAGAGCCTCCAGCCGTGGGGACCTAGGTGGAAGAATGGAGCCCCATGCCCTTGACCACACTTGCCTGTAATCTATTCGTTGCAACATGCAGCTGGGGTTGAGGGGTAAGAAACGCTGGTGACCTGTGCCTCCTGTGAAGATACCGCAGCCACCAGCAGGGAGCTTGGGGAGGGAGCCCTGTGTCCTCATCTGCACCTGCCTTTCTGTCATGCTCTGTCGAGGGGGAGCACGAGGGGACAGGCTGTGTTCGAACGCCACAGACTTGTACTGTTTTTACCAAGTTTTCTTGAATAAATGTTTTTTGTTTGTTTGCCATATGCCCTTAAGAAAATTTCCAGAGACTTTAAATGGTTGGATTTAAAAAATTATTTTCCAGTTTATGCTTATTTCACTGGGGAGCAGGACCACAGAATTCCTCATGCTACCAGTATGGAAGTGGAACTCCTTGGAAAGGTTTTTGATAAAGTCAATTTTATTAAGACATTAATTCTCCAAGTGTGGTCTAAATAGCTACAGATAAATTATGGTAAAGAGAGAGAAAGCAAGGGAGAGAGAGGTGGGGAGATTGCTTTAAGGTTTACAATATGCACCTTCATTACAGAATACCTTCAAATAATACTATATCACTTCGGGTAAAATATAAGAACCTTACAACAGGCGGAGACAAGCGTGGAGAAGTAACAGTAAACAGAATATATTCTGACTAAGTGTAAAGAATTCAACTAAAAATTATGACTAAAAGGAGAGAAGGGAAAAAGGGAAATTATGACTAAAAGGAGAAGGGAAAAAGGGAAAAGTAGAATATGGTCATTGATTGTTGAATAGATAACAGGTGAGAATAAACAGACAACTGAGACACCAGATAGTAAAAGTTAAATGAGTTTTTCTCATTTATGCCTAATGAAGAGCATTAAAGGTATAAATACAAAGGTAATCAGTGAAACAAAATACAAGCTTTCCTAAATATAAAAAATAATTTTAGAAAGTTGACATAGCATATAAAGAAACACAGTGAATATAATATACACAATAATTAAAACAATATGAGGGCATTAAGACCAAACAGATCAATCATATCAATAAATGTTAAAGGCCTTGGGACTTCCCTGGTGGCGCAGTGGATAAGACTCCACGCTCCCAATGCAGGGGGCCCAGGTTTGATCCCTGGTCAGGGAACTAGAACCACATGCATGTTGCAACTAAGAGTTCGCATGCCACAACTAAGGAGCCCACACGCCGCAACTAAGGAGCCCACTTGCCGTTACTAAGACCCGGTGCAACCAAAATAAATAAATAAATACATACATATTTAAAAAAATGTTAATGGGCTTAACAGCTATTAAACAAATGAGTAAAATCTCTATGAAAAGATATGGAATGATTTCTAGGATATATTGTTAAGCAAAAATAGCAAAGTGCAAAAGAATATATTCATTTTGTGTAAGGAAAAACGGAAAATAAGAAGACATACACACATCTGCTTATTTTTGCAAGAAGAAACAAAGAAAGAATAAACACCAGAAACTAGTAAAATGGATTGTGTATGGGAGCAAAGTCGGGTGGGAAGATTAATGGAGAAAGTGACAGTTCTCTGAGAATATATTTTTGATTTTTTTTTTTTTTTTTTTGTGGTATGCGGGCCTCTCACTGTCGTGGCCTCTCCCGTTGCGGATCACAGGCTCCGGACGCGCAGGCTCAGCGGCCATGGCTCACGGGCCCAGCCGCTCCGCGGCATGTGGGATCTTCCCGGACCGGGGCACGAACCCACATCCCCTGCATCGGCAGGCGGACTCTCAACCACTGCGCCACCAGGGAAGCCCTATTTTTGATTTTTTTGACTCTTGTAATCATATTAATGTTCTAAATACTAAAACAAACAAACAGAACAGCATGGATGAGGAGGGGGGAAACCTAAAGCTAAATGCAAACATAAATCCCTGAATCCAACTGTGTTTCGTAAGAATAACAACCACAATAAATGGGGAAGTGCTTAACTCGAGTAACATGTGAACGCAATACTTTGACTATATATGTCAAAAGAAATCTGTGGGTGGAAAAAAGTTACATACATGATATCTGCGACAATTTTAGCTGAGATTAATAGTGCTTATAATGGGTTCCATGAAGGATGGCATTACCGATAAGACGATACAAGCAAAGTACCCAGCAAGCACCGTGCCAGACCTACAATAGGAACTTGAAAATGTGTTCTTCTCTTGTACTGGGCATGCATTCTCAGCATCTTCCTTCCCAATAATACTCTGGTTTTCCTAGCTATGTGATTTACATGCAGTTTGTCTCACACTCAACTCCAGAGGGAGAAACTGACTATCCTCAATTGTCTACATAACCCATCCCCATGGTCTCCGCGATTGGTTCTAAGATGGACACATGAACCAGAAAAATTCCATTCTTTGACCTTTGAGCTATCTCGGAAGTATACTGTCTCCCCTCTGAACCTGAACTGTGCCAGCATATAGATCTTGAGAGCAACTGACAGCTAGTCTAGAAGCAGGAAGAGGTCTATGAGGATGGAGGTAATATGTTAATATTATGTGTTATATATATATATGTTATATGTTATATTATATATATATTATATAATATGTTATATTATATATAATATATATATATTATATAATATGTTAATACTAATTGACGGAGAGCAGCAAAGTGGACAGAGAGGCGCACTTCCTGGACACAGCATTGATTAAGCATCTCAAACTTAACACGGCCACTTCATAACTCTTTATTCTTGCTCCTTCCCCAGTATGTCAGGTCAGGATAGGTGAGACTGAGGTGCAATAACAAACAACCCTAAATCAAGGTGACTTAAAACAACAAACGTTTATTTCTTACCCTACATGTTGAATGCAAGTTGGTAGGAAGCTTTGTTCCACATCATCCTTCCTCAGGACCCAGGCTGCTGCAGCCACCAACTGCGAGAGAGTTCTTGAGGATTTTGCACTGGCAGGTAAATGCTCTGACACAGAAGTGACACATCTCATTGGCCAGAACTAGTCAGGGGACTGCATCCAACCGAAAGGGAGGCAGGGGGAGGGGAGAACCAGAGATAATTTGTTGAACACCAATAATGACTATCATGCCAATCTTTTCCATCTCAAGAAAAGGCACTACCATCATATACCCAGTTACCCAAGTCAAAAAAAAAATCTAGGTGTTACCCTTGATTTTACCCTTATTCCCAGTGTATAATCCATCAGCACCTCCTATTAACCCCACTTCTCTTCCTTCTCCATCACTACCATTCTGTTCCCCAAACGATAACCATTTTTTTGGGGGGTGGTGGTACGTGGGCCTCTCACTGTTGTGGCCTCTCCCGTTGCGGAGCACAGGCTCCGGACGCACAGGCTCAGCGGCCATGGCTAATGGGCCCAGCTGCTCCGCGGCACGTGGGATCTTCCTGGACCGGGGCACGAACCCGTGTTCCCTGCATCGGCAGGCGGACTCTCAACCACTGTGCCACCAGGGAAGCCCAAACCATAACCTTTTAATTGGACTACTGAAATACCCTTATACTGGTCATCCTGCTTCCAATCTTACCCTCTGCCCACCCAAGTCTAATTTCCACACGGCATCTGTGGTAGGCTGAGTAATGCCCCCTGCCCTCAATTTCCACTTCCTAATCTCCAGAACCTGTGAATATGTCATGTTACTTGGCAAAACGGTCTTTGCAGATGTGTTGAAGGTTATAAACCTTGAGACAGGGAGATTATCCTCTATTTTCTGGTGGGTCCAATCTAATGCCATTAGCCCTTAAAAGTGGAGAACTTTCCCAGCTGAAATCAGAAACATGCAGCAGACAGGAGGTAGAAGCGATGCAGCAGCGTGGGGCTCCGACACCTCCTTGCTGGTCCTGAGGTGTAGGGGGCTATAGCAAGGACCACAGAGAGAGCACTAGGAACTAAGGGTGGTCCCCAGCTGAGAGCCAGCAAAGGAACGAGAACCTTAGTTCTACATGTGCACGGAAGTGAATTCTGCCAACAATCAGAATGAGGCTGGAAGTGCACTCATCCCTAGAACCCTCAGAAGGGAACCTCGATTTCAACCTTGTGAGACTTTGAGCAGAGGAAATAGCTGAGCCATGCAGACTTCTGACTACAAAACTAAGAGAAAACATAACTGTAACGTTTTAAGCATATCTTTTTTTAAAAAAATTATTTATTTATTTATGGCTTCTTCGGGTCTTCGTTGCTGCACGTGGGCTTCCTCTAGTTGCGGCGAGCAGGGGCTACTCTTCACTGGTGTGAGGGCTTCTCACTGCGGTGGCTTCTCTTGCTGTGGAGCATGGACTCTAGGCACATGGGCTTCAGTAGTTGTGGCTCGCGGGCTCTAGAGTGCAGACTCAGTAGTTGTGGCGCACAGGCTCAGTTGCTCCATGGCACGTGGGATCTTTCCTGACCAGGGCTCGAACCCGTGTCCCCTGCATGGGCAGGCAGATTCTTAACCACCGCGCCACCAGGGAATTCCCTTAAGCATATCTTGGTAATTTGATCATGGCAGCAACAGAAAATGAATATAGCATCCGTGGATACTTTTTTTTGAAACAAAAATTAGATAACGTCACTACTCTGCTCAATCCTCCAATGTTTTCCCATCACATTTGGAGTAAAATTCATCCTCTTTACTGTGGCATATGTGGTCTGATGTCTGCATACTTCTACCACTCTCTCCTTTCCCCATGTTCTCATTTCTGACCCTTAGTCGCACCAGGCTCCTCCCACCTACTTGCCTCCTTCTAGTCAGTCAAATCCTAAATGCCATCTCCTCAAAGAAGCCTTTCTGAGCACTTAAAACCAAGTAACCCCCTAATTACATTCTATCACAACATCTTATTTTAATTCTCTTCAAACATTTGGCATTTTCTTATATTTTTTATCAATTGTGTGTATCCTCCACTAAAATATAAGTTCAGTGAAACCATGGACCTTGTCTGTCTTGTACACTAATGTGTTCCCAGTGCCTATGGGTATCAATAAATATTAATTGAGTCCATTTAATCACTGAGACATTAGATTAAGTCTTACCTAAAGGCCTGATGTGCTAATAAATTCTTTTTATGGTTTGAGCCAGAGTTAGGTTTTCTGTTAACTCTCAACATGAAACTTCCTAACTTTGTTTTCCCTTAGAGGAGTTTTTATAGCACTGTCTAAAGCATATCATCATAACCATTTTCACTCAGTACAACAGGATATTTTTATTCATGTTTATATCATAGGACCTTCCCTATCCTCAGGCCTCACCCTGTCACAGAGTAGGTGCTAAGTTCTCATGGAAGGAATCACTGAGCTGAATGGTGGCACAGGGAAGGTTGTGTTCATAATGTTCATAACCACCAAGCTCTTACAGAGATTCAGATTTTCTATTAAACGAAAACGCTGCCCACAAAGACAGAGCAGAATAGCTGTACAGTAGGTCCCCTAACAATGGTTTTGTCCATTTGTACGATACCGTTAATTAGCAACAATCCCCAAACAGTTTCCTGGTCAGAGAGAGAATCTAGCATGAGATCAGGCATTGTAAAAACAAAAAAACAAACAAAAAACAGCATTAACAGCAGTGAATTCTGAATGAGCACAAGTTATGTAAATAATCTTAATAGCAATGATAAGAGATAATTGTTCACAGGTGTCATTTCCTGGGGGAAGGGGGATCCACCTTTTCTTGCAAGAGAAAATGCTAATAGTTTCATTAAATTTATGAGCCTTAATTAGCACACTGCTGTTCTAATTACTGTGCTAATCCTGAAATCACATTCCTTCACTCCCCTCCCTCTCTTAAGTAGATTCATACACAATCAGGCACTTCTGCTTTCTTTATGAATATGTGCTTTTTGGCAGGGCTTTGACATTTATCTTCAATAATGATGACGTTGCTTCCAAAAACATGCAGGCCATCAGCTTCTCAGTCTTTTTCTATGGCTCTTTTTTCCTCTTTTCTATACACATACACACCCAGACACAGACACAAACACACCTCTCTTTGTGATGTAAATATGTAACTCAGAAATTACTAAGAAGTTGATTTCCTTACAAGCTGTTCTTGTTAGCCTCCTTCTGAGTCCCTAAAGGTTTTTGTTTGTTTTATTTTGTTTTGTTTTTTAAAGATATTTTCTATAGCAACATAAGAATATCTCACATAAAATTACCAAGGGCTCTTTAACATCTGTCTTTATTATCTAATTTTTTTTTTTTCTTTTGTGGTATGCGGGCCTCTCACTGATGTGGCCTCTCCCGTTGCGGAGCACAGGCTCCGGACGGGCAGGCTCAGTGGCCATGGCTCACGGGCCCAGCCGCTCCGCGGCATGTGGGATCTTCCTGGACCAGGGCACAAACCCGTGTCCCCTGCATCGGCAGGCGGACTCTCAACCACTGCGCCACCGGGGAAGCCCTATTATCTAATTTTGATGATGATGATGGTGATACCCTGTAGCTTCCACCTATTGTACTCACCATGTACAAAGTATTAGGCCTAGTGGTTTAAATGTCATGTCATTTAATCCAGTCAATGACCATATAGGTAATTATCAAAACTCTATTTTACAAAAAAGGAAACTGAAGCTAATAGTACAGATAGCTTGTCCAAAGTCATACAGCCCCATACTCTTTCTTCTCTTTGTGGGGCTTCAGTTACATTTACAGGATAAAGTGAAATGTTCTAATATATGTCTCATGCTCTTTCATTGTTCATCCTTTTCTCCTTTATGTTTTAGCCTGAATATTTTCTTCTAGCCTATCATCTAGTTGATCAGTTCTCTCTTCAGCTGTGTCTAATTTGCTATTTAACCCTTCACTGAGTACTTAATTTATTACATTTTTCGATTCTAGTGTTTCCATTGTGTTCTTTTTTATAGTTTTCAGTTCACCTAAAATTTCCATCTTGTCATTTAATTTCTTGAATATAATAAGCAGTTATTTTAAAAGTCTATGCTTTAAACTTCAATATCTAATTAGACTGTGGCTCTGTTTCTATTTCAGTTTCTGTTTCAGGCTTGCTTTTTTATTATTCCTAGTTATTTTTGATTGAGTGCTAGACATTGTATATAAGGAATTGTAGAGATAATTTGAGGCCATGGATAAGGTTATCATCCTTCATAGCAGATTTATATTTGCTTTTGACAGGTAGATAGGATAATAGCCTCTACTCCTAGGAAGAGATAGGATAATAGCCTCTACTCCTAGGAAAAGGTATAGCTTTTCTTGGGTCTCATTATTGGGGGGTTCACCATGGCCTCTTCATGCTGGCTGGACCCCAATTCCAGCATCTCCTCAGCACTATATAACCTCTGAAATCTCTGTTCAGCTCTGTTACTTATTAGATGTTCTCTGCTAAGCCATACACGTGCAGGTTATGAATTGGCCAAGGACCCAAAGGGACTTCTCAGATCTTCTCTTTCGCAATTCCCTCCTCTCTGGTACCCTGCCCTTCCAAGTCCTACCAAATCTCAGCCATCGGTGCATCCATGAACTCCAATCTCTTTCTTCAGTAAGACTGTCATTCTCCGCTTGAGCTCCATCTTCCCTGTGCCATGGTTTGGGAAAGACTTTAGGGGGAGAAAGCCAGGGTAAGACTGGGACTCACCTTGTGTGCTTCCCTTCTTTCAAAGATGGTAGTCCTGGATTTCCCTGGTGGCACAGTGGTTAAGAATCCACCTGCCCTGCATAGCACAGGGAGATCAGCTCGGTGCTTTGTGTCCACTTAGAGAGGTGAGATAGGGAAGGTGGGAGGGAGATGCAAGAGGGAGGAGATATGGGGATATATGTATATGTATAGCTGATTCACTTTGTTATAAAGCAGAAACTAACACACCAATGTAAAGCAATTATACTCCAATAAAGATATTAAAAAAAAAAAAAGAATCTGCCTGCCAGTGCAGGGGACACAGGTTCGAGCCCTGGTCCAGGAAGATCCTACATGCACAGAGCAACTAAGCCTGTGCACAACTACTGAGCCTGTGCACTAGAGCCCACAAGCCACAACTACTGAAGCCCGCGTGCCTAGATCCCATGCTCCGCAACAATAGTAGCCACCGCAATGAGAAGCCTGCGCACCACAACAAAGAGTAGCCCCCACTTGCCACCACTAGAGAAAGCCCACGTGCAGCAACGAAGACCCAACACAGCCAAAAAAAAAAAAAAAAAGATGGTAGTCCTGTCAGTTGCTGCAAAATACTCTGTATTGGCCAGGCTGTAGTTTTCTTTTTAACCTATCTGTGGATTATGTCTTCTTTTGCTCTTTTTCTTAATCAGGTTTACCAGATGTTTTTTTCATTAATCTTTTTAAAAGATGCAGCATTTTTTGGTGGGGAGGGGTTGTTTATTCTACTATTTCCCTAGATAATTGATTTCAGTTCTTACCTTTTAAATTTTAATCTCCTTAGTTTCCTGATTTGTTAATTTCTTCTTTTTTCTATATGAAAAATCCCAAACTAGCTTATATCAACTCATGGCCAACCTTGTTTCATCTACATGCCTCACAAAATGACTTTGATATGAACCCTATACATACATAATTCCACCTGTAAATATTTCAGTATGTATTCTAAAAGATAAGGACCTAAGAAAATAACAATGTCTATATCACACCTAAAATTTATAATTCTTTAATATCATCATTGTTCAAAGGGTTCTTCTACAGTGGAGTTGGGGGACAAGACAGAGCCAAGTTCAAACTGCCATCTTCCCAGAATCCTCCCTGCTATAAAGGCATGGCTTTCAAACTGACTATAAACTCACAGTAAGAAATACATTTGACATTGCACCCCAGAGCACAAATAACGACATGTATAACTGAAACAAATATTTCACAAAACAACTTATATTTACCGTATTGGCTGTCCACTCTCTCCCTTCCCTTAACCTCTCTCTCCCCCTCCTCCCTCTTTCCTCTCTCTCTCTCAACCACTAAATGTTGGTTGCAACCCACTAAGTTGATTTCACATTATAGTTCTGTTATCTGCACTTCGAAGAACAATCCTACAAAGAAAAAATCTCAATATCAAATTAACTGAAAAGGGGAACTTCCCTGGAGGTCCAGTGGTTAAGACTCTGTGCTTCCACGGCAGGGGGCATGGGTTTGATCCCTGGTTGGGGAACTATGATCCTATGTGCTGCGTGGTGTGACGTGGCAAAAAAAAAAAAAAAAAAAAAAAATTAACTGAAAAGGTTTGAGATGAGGGGCAGAGAACTAGCATTTCATCTGCCACATGCCTGTGTTACATGTCAAACCATTACACATTCAGTTCATTCATAACCCGAATCTCTCGCTTATCTATATTGTTTGTAATTCTTAATCTGCCAGACCATTCTAGCAACATGTACTTAATAGCTTTGTACTTAATAGCTTTAGTGTAAGTACACTGAATTGTATACTTTAAAGAGTCAGTACCGAATATTTGAGATCCCACTGCCGTTTTCTTCTATTTGGAAGTATATCCGTCTCCCTGACCATTTCTGCTTGGAATTTCAATATCTGCTTTGAACAACCTAACATCAAGCATATTTGTTATCTATACACTCTTACCAAAAACGTGAACCACCACCCATTTTCCTGAGCTACTAAAGACTGAGAGTTTAGTCAAGAAGTAGAAACAATTCCAAAGGTCGAAACAACAGCATTTATCTCTGAGGATAAATTCAGCTGACAGCAGCCTTCTCTTTACAAGCCTTAACTATAAGCTTGAGGTTCAAGTAAAGCAAATAAGCAGCGATCAAACCAAATTTTGTGAAAAACAGAAACCCCTTCAACATTAGCAAGTACAAGTAAGACCCTGTCACATCCATCTTTTAGTGATTATCCTCTATTTAGCACATATCTAATACACTTCAAGAAGCCAGTTCCTTGGTTTTTGACCTTCAAAGAAATGAAAGACACTCATCCTGTGTAACTTAGCTTTATTTAGTACACTATCTTCATACAATTCAGTACAACAAATTATAAAAGCTCTTTGTAAGATTTTACCCATAGGATATTAAGTACAGAAAATCAATTGCCACAAGAAAGTAAGCCACTCGCTCAGTTTAAAAGTTTTTTTCCATGAACAGACAAGCACTCTCTTCTATGCCAAAAGGTTGCCATATATAAAGTATTTCGGAGCATATTGGCCAAGACATATGATCTGAGAACATTTTGTCCTTCTATTAATTCCAACGTTTAAATGAAAATTTAAAAATGGACTATTTCTAGTTAATTCAGGTATGTTTTGGCCAAAGATGAGCTACAATTGTTACAAGGTTCATGTGCAATCAGAATAAACCTTTTTACTTAATTGTAAAGATGCAGACCAGATGAAATATCTACATATGTCCTTGCCAACACCAGCACCAACCCAACACACACACACACACACACACACACACACACATTTATTTAGTTGATCTCACAAAGGTCAAGAAAATCACCTTTAAGTGGACAACAGATGGCCTAGATAACACCTAATTATGCTCCTAGCTAATATATCTGAAATGAATTCCTACTTTTTGAGTCTGTAATAAAGTGACTGGAACCTTTCAACTCTAGTAGAAGTAGATTAGCCACTGTGATTGGTATCAGTAGTTGGTCATTTAATGAAGTTAAAGTTGGTTAAAGTAGGGAATCATAACCTCAAATGTATAACTGTACATTCATTTGCTCATCTTCTGATGTAAAGCCGAGGCCTTTCCTTTGCATAAGGGTCCAATGATTACAGTTTTATTTTTGCATAAATCATACCAATAATATGATTTGGGTACTTTTTATTTATTTATTTATTTTTTGCGGTACACGGGCCTCTCACTGCCGTGGCCTCTCCCATCGCGGAGCACAGGCTCCGGACGCGCAGGCTCAGCGGCCATGGCTCACGGGCCCAGCCCCTCCGCGGCATGTGCGATGTTCCCGGACCAGGGCACGAACCCGTGTCCCCTGCATCGGCAGGCGGACTCTCAACCACTGCGCCACCAGGGAAGCCCTGATTTGGGTACTTTTTAATACCTTCTGATCAGTCTAGATTTTTTTTTAAGGTGAAATGAGGACTAAAATAAATAAATCTGTGAAGCAATCTAAGCTCAGAAATTTTCTTGAATTTTAAGTTATCCCAATATTTTATAATTTTCCCAACCACAATTAATTTAAAAGTAATTTTTATTAATGGCAACTGTTATCAAATCTTACCAAAGCATTCAAGCTAATTTTTGCAGAAATAACCCTTCCATTTTAGAGCAAAATTTCCTGGGTTTATGTTGAATCGTGTATTTACAGCTGGAAGTAGAGCATGCAGACAAGGTTGGCGCAGGCAGAGAACTCAAAGGAGAGAGCAGAGGCCTGAGAGTGCCAGGGAGCAGCCCTCACTGGTGCTGGGCCGAAGTCAGCTTACAAGAGGGATGGAGACTGTGAAGGGACCCGGTGAGTCACGTAAGTAAAGGTTAATTAAGAGCACTTACTGTACTTAGAGGTTCTTTTGAATGCTAGCTCTGAAGCAAAATCAAGTGGTCTTTCTACCCATAAAATACAGCCGTAATTTGAGGATATTACCAAACATTAGCACAGCCACTGAGATCGTGTGGCAGGGAGCTTAGAGAGCCAGGGTCAGCCGCTTTTCCTCTCTTTCCTCCCATGTACTCCAATGAGAAGGTCATAAAAGAGAAGACTGAGGAGCACTAAAAATATTTCACATGATTCATTAAGAGATTTGGTCATCAGGAAATAAAAATGTCAACTATACATGGTCACAGTGTTCTGGAAAGAGTGTATGTATGGATTCTGTCTTGCAAGAATTTTTGGCACTTTATATTTTTCACTAAAGACTGAACACTAAGTGTTTTGGCAACAAATGGCACCTAAACTGTGAAAAAAGGATTACTGTATGTGATCAATGTGGTGATGATAAGCATAAAAATTTAAGTACATGTTTCTTGTATACTGAAACTCCAAATACCCAAATGCATAGATTAATAATACAGGAATATTTAAAATAAATTGAAATATTTCTGAGAAGGTAATAGAGGGTTTTAAAAACGTAACTAGATAGTCGAACACGTTGTACCTTACATGTGCTTGGTTTCAATTAGAGTAAGGCACTCACTGAAGGATGGACTGACCCATGCTGTCAGCTGCAACAGGCATGCATCATTACTGGCTTAATTAAAGTTTCAGTACTGATTAAAATGTTTTATTATTGTATTATCCTAAACTGCAGTGGTCTCCAACCTTATTAAGGGATACAAGAAAGATATAATTCAGGAGTTTCAGTTGCATAATTTAATAACCCAGCTACTGTCAATTTTTTATTTAAATAAGTTTTGATAAAAGCCAAGTATCCTTCCTTGAACCCAACATGGTAGTGTAAAATTTCTTTTTGAATACCGCTTAAGTAGTAGCTGAAGAGAAAATCATTTGAACATGTGACATATCCATCTTCATGTCTACAGTGATTTACTTCAACACAATTGCAAGGAGAAATATTTAAATCATTTCCAACTGGCATGAGAGGTGAAAGTTAATTTCATTAGCCATCTTGATTTAATTAAATACACAATATGCTTTTATCAGTAACTTTTACATGTCCCTATCATTAGAAATTAATTACAAAAGCAATTATCAAAAAATTTTTGAGCAGGTACAAGGTACACATAATCCTCTTCGTTGTTTACAAATAAGCATGACTTAGAGGCACTTGGTTACCTTTGAGTAAGAAAAAGAACCACCTATCAAGGGCCCTCACAGTAAGATTGGAGACCACAAATCAAACTTGGTATGAAAATGCTCTCTGCCAAAAATATCATAGTAGTGAGTTAGTTAAGATACAACATTTTAAAAATAGTAAGACTTTGCAAGGTTCTAGGCTGTAAAAAATACAAAGGCTAAAAACAAAGAGTTTACAAAATTTTGCAAACCCAGTAAATCTGAATGAGTAAGAAATGAAGAAGAATTTTCTTACTTGCAGGATAGATTAAATAGTATCAACAGGTTTTAAAATAGTAACACTATACAGTAACAAATTCTACTCAGCTACATAACATTTCTGCTGCTTTAAGGACTTACAATATGGAACTTGTAACACTTTTCTGTGCCCAGCATTAAAACATTCATGCACATGCCCGTGTACACACATACACACACTGACACATACTACTGAAGTGCTACACATTACATTTCAGATGGAGCACAACAAAAAATTTTAGATACATATGAAGACTTAACATGATTTTTAAAAAAATATTCAAAGCATGACAAATTAAAAACATTATAAAATTTTTAGGTGAAACAGGACAATAGAGAGCTTTTTTTAAAAAAGCCACCAGTTGGTCTTCACTAGTGAAAAAATATTAAATAATTTAATTATGTATCCCCTCAATTCAATTCAACTATAGCTGTTGTAAGTCAATTAAAAATTAGAAGTATTTCAAATCTTGACACAGGCTCTAGATTTCCAACATGATATGCAGCTGTTCAGGCTACCTATGGAACACTTAACTGTTCTCCCCAACAACAAAATTCTAGATCACTTTTAGAAAGTTGAAAACATTTAGGCTAAAGAACATTAATGGAACAAGACAAAGACTGAAGCATGTATAAGATACTTTCAAAGATGGTAACGCTTGTGTAAACATTTGTAGACTTAATCATATCACAGCTTTAAGGTACCGGTTACCTAATTACATTTGAAACATTATCTATTGAGTTTCATTATGATGGAGTTTCACATATCAAAAATAGAGATTAAATAGAAAGCTCTGTTACTTGTTTCTGGATAGCTTGTAAACGTGGAATGTTTTGTTCTGAAACACTCGAGTGAAGTATGCTGTGTAGGGGGGCAGGTTTCTTTTTATCTCTTCGCAAAAGCGAGGGTGGCCTGCAAGTTTCAAATCTGGATCATTCTTTCCTGGGCCATCCATCATCTAAAGCCAAAACAAAACCAATACAATCTGGAAAAAAATCGTATTTACAAAAGACAAACAGAAGTAGGAATAGGGATTGGGTTTCTTTAAGAATGACATGCTAGTGAACTTAAACTGAACGAATGTCAATGGCTGCTTGCAGACCATCTGGTCCATCCCTTTCCCCTTTGGAAGTGTGACCCAAGGCTGAAGAGCAGAGTTCGGTGTCAAACAATGTTCACCTTTAATGGCAAAGCTAGAAGCAGAACTTGGATCTCCTTGTCCTGAAGAACATACTACACCATTCTCTCTCAAAAAATGAAACACAGAGAAGAATTACTATGACCAGAGAAAGTTCTGCAACTCATCAGATGGCCTAGTTAGAAAAAGTTACACACAAAGCAAAATTTAAATGTATTTGGTCTGCACCTCCTCTGAATTCAAGATAGTTATGGACAGTTATTTTTCCTTGAGCAAAAATCAAATCTCATTTTCTTTGCCTCAGCTTTATTAAAGCATAATTGACATATAAAATTGTATATATTTAAGGTATACAATCTGATGATTTGATATACATATACATGGTGAAATGATTACTACAATCAAGTTAACCAATACATTCATGTTGGTCAAAGGGTATAAACTTGCCGTTATGAACTGAGTAAGTCTCTGGTGACCTAATGTATAGCATGGTGACTAGGGTTAATAATACTGTACTCTGCACTTGAAATGTGCTAAGAGAGTAGATCTTAAGTGTTCTGAATCTCAAATTCTGTACAGTCAAGGTTTTATTTATTTATTTTTTTCAGATGTAGGCTAGGTTTATCACTTTTTCCCCCCACTCATTTTAGAAATATCTATCAGCTTTTATACCAATAATTACAACACACACCACCTCTAAAGGGTGAAAATCTTATGTTTTCTCTACCTGAGACCTGGCATATCTCCTAAAACATTTTCCTCAGAAAGAAGAAAAGAGAAGTAGCTTGTTTTCCTGCTCAGGAGTGTAAGCTTGGCCATAGAAAGCCATCTTTGTGGAAGTGTGCCAGTGGACGAAAAGGGACACCCAACGAGAGAGCAGGGAGAGGAGTGAGATTCTACCACACAGGCTGTGGGGTGCTGGGTTGGCACACCGCCCTCATGGACATTCGTATCATCAGCCAAAATGATGCTTTGGAGCAGCGGTTTTAAAGGTTGAGGTTTTTTCACTTTAGTAGCAAAACCTTAAAAAATAAATTCTATGCAAAGCCTCATGAAGACAGAGTTGCTCTGTTTGGTGTGACAGTGGGGACAAGAGCTCCCCTCCCATCTCTCCCGCCCCTCCAGCCCCCGTGGCAAGTTACTAACGTGCCAAGGTAGGGGTTCTGCAGAACACAACGGAGGTGAATGCTTGATCCATTGTGCAGTTCTCCAAGGTATAAAGGTAGTTACACTCCTTAGGGCTCACACTGGATCCTCTCCTCCCCAGGGGACGCCCCACACGGGGCGGAAGGCATGCTTACATGTCCGTTGGCGATGTCCAGCAGGTCCCGCAGCCGGCAGCCCCGGCGGTGCCTGCGCTCATAGCAGATGCTGTCTTCCAGGATCACGTAGTCGGTGCCAAAGGACCTTAGCAGGGCGTGCACTTCCTCTGGGGCTCTCTTTGCATATATCTGATAGACCTTCAAAACAAGATAAAAATGGAATAGGGCAAAATACCACTTAACTGCTGGGAAGTTCGTCAAGGACTATCTATTGCTGCAACCTCCCACAGGGGTTGAGTCTAATCGCAGACACCCTGCTCCCCTCACCTCTTCCTGTGCAGGTTGCTCATTCACCTGTAGTCCTGGAGTGTATGTGAGAAATTTCCAAAAAAAAAAAGTTGTTGGGACGGGGGAGAGTGAGTCATGCTGAATACATTTGGATTTGGACACCAAAGATTTAGGATGTATTGAGTTATGAATATATTCATCAGTAGATGCCAATTCTAAGAATGCTTCACCAAGGTAAATAATGCGATTAAGTAAATAAAACACAGTCTCTACCTTTAAAAAGGGGACCTTTAGACTAAAAGGGTCCATTGGGGGTGGTGGTACAGTCTGGAGGCACAGATACTTGTAAGGAGACCCAGCTTCTGATAGTGGCAGTTGGGGAACAGGACCCCCATAGGGTCCCTGGCCCCAGGCAGGGGCAGCAGCCTTGCTCTACTGCTGTCCTGCTGCACTCAGCTTGACCAGGAGACCCTACACTTTATCTTTCTCTCGTCCTTCCTGGAGGAAGAGCAACTTGCAGCGCCCAGTGGCAGTTCATCAGGAGGCACGCCTTCCCAGTCACCACCAGCTTCACACACGTTAAGTAAATACACGCAGATGGTGAGTGGCCTATATCCTGGGACTTGGCGCTGGGAAGGTAGAATGGTGTGTATGTGTTGGGGGAGGGGTAATGAAGAGAGGAGCTGCTTCCTTTGTCGTCCACTGATTTCTAATGATATGTCTCTGACTTAAGAGACTGGGTTCTGAGAGCCTAGGTCAGCATGTCTTAACGGATATGCTGAAATGGTGGGGGGTTATCTGCTTCTGTCGCTAACACTGTGAGGTCATCCTCCCTACAGTCCAGCACCAGCCTCAGGCTAAGGCATTCCAAGGATCTGAAGGTCATGACTGAAGAAGGGCACTAGGACCTTCAAGGTTATCAGTTTTTAGGGCATAAAACTCAGCACCTAGGCAGGGACTGGATCTTGGAGAGGATGGAACACAGGACTCCCTGTGCCTCTGACATGTCTCTATCTGCATCTCTCTCAAGTCAAAGTGGTGGCCACCTCCCAGCTGAACTTTGGGTTCTGGTGATCCAGGTACCCTCCGATCTTCCTCTAGCAAACTCAGGGCCATATGGAACACTTGGGCTAGTTGAAAAATTCCCATTTTAGCAGGAATCTATATTAAGACAGTTCTCTTAAAAATGGAGTATTTAGTAAAAATCATTTACTTTTAGGCTAGTTAAATCTCACCCCCCAAACAAGACTTTTCAACAAATTTTCAGCCACCAAGATTAAGAAGTGACTGATATAAAACATTAAAAAGTTTGAAACCACTGCTGGCGAGGACTAGGACAGGTACACTTCTGTAGCACTGACTGGAGTGTAAATTGGCAGAATTCGTACAGACCTGGTAATTCTATCTCGATTACAAATGCCCACATCCTGTGACCCAGCAACTTCACTTCTAAGAACCTCATGTGTGGATAGACACCTTGTGCCTGTGCAGAGCGATGCTTATACAGGCGTATCATTTGGAAAATTGCTGTATAATTGCAGAAGACAGGGAAACAACCTAAACGGTCAAATAAAATTTGCCACATCCACGTAACAAAACATTATGCAGCTTTAAAAATGGCAAGGAAGCTGTCGATATGCTGATGTGGAGTGATCTCCAAAATACATGAAGTGCCAAAAGAAGCAAGATGTAATTAGTTCTTTTGTAAAAAGGGGGGAAAAGAATATGGATTCATGTATATATCCACACACACACATTTGTATATACATAAAATTACCGGTAATGTTATTTGCCTCCTGGGAGGGGAAGCAGTAGCTGGAAGACAGGGGTGGGATGGAGACTTTTCACTATGTTCTCTTTTGCACGCTCTGAGCTTTTTTACTGTGTGGCTGTGTTGCCTATTCTCTCCCTCTCTCTCTCTCTGTCTCTCTCCCTCTCTCTCTGTCTCTGTCTCTGTCTCTCTCTCTCTCTCTCTCTCTCTCACACACACACACACACACACACACACACAAGAAACAGCCCATTAAAAAATGTGACCAGTATGTCTCTGCCCCTTTTCCTTCTCCAGTTCAAAGTTCTGAGGACTCTGTCCTCAAACACTCTGCTCTGTACATCTCAAGGTGTTCTCCTCAGTTTACTCTTCTACCCGAGAGGAACAGAAGGCCGAAACAGCATGCCTTTAACAGACGGGGCAGGCCAAGGTCTAGACTCTGGAGACGCAAGTCCTGACAGGCACTTCAGCTCTGCCTTCCCCTCATAACCTGCAGGTAGCAGAAGCCCCAGCTTTACCAGACACGAGCCAGCCAAGAGAGGCACTCACCGCTTTGGTTCGCTCTCTCAGGCTGTTGTCCTCGTAGTGTGGGTGGTTGGTTAAGGTCCTTCCCGTGCACAGCTTGACGCCGGCCAGTAACTGCATGCTTCCAGCAAACACAGCCTTCCTCGGAGTTTTAGAGCTAAAAGAAAAAGGTCATGAAGAACCTAGGGGCAAGACAGAAATACAGACGCAGACCTACTAGAGAATGGGCTTGAGGATATGGGGAGGGGGAAGGATAAGCTGGGACAAGGTGAGAGAGTGGCATGGACATATATACACTATCAAATGTAAAATCGATAGCTAGTGGGAAGCAGCTGCATAGCACAGGGAGATCAGCTCGGTGCTTTGTGACCACCTAGAGGGGTGGGATAGGGAGGGTGGGAGGGTGACGCAAGAGGGAGGGGATATGGGGATATATGTATATGTATAGCTGATGCACCTTGTTATACAGCAGAAACTAACACACCATTGTAAAGCAATTATACTCCAATAAAGATGTTTTAAAAAAAAAAGATTTTGGAGTCTAAATTAACCTCACTGCTAAGGCTTCCACGAAGATAGCATCACACACTCAGGATCACCCAGCTATGTTAGGAAGGGCTATGAGTTGGGAAAAACACAGGAGGCTGCTCGAGATTCTGATTTGCACTCAAACTGTTTTATGAAATTTTTCGTGTCTGTTTTTGACAATGATTGGGAAGCTTCTCATTTACTGTTTTGATGGGTTTACTCTTATAATGAATTGTCTTAGGATGTGGGTATCTCCTGAGTCTTCTAGGCTAAAACCCACAACCCTCTCCTGCTCTTGTTCCAAAGAGGCAGATTCTAACACGAGGCCTTAGAAGACTGCCAGTGCTTTTTGTATTAAACTTAACTAAAAGGGCTGCCTAGAGTAAAACAAACTGTAAAGCCAGAAACTGCAGTTGCCGTGAATCAATTCCAAGGGTTTTTGGTTAAAACAAGAAAAAAAGATCACAGATATTACTATAAATTATTTTAGAAAAAAAGAATTAGTAAAAACAAAAGAACACGGAAAGAAGATTCTGAACTAGCAGGTATCTTCTTATCTTATACTCAGTATGAAGATGTACAATATTTCTGATGCGGAAGCGGAAGTATTTTATGTATTCCTTTTCTTTAGTCCTGATTATGAAAGACTACATGCATCTTAAGGAACACAGGGTATTCTGGTATTAAATTAAGATCTCACTTTCCAATTATCACCAAGCTGTGATTCTCTGCCTCTCCATGGGATGCGAGGGACAGTGATGGAGGGCCAAGGAAAGACTTCCTGATTTCTGTGAAAGCATCTTTCCTTTTCCCTCGGAAAAAAAGAATCTTAGTAGTTCATTTAATTCCCTTCCATTTTTTTTAAAACCTGGGAGCCACCTGCAAATCAACGAGGTGTCGTTTTATCGTGAAGAACATACGGCTGTTCCATGGACTCTGCTCGAAGCACCATCTCCGATACAGGCCCAGTAGTAATACTGCAAGGTATACTCACCCTTCCTGTGTTAACAACATGCTAGGGTGAGTTAAAATGACGGACATAGTTCTTTTGAGAAGGAGTCTAACTGAAATCATTAAAACTCAACATACTTTACAGAAAAAGCCACAGCAGGCCGTTCTCCTCAGTGTTTCTGGACATTATGGCATGAAACTTGCTCTAGTGTTCAAGTTTCTAAGAGAAGCCTCATCATATTCACATATTCCAGGAGGATGTTCTACTTACTCCATTTTAATGCTAAGACTACAGCACGAATGCCACCCAGCAAAGGCCTCTGGACGTCTACAAGCAAGGCATCCTACAGCTCAAGCTGAAACAGTTACAAGTAATTTACTTTTGGAAAATGCAAGATTTTCTAACAATGACACTCTCGTTCACTCAAATTCCAATAAGCTTTCTTAAGTGATGAAAAAGTGGATAGAATTACAAGGAGCACCCAGGGAATGACACAATCTTCACCCTCCCTTATTCCTGTCAGACCCCAGAATGGATTACAAGAGAAAAACTTTTATGTGAACTTGGCTGTGCTTCATAGGATGTCATCATTCTGACAACCAGACCCAGGAACACAGGCATAAATAGATGTCTGCTCTGTCCCCCTGAACCAGCAATTTATAAGGAGTTCTTGACATGTGTCCCATGTGGTCAGGGAAACAGGAGGGATTAAATGAAAAGAGGTGCACTGAGTTCCTTAGTGAAAGGTTTATATAAAAATTCCATTTTATTCAATGAATACTTACTAAACGCTTAGTCTGTGCCATATATACAATGCTGCCCTCATTTATAGTGGACCGTAATTGCTAAATACAATAAATATGAACAAATAAAATTAAAGAAAATGTGTCACTATTTTTCCAAACCAGTCTTCTTTCCTTCCGTATACTCTTAACTGGCACAAACCATTCTACTGCAATAAGTTATAAAATTAATGCCACAAAGTGGCTGCCTTTGGGTCCTCTGAACCAAAGAGATTTAGAATGCAGGGAGAAGATGAGTCTGGTCTCCATGTCTGGCAAAGCATGAGGTAGAGGGGAGAGCTAACAGAGAGAGAACCATCCTGGTCTGTACAGTCTTACTGCCTAAGAGTGCCAAACTTGTCTCTCTTCACAAATAACAAATCCAGCAGCTGAGCTGATAGTATCCATTCAAATCTTTAGGCTGTCTCAGCATCATCATTTTGAATATATAACAGGATTCAGCATCAGGGAGATGCACAGAGCTGTTTCTAGTTGTGGCAGAGATAGATGACTGGCCTGGTATCTATTCATGGCTAATGACAAAGGTTTCACACACGCGCCCCCCCACCCCCCTTCCTGGGCCATCATCACAATACTTTGATGAGTTATACAGTTCACAAAGGTTTAAAATGTCAAAAATCCTAAACTGCTTGCTGGGGAGTTATAAGGTTATTCTTTATTCAGCTAAAAGTTATTACTGAGGGCCTGCTATGTGCAGGGCTGGTGATACCCGGTCTTCAAGAAGCTTACTGGCTAATAGACTCAGCTCTCATTACAGGCAAACACTTCAAAACAAGCCCATAGTTAGTCCACCACATACTGACGACTGCTTTCTGTGGGCCTGCAGCTATGCTGGAAATGGAACACATCAGACACAGTAAATACGGCGTCTCTCCTCTGTAGGCTCTGAGAGCACTTGCTGCTCCCTGCCGCCCCAGTGGGTACGGTCCCCAAGGCAACAGCAGCCATCATCAGGTGAGCAAGTCATGTCACATGACTGCTTAGAGGAGTTGAGGAAAAAGTGTAACAAAGTTCATTCGATTGTGACAAGTTTTAACATTTGGCCTCATTAGTAAAGAGTCAGGAAGTTTAAAAGAAACGCAGTCCGTCTCAACTGCCGGTGCCACAATCCTCTGGATTTTTAACAGTCTTTCACTAAAGGTCCTTGGTTTTATTTTAAATAGCAAAATACAAGTACCCTAATGGATTAGATACATTTCTTTGAAAACGACTGACTTCCAAGCATACCAGAGATGATGTTTATTCACTTGATTGTCTAATTTGGTTGTATATGCTAGCCCTATGGTAAATCTGGGATATTTAACTGCTCTCTTAAATATTTAAGTTTATCCATAACGCAAATGCAAAAAGTAAAACAAGCAAAGTGAAACAAAATGAAAAAAAATCACATTTTCTAGACTTTAAAAACCTAGATTCGCAGTATTTTACATGCTCTGTGGTAAACTCAGTAGGCAAAGGGAGAAGGGATTCTTTGTCTTTAACTTAAAATATGCAGTATGACAGATGTAATGATGGGTATTCTTCCTTCACAGATACTTTTGCTGACACAGTCTGTGGTCTGTGTCTAAAATAGCTAATGTGCTTTTATCCACTGAATGACACTTCTCTATTATAGAAAAACAAAGCAATTTTTACCAATGTTTGAACAAATGATGTATAAAATGAAAGAATAATTTGTTTTTATAGTTCTCTGCCAAGCTCCATAGCAGGCTGCCCAACCTGCAAACCATTTACTCTGTAAGAAATGTCACTAAATAATGACAAGGACTCACAGGTCAAATGGATTTACATTATATAATTTAAATGTCATTCCAGGAAGACCTGATGGCATTTTGAACAAATAATCTCATTTATTTTTGAAGCTCTAAGCTTCAACAAGTTAATTACTGTTGAACTAATGGGGAAACTAAGCATTATAATATAATGTGTGAACATTTGTTTTATCTACACTTCAAAATTTATAGAATTATGCAAATGCCACAAAATGATTCATTAAGTATAAAAGAGGCTTACAGGCATTTAAGGTCTGAACTTAACCTACATCATGTTTAAAATATACAGTAATTCTCTCTGCTTTGATTAAATGTGAAGGAAGTTTGGTCCATTTTCTCAGGCCCACTGAGAAAATATTGCACATGCAGGCTTCATCACTGGAAAGAAACTATTTCTAGTGAAAATCTCCTAAAGCCAAGTAGGTAAAATGTCACACTTCAGAAGTCAAATCTACAGTCTATCTTAATTGCACAATGTCAAAGAAATGTTTCAGGAGCCAAAAATGAAACACTCTGAGGAACGAGGTATGAACTACCAATTGCTGTGACATCTGGCCTTGATGAGGTAAACGTGCTTCCTAATCACACATAAAACCTATAAAAGTACCACCTGGGTTTTGCTGAAAGAGATACCAGAAAGTAAGAAAACAAAAACAAAAAACTAGGTTTTTAATCTTTGTATTCAGGAAACATCATCAGTAAAAAGGGGTTAATGTGAACACACGCATTTAAATCTGCTGGGAAACAGCGCGTGCAGCACCTCAGTATAACGTGGAAGGCAGGCAACCAGCCCGATGAACACACAGGCCGGGGTTGTGGAAGGCATGCGGATGTCGCCCTACTTCTCATAGGGAAGACTCTGGGGGCCTGACTGCAACAAAAGACCCTTGCTGATTAAAGAGAATTTAATCCCGAAGCATCAACCATGAAGCCCCAGCATCAGGTACACGAGGCAGACTGGGAGATGGCGGTAGCTTCTTCTCAACACTTTACGCAAGAGTTGCCCTGTGCCAAAGTGGAGGGTCATTTGTGTCCCCTCGAGTTTCTGCAGGTCACTGTTCCTTGTTCTCACTCATCCCGGAGGGCAGGCAGCCATCCTGTAAGGGAAGCTGCGCTCCCACCCCAATAGATGCTGTCATGACCGCCCTGACAAAGGACAGATGTGAGTGTATCACTTTGGTTATTTGAGAACAGAAGCAGACAGGATGGGGAGGAGGTGTTCCTCACTAACAGTGCTGGGTGGGGACCAGAGGTCTGGCTGCTGCCTTTAGACAATTTCAAACAGATTTTTAGATACACTCTGTATCCTTAGCCCACGGCCTTTTCTCTAGCACAGCTCAGACCTACTAATATCACAGACACTGTGTGACTAATCAAGGTAGTGGAATGAAAGTAGAAGGTCATACTTTATGTTTTAAAAACAGAAGAAATCAGTGCAGGTTAAAAGAATAATAAATGCATGCACTTGTGTTTGGAATTGAAGTCTACAGACCAGAGCTGATTTAAATGTTGATTTAAACAAATACACTTTGTGTCTAAACAGACCCTATTTTGGCATACATTCATCATCACTTAAGCTTATTTCACAAACATGCCTAGCAGCTGTTTTGCAAAAACAATAATTTAGATTTGAAGACTTTGAAGGGAAAACAGGCAAGATTAGATGACAATAGAACCAATTTTTTGGAACAATACAAATCCTTCAGTTGCTGAGAATTTTTAAAAAGTGAAAAGAGTAAGTCTACATACAGGGAGAAGAACTGTTAGTAAAAGGAGAATGTAAGAACAAAGACCACTTCCCCAAATGCAGAGTAAAAGATTATCTTCTTTACACATGGAATAAGCTCTCATCCATAATTTTTCAGAACCAGAAATGTTATTTTAAATAATTTTCTGTGAGCAAAAGCATGAAAATAAAGGCATTACAAAAAGTATATCCTGTCTGACACAGCCAAAGACAACTCTGCTAGGATAAAATTTTAATGACACTACAATTAATTCCTAAAAGGCTGGGGAGTAGAGGTGCGATGTTTTAAAATGCCAATCCAAGTAGATCCAGAAGATCTGCCACCTTCAGGATTCTACCAGACTGGGTACCCTACACCATTCCTATCAATGGTGCAATTTGAAAAATAGAAAATATCAGCCTCACCTTCAGATGCACATGTCATAAATTTCCAGTTGACTATAGCTAATGCAAAAGTAATTAGCTTTTCTTTATATGAATAACCCTCTTTTCCCTTACACAATAAATACTGAAGGAATTACTTACTCTATAATTGTCTGCCATGATTTAAAGTTAAATAAATATATAAAGACAAAGCACCACTTCGTACCCTCAGCACTGAAAATATATGAAAAATTATACTCATTGCATCTAGTCAACCCAGTCCAACATTGGGACCAAAGCCACATATATATTTTAGATACAAATCTCTATAAAATCCATGTATTGTACTCAAGAGACCTAAGCTATCAAACATTTACCATCTCTTAATACACAAGCAGTGCTCAACTGTACTGGTTAGTAAACATTAGTCACCAGCAAGTGCCAATATGGCTACTAAAATTCTAAGTGATGGAGACAATACAGCCGATGCTTTCAGAATATGTCACATAAGATTTGCGACACCTGTTTAAGTGTGAATAATTACACTGCTGCTTTTTGGTTATAAAATAGGGAAATACAATATTACAGGGCACAGGAATGCTGCTCTGGGTAAAAAAGTTTATTTTTGCTGGTGGGAGGCAGGTTTCATTAACAAAACTTTGAAAAACACAAGTCTCATTCTGATGCCGAATGCTGAGGCAAAGCAATCGTGCAGGCAAAAATACAAACCAATATAACAGGAAAGCATTATGATGTTCAAGAAAGGAAAAGCTCTAGCTTTTGAATTTTAAATTTTCTCTAGGCCTAATCTTGGGCAATATGATTAGTTAAAATGAAATCTGCACTAAGCTTGTATGACTCTAATTAACTGTAGTTTACAGTATAATTTTTAAGTGATTAACAAGGAAAGAATATTTTATGTGTCAGTATTAATAGAAAATTTGAATGGTATTAAAATGAAAGAAATGATAAAGATAAAATTGGCAGAGAATATAAAACTTTATTTCCATTGCTGTCACTGGTTTGAAATGCATCCTCTGATTCTGTTTCCCTCTCCGTATTGGTACTTTCCCTTCTTCACGGGATTGTGGTTAGAGAGAATATTTTTTGAATGGAAAGAAATTATTTGCAAATATAGAGTTTTAAAGAAAAACTTGAGAATGAATGTATCTTCATAATTAGATTCAGAAAAAACCCAAAAAACCAAAAACCAAATGAGGTCTACAGTGACTCTTAAAAGGCACTTTAAATTTAAAAGTTAAAAAAAAAAATCCTCTTACTTAATCCAGTTCATCAGCTCCACTGTATCTGGATCATAGAATTCTCTCAACTCGGAGAGCTCATCCATCATTCCTGGCCAGAACTGAAATTAAAAACAAAACTAAACAAAACCAAAATCCACCCCCAGACCCACAACTATCACTAGATTAAAGTGAAAAAGGAGAAACTGCATATAACTTGTGAACTAAATAAACGTGGTAACTGGAATATTAGAACTACTTCACTTCTGCAGTCAACCCTTCTAGTGTAAGTGAGATGAAGTCTGAGAAAAGTTTCCAAAATTATTGTGAGCTGGAGCTAATTAGAAGTAGAGGTGTTGCCAACTTTAAAAAATGAGCTTTTATTTTACGCTAATAAAAATGCTATTGTATGTGGTGTTAATATCTAGTAAAACATTAATTTGGATATGACAGGAATAGCAACCATGAGAAAGTTCACAGGATATGAGATAAATGTGACTAACTAACTTCATGTAATTTATCTTTAAATGTAGAATGTACCCTGTAGAAGACAGCACCATTTTAGAGCTGCAAAAATGCTTTGGAATACAGAATCTCATTTTATCCTCACAACTCCTCAGGGAGACAGATGACGCAGAAGGCATCATCACCATGGCTATTTATTTTTCATTTTACTAGTCTGGAGACCTCGGCTCAGAGAGACAGATAACCTGAGTTGCTCAGATCACAGTGGCAGAGTCACAACTGGAAACTTTTCATTGTGTGATATGGTGATTATATTGTTTAAACTAGAAATCTGGACAAATGGTTTGATGAATATTAACATAATTACAGGTACAAAGGGAGAGAAGAATATTTGAAAGTAGGACGGTCCAGGAAAATCTGGTACATCTGAGTATTATATTTATGCCACTGGTGCCTCCTACTCAACTTGAGTAACTTAAGCTATGCAGATATAATGTAAAAATACACTCTGAATCCACTGCTTTTCTAATATAACTTGTCTGTGTAATTCAACAACTAATTAAATGTTCACTGTTTTATCAAATGGCAGTTGGCTAAAAAGACTTGATCATCTAAATACATGCTAAGGTGAACTGCAGAACTCATTTCCTATATTGGAATAGAAGCCCAGTGATAATGTATCTACATTTCATTAAAGTTGCAAGTATAATCTTTTTTATTTAAGAACCACTAACTGGAAGCAAAGTGGCACCTGACTGGTCTATGGATGTTTTTTTAATCCCTATCACTTTCTTATCTTGTCATTTCATCTTTGGCCATTTTTACTACTCATTCATATCTTGTCTCCTGGGTGGGTAAGTCAGGAAAATTGCTGGTGCTTGTGACAGAAAATCAGGTGTCAGCACTACTAGTCCTAGGTTTCAGAAGAGATGTAATAAAAATTACTGATTAAATGATACCTCTATAAGATTCCAATTATCCATTATCCCTATTAATTTTGATAACAACAGAATACCAACTTTTAAATGATGTTTTAATTATTTTTGTATAAAACATATTTTGAAATCTGTGAATTCAGTGGTTATTAGATATTTTTCTAGTTTGAAATTTGCTGTTAATTCTGAAAATGTTAATATCTGGTAACACAGTCTTATGATAAACTTCTTAAACAACGTGAAAACAAATGTTGAATTAACTAAATGCTGTTCCTAAATGATCAGCAGTGTTTATATGAGATTTTAGGTATCCAAATAAGTTAATTAACATGAGAGCAATAATGTTATTAAACTCTTGATTTTAGAGTGGAGACTAGCACATACTTTTCCCTTTTAAACAGGATTATCCTAAGCAGACATATAGCAAAATAAGTATTATGAACAAGAAAATTTGAAATCCTCATTATAGTGCTATGTAAAACTTAAATCAGGCTTTGAAATATTAGTTCATATTTCTTACAGATAAATCTGTTCAATAGTTGGAAAACATATTCAGTTTCATACATAAGATCTTTATTTTCTTTGTGATTTTGTATTAAAACACAAACACAGTTTTGAGAAGCTGAAATACGTAAACTGTTTTATACAGTGAAAGCTGGATGCGTTAAGATTTCTCCTGAAGTCCAATACCGAGAGAGGCGAGGCCATCTGTCTTCGGAAGGATTCTTCAGAATGACTACTAACTCTCTTACTCAGGGTACATCTACAAAGATTCCCTGAGGAAATGATGGCCTTTTCAGTGCTATCATTAGTTCTTCCATAGCACTGGTTCTCAAGAGGGGCTGGGGGAGGGATTCTGCCACACCCGCAAGGGGACATTTTTGATTGTCACAACTGGAAGCTGGTGCTATTGGCATGTAGTGGGTAGAAGATACGGATGCTGCTAAGTGTCCTATAATGCACAGGACAGCTACTAAGACAAAGAATTATCTAGACAAAATGTCAACAGTGCCGCTGCTGAGAATCCCTGTTCTCTGCAAGGGGTTCTCAAGTTTGACGGTGCATTAGCACCACCTGCAGGGCTGGTTAAAACCTGGATCACTGGACCCCACTCCCAGAGCTCCTGATTCAGTAGGTCTGGAGTAGGACCCAAACATCTGTATTTCTAACAAGTTCCCAGGTGATGCTGATGCTGCTTGTTTATTTCTTCTATAATGTCCTTCCTCAATGTTATCAAGAACAAGAGACTTAAGTCCTCAAGTAGCTATTAAAAAATCAACAACTTTTCAAATAAATATTTGAGACATAAAGGAACTCAGCCTATACACAGAGACAGTGGGAAAGGACTGTTACGGTGTGTGTATGTCTTTAGTGGTGAGACAGGAATGATGATGAGCTGCATCTTCTCTGTGAGGAGGGTGCTTTATCCCTCAGAATCAATGTGTAATAAAGCTACCTCATTCATCATTAAACATATACTCTGCCTAATCCTTAATTGTTGCTTTCCAGATGTTTGTAAGAAGTTTCATTTATTTACCGTAGAGCAATAAAATTCCCAGAGGCATGGTGGCAGAAATGACCTATTTCTATGTTTTCTAGTATCTGGGAGTTGGCACAGTGGTCCACCCATAACAGCAAATGTTTTGATAGACAGGAACACGATAGAACATAATTTTTTGAAATATTTACAAAAGAATTGTCTAACAGTGACTATCACACATTTCTTTTAGCCTAAAACCTTTGCTTCAAATAAAATCTTACATGAAAATATAAGCAAATAAACCTAGAAGTTGAGCTGCCATAGCTGATCCTTTCTGTAGGAGAGTCCCACCCGCCTCCCCACTCCCTTTAGCTGCCCTCCCAAATCAGGAACTGTACACAGTAGAGTTTGAAATCCATTGTTCTGCCTTAAAATAAAGTTTGAAGAAAAAAATCTAAACTTAAAAAATATGTAAGATTTTTTTTTTAAAAGAGAGCATAAGAGCTCAGTTGGATAAAACAATCCTAGCTACCTGCCCAGGTAACAATTCAAGCCTCTAAATCTCAAAGGTGTGATGAAAGACTCACTGTCTCATATGGAGGAGTCTCAGAATTGAAACACAGTTAATGCTGTTTCAGAAATCAGTCAACTGAGAATATGAAGAATTTCTTTATTTCCTACTGAAACTGAAGGACATAATAAGGCTAAACTTAGACTGTATTTATATGTGCCCAGCCCTCTTACAAAGATGATTTTAAGCATCTAATAAAATATGTAGGTTAACATAAGATGCATTTTAGGATCTTACTCTTATAAAAAGCATGTAACAGGGAAAACTAATTTTTCTCCTTTATTCACCTCAAAATAGGTCTGAAAACATCTTTATTTTCAGAATTTGCATCAGCTGACTAGTAAGTCAAAACGAAAATTAATTAGAATAATTAAATTGTAGTATTTTTTGTTATAATGTTTTTACCTGTTAAATCCCATTTGGGGAAGAACATCAGTCTTCCTATCGATGTCAACTGCCATAAGAAGCAGCTAAGTAGGTATTTGTAAGTTCTGCAAAGCACTCTACTTGCCAATGACACACAAAGTACACTGAGTCAAAGCAATTATTCTGCTAAATAGATTAAAGACAGGAATGAGGACAATCAACCTTACCTTATAGCACAGATACAGCAGTATTAATATCGGTATTGAATATCGCATTATACATATCTATATAAGAAAGACATTATTTAGATTACAAGTGTTTGGAATATTTTTGCTTTTACATTTTTGCTTTGTAAATACATTTTTTTTAAACAACAAAAATATAATTTAACAGAGCATGAGTCTCTGATATGCAAGACAACTGAGTCAATCATTCATAAGCTATTTGTAGCTCCTACCATATTGCCACCTAGTGAATTTATAGGGCAGAACCACCCAGAACTGCACTTATGGGCCATTAATCATTACTGTACACTTAGTAGTAATTATGTTTATATTATAATACTTAACAATAATAGCGATAACTCTGGATAATGGGATTATTGGTGATTTTTAATTTTCCTTTTTGTGCTTTTCAGTATTTCCAAATTCTGTATAATGAACATATCTAACTTATGGTCTGGAAAAAAATGATCTAGAAATAAAGCTAAAATTAAAATTATTTTAAAATAATTCCTTATAAAATCATAATGTATCAATTATTTGTAGCTTTAAATTTTAGTATCCATTTTATCAAATTGATGTATGGACAACTGAAAAAAAAAAACCCAACAGAATTGATAATTAAAGAAATACTAGAAGTCATAAAAATGAAATGGAAAAAGAGATAGCACTGACCCTCTTTGGGTTATAAAGATGGATCAACTTCAGAAGTAACTCCCATATTTCAGGGCTGCATAAGCCAAATGATGCAAACACACACATATGTGATGTCCAGAGGTACTTCATTCTGTAAGAAGAGAAGCAGGCAAAGGTCAACAGTGCTAGCTGTGTAGAAACCTGGAGTCTGAGACAGTTGTATTATTTGTGATAGTAAAATCTTACTAAAACTATGCAGAAACCGTTGCCAAGGGGTTACTTATTAATTCCATTGCCTTTTGAGAACCATCATATAAATAAAAGTAGAGGAATATTGGCAATTAGGAAAAAACTGGTTATAAATACTATTTTGTACTGGGAGAAGATAGTAAACAAGGACTTTTTTTTTTTTTTTTGCGGTACGTGGGCCTCCCACTGCTGCAGCCTCTCCCGTTACGGAGCACAGGCTCCGGACGCGCAGGCTCAGCGGCCATGGCTCACGGGCCCAGCCGCTCCACGGCATGTGGGATCCTCCCGGACCGGGGCACGAACCCGCGTCCCCTGCATCGGCAGGCGGACTCTCTACCACTGCGCCACCAGGGAAGCCCCAACAAGGACATTTTTATGGGAACCATAATCATTAATGAAGATGATCATCAGTTCCCAAATTATATTGCTAAACTATGTCAGGTAAAGAGTGGTCAAGTAAAAAAATAAACAGATAAAACAAAAATACCTCATTGTACTCAATGCCAAGAATCCAAACAGAATCGTATGTATTAAATTGTAGGCAGTTTCTGGTTTCAGGCCGATTCTGTACTCTCCCATTTTATACATGGATTGCTGATTTGTAGAATCACTGCATAAAATAGTACATATACAAAAATTAAAGCTGGGTAACTAATTTTAATTTAGTTAAATCTTTCTTAAAGAAGAAGATAGAAGGACTTCCCTGGTGGCGCAGTGGTTAAGAATTCGCCTGCCAATGCAGGGGACACACGTTCCAGCTCTGGTCTGGGAAGATCCCACATGCTGCAGAGCAGCTAAGCCCATGCGCCACAACTACTGAGCCTGCGCTCTAGAGCCCGCGCGCCACAGCTACTGAGCCCATGCCCTGCAACTACTGAAGCCTGTGCGCTCTAGGGCCCGCATGCTACAACTACTGAGTCCACATGCAGCAACTACTGAAGCCCACGTGCCTAGAGCCCATTCTCCACAGAGAAGCCACAGCAATGAGAAGCCCACACACCGCAATGAAGAGTAGCCCCCGCTTGCCACAACTACAGAAAGCCTGCGCACAGCAACGAAGACCCAACGCAGCCAAAAATAATAACTAAAAAAAAAAGAAGAAACCTATGCCTTCATATATTTAGAAATGTTTTATTTCCCTAAGATAAAGTGAATCAGCTCTGATCAATTTTGAATTTGTTTATGAGGCTAAAAGTGTCATAATATAAATGCATTAATAATTAGAGTAACTAAAACTGAACAAATTTCATTTTAATTTAAGCAAAACCTTAAAGTCCTTCAATCCTTTAAATTATAAGAGATAGCAAAAAAATATTATTTTGGAATCACTGAAACTACAAGAGATCTTTAGAGATGTCATAGTAGTTACTCATATCTTTCTAGTTTTTACAAGTAAAAATGTATCCATGAACTTGGAATTCAGTTCCTTTACGAACCAATGATCACATTTTTAACCTACCACAATACCTCATTACATATAACTAACATGATTTTTTAAAAAATTAATTTAATTTTGGCTGCGCTGGGTTTTTGTTGCTGCGCGCGGGCTTTCTCTAGTTGTGGTGAGTGGGGGCTACTCTTTGTTGCGGTGTGCGGGCTTCTCATTGCGGTGGCTTCTCTTGTTGCGGAGCACAGGCTCTAGGCACACAGGCTTCAGTAGTTGTGGCATGCGGGCTCAGTAACTGTGGCTTGTGGGCTCTAGAGCGCAGGCGCAGTAGTTGTGGCGCACGGGCTTAGTTGCTCCGCGGCATGTGGGTTCTTCCCAGGTCAGGGCTCGAACCGTGTCCCCTGCATCGGCAGGCAGATTCTTAACCACTGCGTCACCAGGCAAGTACCCTAACGTGATTTAAAAAATCAAATATGGCTACATTAAGATGACTGCACCCATAAAATTAACAGTAACCCTTCAACATCATCTAACACCCAGTTCACGTTCTATTTTCTATTTATTGCAATAGCTTTTTTCAGGTGGTTTTTTTGAATGAGGATCCAAAGCTTTCATACTGCATTTCATCAATGTCTCTTTAAATTATCTTTCAATCAATATAAGTACTCCCCCCTCCCCACTTTTAAGGGCATTTACTCGTTGAAGAAAATGCACAATTTGTCCTATAACTTCCTACCTTCTGGATTTGGCCGATTGTCTCCTCGTGGTGCCATTTTATATTATTTCTCTATTCCCATGTTTCTTATAAACTTGTAATTAGATCTAGAGGTTAATTATTAGAGTCAAGTTCATTTATTTTGGCAAGTACACTTCATGGGGATATGATGTATTCCATCACACTGGGAAGCACGTACTGTCTGGTTGTCCCCACTTGAATGATGTTGAGATGGATGAGTGGGTTCAGATTTGTACAATTTGTTGTCAAGGGGAAAAGGAAACAACAGTAAGGGCTGCCAGCTTAGGATAAAAATAATACTTCTATAAAGGCCCCACTTATCCTTCACACAAATCCAATAGACTTGGATATGTACAATGCTTCTATGTAACTATAGACCTGTTATTTCCTGGAAATCCTCTTTTTCACCACCCTAGATACATAAGAAAATTAAAATGATACTCTATGGTAATTTTCACCACTGGTGATAATCTTTACTTAAACGTTATATATCACAACCCAAACTCTGGCTTCCACTGATACTAAAAGATTACTCCAGACAAGAACATACCCTCTCATCCTCCCTTGATACCTGGGAGAATTCTGCAACACCTCTCCCGGTGCCCACAAATGAGCTGGAAAGCTCTATTAATCCCATGAGTATAGAACAGGGTATCCTTTTCAGTTATATACTACACACCAATGTAGATGTGGTGTATAAACGTAATGGTACCATCCTTCCTAGTACTAGAAGGTAGAAATACTTTAAATACTTGGCATTGATAATATATCCTTCAAATTACTTAGACGTTAATTCACATTGAGACACTATAATTCTTAAATGACTTTAATTAATGTAGTGCTTTTCTCTAATAAAGTCCTAGTATCCCTACCTAGTAAAATCTTTATCTATAATCATATACCAAATAAGCTTCCAAGGACGGCCCATAGGTTCACGCTGAGCATGGCAGACATTTTCACACAACACTGCAGGCCAACTGAACTTTCTGCTTTGCATGCTGTCTAGAGTCCTGTCGACACCTGGTGTGTCTGGAATAACATTAAGTTACACTGTCTAGAATAATTTCCATCTATTTTCATGGGGCTAAATTTTTATCTTGGACTCAGTATAAAAAGAACACTTCTGAAAGATACTAAAATAGTTTATAGTCAGTGAAATAGCTTCATGGTTCAATGTTGCTTCATTCTTAATAATCATAAAACACCTCAACTGATCTGGGCTCATTGTAATGACTTTCTCCCAGCACAGCTCTCCGGTGGCTGCGAATCACAGCTCACCAGCACCTTAACTGGCAAGGTAACTACACAGGAAAAGGGCTTCCTTCTGTGCTTCATTACTTTTCCACAAATGACAGTAGCTTCAACTTCTTACACTTAATCTTGTTTCAATTTAACATGGATAGTAAATGCAAAAACCTCCATCAGCTTGATATGTAGGTGTTCTTCATACTCCCTGACTTTCTCTTTTAAGTAGATTAGCAGACATCCTAAGTTTTAAAACACTGTCAACTAATACTTAAGACTTTTAGTAGATGCTAATAATTATGGTCCATTCCAACTTTATAAGCCCTTAAACAAGATGCAACAAAACAAATAAACAATGGTTAACTCTTGACAGTTCATGAGAAATAAAAAAGGTAGCTGGAGAAAGAAAGGTAGAAAAACACAGGAAATTAATAATGGGAACAAAACAGAGAGACTACAAGTCAATAATAATAACACTTGATAATGATAGCTGAAATCTACACAATATACTCTACGCATGAGGCACTGCTTTAAGTACTTTATGTAATTTTCATTTATTTATTTCTCACAAAACCCTGTAGAGTAAGTACTCTTAGTGCTCTCATTCTACAGAAATGGAAATGGAAATAATGAAGGGTTATGTAACTGGCTCAAAGATCACATTGTTCCCGAGTATGCGAGCCAGGATCTCAACCCAGACCTGTGTGCATGGCATCTACTACTTTTTACTGTCTCTTAACTACTCCACCCTTACCAACTGAGAGTACAGTCCACGCTAACTTGGGTACGTTCCCCCTTTAAGATGACTGTACTCTGTTCTGTATCTGATGTTTTGATTTTCAATTTAGCAATTTTTCTGCAACACAGAACAAGTTCATTAAAGCATAGAATTAGGTTTCTGAAATATGCCATACCTGAGATTACGGAAGGCAACAGCTAATGCTGCAATCACTGTGATGGACAGAACAAATATATAAGCATAAAAAAGCAGAGTATCTGAAAGCCTTTCAAATGTATTAAAAGGCAGAAGGCCAAATGCTTCTTCACACAAATACAGGTTTGCATCAAAATCTCTAGGAAACAAAGGGAAAGCAAAGTATTAAATTCAAGTACAAGATAAGTAAACCTCCAACTTTTCCTCAAAATAAGCCTGAAATTAAGAACTGATAACTTACATTTTAAAGACCCTGCTGATTTAATATAAAAAGCAAACACAGACTTTAAATTCAGTCATACCTTGTTGCTCCAAATCCAAATTTTGCCTTCAGAAATTTAAATATGTGTTCGTCTGACTTGAGGTTAAGAATTTTCTATCGGGGAGGGAGAAAATAAAAATTGCTATCAGTTCTTTATGCATGGTTTTCTGATAATTTCCCATTGAATACACATTTTCAGTGCTCCATTTCATAGGACTGTATGTGTGTGTATGTGTAAAATTAGTAAATGTTTACAATAGGTCTTAGAACTGAGAAATTCTAAGGCAGGGATTTTTTCATTAAAAAATTCTTTTATTTAAGTATAGCTGATTTACAATGTTGTGTTAGTTTCTGGTGTACAGTAAAGTGATTCAGTTATACATATATATGTTTTCTATTATGGTTTATATTGAATACAGTACACTGTACTTTACAGTAGGAACTTGTTGTTTATCTATTTCATATATAGTAGTATGTATCTGCTAATCCCAAACTCCTAGTTTATCCTTCCTCCAACCCCGTTCCCCTTTGGTAATCCTAAATTTGTTTTCTATGTCTGTTCTGTTTTGTAAATAAGTTCATTTGCATTATATTTTAGATTCCACATATAAGTGATATCATATGGTGTTTGTCTTCCTTGTTCTGACTTACTTCACTTGGTATGATAATCTCTAGATCCATCTATGTTGCTGCAAATGGCATTATTTCATTCAAAAGCAGGGATTTTCAAACACCCTCCATTCCTATTTTTTTTTTTAGCAGAATCGTTTTTGCAAACAAAATCTAGGCATAAGTTCAACGTGCAAAACAGATAAAAGATGAGGTTCTTTGGTTTCAGGGAGAGGGAGACAGCTGAAGCCCAGTGAGTACAACTTTTAAAATCAGAAAACCGATAATATCATGATCTGAAACCTCCAATAGGAACATAGCCCACAAAGCCTATTTTCCTTTGGGTTTTTCTGTCTGCAGATACAATTGATATAAGACTCATTCTTTCAAAGACAATTCAAGACACAGCAATAACCCTCAAGGGGTGAAGAGACAAATGCCAGTGTTTATCATTAGTGAGTATAATTTTAATTCACATTATTTTATTTTTAATTTATGGCTTACAAAAATTCATATAACATAAATGGGTGAAGAAACTGTATCAGAAGAAAAATGACGATAGAAAAGAAAATAAGATTAATCCAGAACTGAGGTTAGTACACAAAATATATTCAGTAGATATGAGCCACAAATCCGGGCTCATGCATTCTAGTAGCAAATACAAAGAGGGAAATAAAAGCATTTATGCTACGCACAGGGTCATAAGATTAAAACAAACCAGTTGCTCAAGAGACATCCTTATAATCCTAAAACTGAGACTCGAGAAATTTTCCCCATGGGTACGGTAAAAACAGCGAATAGTCTCAAAGACTATTTTTTAAAATTCTTCCAATTGTAGGTAGCTGGCACAACATCAAGTGCAATTCAGTAGGCATTATTCTTTGGGGAGTCAAAAAACAGTGGTCCAGACAAGTAGCTCTCTCCTGGCTTAATCCAGGCACAGATAACTGAACATGTAGAGTGGTGAAATGGATGGACTGCATATCTTTCAGCCAGTCTTTCAGAAATGCTGATTGTTCTGCTCAAATGTTTTGTTTTTTATTTTAATAAATTTTATTTATTTATGGCTGCATTGGGTCTTTGTTGCTGCAAGTGGGCTTTCTCTAGTTGCAGCGAGTGGGGGCTACTCTTTGTTGCGGTGTGCAGGCTTCTCATTGCGGTGGCTTCTCTTGTTGCGGAGCATGGGCTCTAAGCATGTGGACTTCAGTAGTTGTAGCATGCAGGCTCAGTAGTTGTGGCTCTCTGGCTCAGTAGTTGTGGCTCGTAGGCTCTAGAGCGCAAGCTCAGTAGTTGTGGCACACGAGCTTAGTTCCTCCGCGGCATGTGGGATCTTCCCGGATCAGGGCTCGAACCCATGTCCCCTGCATTGGCAGGTGGATTCTTAACCACTGAGCCACCAGGGAAGTCCCTCAAATAAGTTTTTGATAAGTAGTGAACTATATGGAGTTTAAGAAAATAGTGATAAGGACCTGGAGTGGAGGTGTTTAATGTGGCTGACTGAGTGAAGGGTCTGTTTTTTCTTTGACAGTCAACAGACAGGGAGAGAGACTGCCATTCTCTTACAGAAGAAGAGTCTGTCATGTACATGCAGCTAGCTGTCTTCTGTCCCGAGACCAGCCTTCCCAGAGGGGCGAAATCATCTCAATTAATCAATGTGGTTCCGACAGTAAACCCAGTTTATTTATGAACTTACCCCAATAAAAATCATGTCTTTTTTTTTTTTTAGTACCATAGTACAGAAAACGCTCTAAAAAGTAGAAGCTTTAAATTTAGAGCAATACTTGTTTAATGCTTTTAAAGCTGAGTTTTTAAAAAGTTTAATAACTCAAAAGGTGGGTTCAAAGTAGAACATGTTAAGAGCAAATAGAAATCAAGGACTAAAATCAAGAAAATAATCCCATTACTGAAACAAAGGTAAAACTGAGTCTGTTTAAAGTAAAACTGGTAACTCTTTAGTCATGCTAAATTAAACATGTCATTTTATTAACCTACCTTAATAATGTTGTTGAGAAAAAGTGTCAAACATAAAACCACAAATGAATGTAACAACAGTTTCCCAAGCCTATTAAGGAAGCTTCCAGTTTTCAGGTTTTTCTAGAAATTAAAAGAGTTGAGTTTCAATTTTTTAATTTTAATATAACTTCATAAACATTTAAGATGAGATTACTTAAGAATTTAAAACATTGGGTCACACAACATATAGGGAAAATATAACCTAATTTTCATGAGGTTATTACATTGTCTTAAAATTTGTCTTTTTCTAATAGTAAATGAATCACTTAATAATAAGCTCCATATGATGAGGAAATGTGTCCTAGTCCTTTTTTTTTTAAAGACCTCTTCAACCAGAGTATGGAGTCGGCCACTTAGAAGGTACTCAGCATATACTGACTGAACTTGATCCACTGATTCACCTTTTTATCCACTGATTCATATATCACAGACTATAACCCATTAAATAAAAGACCTATATAAAAAAAGTAAATTGTGCTCTTTGATACATAATAGTTTTCTTATAACCCTCAAATAACTTTATGGATTATCAAATATAATAATATCTAAACAGTTCAAATATAAGTGATGTTTATTTATAATTAAGGTTAAAAGGATAAATGAGAAGTACAGTTTTTAATAGTCAACTAAAAGCCTGTTTTTTAAAATTTTGTGAAGATTTGTCCATAGCAGCTCTCACTCAAAAGACTAATAACAAAATGTATTTATTCTTCCCAAAATGGAAAACAAAACAGCTTCTTGATATAAAAGTGCTTATGAGAAACGTTTCTCATATGCTTATAAGACAGAAAACAGGCTTTGCAACATTATTAAGGAAAAATAACTAACTCTTAAATTTTATGTAAATTTAAGAGATTTTAATTATATAATAAAGTCAGAAGATGAGGCCAATGTCAAACATGTTATTCTAGGAAATGTCCCATTTTTTTCTAAAGGTATTTATTTGGAATCTCAAAATTCTCAAAACAGAGTTAATTTTAACTCACTTAAAAATCAATAATATGATACGGAAGGATGGGGGAAAGAGTGGTGTTACTACTTCAAATAACAAGGTGTCCACCAACTTTAAAGACTGTGACAAACACATTTCCACAAAGCAATATGTTCTTCTCACTCTTGAGTTCACACATGAAAAAAGTCAACATTTTTTTCTCTTTTATTCCAACTTTAAACCAATGGCAGTCAAACAAGTATCTCTGGCTAATCCTGAATTTAATTAAGATTCCAATTTTCTAAGAAATAATAAACGTCAAAACAAAGGAATGGCAGATCAGAAAGCCTGAAAACAAATGCTATACCATGCACTTCAAAAAAAGCAAATAATGGCCTTACTGCTTTTTAGTGGGAATTTGGTTATAAATTTTCCTTTGTATACTATATGAAAACAAGGTCTAAACAACCACACAATTAAAAAAAAAAGTTTACTTTGATTAAGGACAAAAAAAAGTCCTACCTGAAGTTTTCTTGCAATTAACACCGAAAGGTTAAAACTGATAAGCAATGATCCGAGAATCATGGAATTAAAAAACTGAAGAATGCAGACAAGGAGTAAACCTGTTAGCTGTATACCATACAGCCATGTCACCTGCAACAACCAAGGATTAGATGGTTAAACAGATTTTTATCAAGAGACTCCCACATGCTGACAGGTTGGTCACTAGTTGGATACATCTCAAGTTATAAATAATGCAGAAAACACACCTAGCATCAAGTAATACAATCTAAGAAAGGAAGATAGTAACTCTTTATTTACCTTTTAATTACAGAACATTTTAAACTTTATAACATTAAGAAGAACAGGGATATATGAAGTAGAGGAAGCAAACAATGGTATAAATATATTCTAGGAATAGGCAAATGCTGTTTGTAGTCTTTAATTTTCTTCTAAATCCCTTTACAGTTATGGCCTATAGTATTTTATTGTATTCCAACAATCAGTATTTTTACCGTACTCCATTATTTCCCAATCTTCCCTAATGACTAATGATGAGCATCTTTTCAGGTCCTTATTGAACATTTATATATCTTTGGAGAAATATCTATCTAATCTTTTGTCCATATTTTAACGTTGAAAGAGTTGTAAGAATTCTTTATATATTCTGGAAATCCTTATTCAGATATATGATTTGCAAATATTGTCTCATATTTTGCGAGTTGTCTCTTCACTTTATTTTTTTTTGCTGTACGTGGGCCTCTCACTGTTGTGGGCTCTCCCGTTGCGGAGCACAGGCTCCGGACGCGCAGGCTCAGTGGCCATGGCTCACAGGCCCAGCTGCTCCGCAGCATGTGGGATCCTCCCAGACCCGGGCATGAACCCGTGTCCCCTGCATCGGCAGGTGGACTCTCAACCACTGCGCCATCAGGGAAGCCCATCTTTTCACTTTCTTGATGGTATCCTTCCAGGTACAAAAGTTTTTAACTTTGATGAAGTCCAATTCATCTAATTTTTTCTTTAGTCACTTGTGCGTTGGGTGTTATATCAAAGAAGGCTTGGGCTACTCCAAGGTCATAAATATTTATTCCTATCTTTTCCTCTAAACATTTCATAGTTTTAGTTCTTAAAATCAGGTCTATGATCTAGTTTGAGCTAATGATTGTGTATGGTAAGAAGAAGGGGTCCAACTTCATTCTTTTGCATATAGATATCCAGTTATCACAGCACCATTTTTTTAAATGGGGTTTTCCAATTTTTTTAAAAAAATTTTAATTTAATTTAATTTTTATTTATTTATTTTTGGTCTCATTGGGTCTTCGCTGCTGAGCGCGGGCTTTCTCTAGTTGCGGCGAGCGGGGGCTACTCTTTGTTGTGGTGCGTGGGTTTCTCATTGCGGTGGCTTCTCGTTGCAGAGCACAGGCTCTAGGCATGGGGGCTTCAGTAGTTGTGGCACGTGGGCTCAGCAGTTGTGGCTCGTGGGCTCTAGAGCGCAGGCTCAGTAGTTGTGGTGCACGGGCTCAGCTGCTCCACAGTATGTGGGATCTTCCTGAAGCAGGGCTTGAACCCCTGTCCCCTGCATTGGCAGGCAGATTCTTAATCACTGTGCCACCAGGGAAGTCCCATCACAGCACCATTTATTGAAAAGATTACTCTGTCTCCATGATTATCTTGGCATCCTTGCTGAAAATCAGTTGACTGTTTATTTCTAGTCTCTCAATTCTATTCCATCGATTTATGTCTATTCTTCTGCTTGTATCACACTGTCTTGATTACTGTACCTTGGAAGTTAAGTTGTGAAACTGAAAAGTGTGAGTCTTCCAACTTTGTTCTTTTTCATGATCTTTTTCGCTATTCTGGGTCCCCTGAGTTGCCATATGAATTTTAGGATCAGCTTGTCGATTTCTGCAACTGGGATTCTGAGAGGAACCATGTTCAATTTGTAGATCCACTTGGGGAGTATTGCCACCTTAACAATAGAAAGTCTTCCAATCCATGAACATGGGAAATCTTTCCAATTTATGCAGGTCTTTAAAACTTTCAACAGTGTTCTGTAGTTTTCTGGGTATAAGTCTGCACTTCTTTTGTTCAATTTATACCTACATATTTTATTCCTTTTGATGCTTTTCCTTCTACGAAGTATTTGTATCTTTTGCTCCCTTTTTCCATAGGGGTGTAAATATTTTCCTCATTAAATCTGTAGGAACTCTTTAAGCATAATGACTCATTCAGGAATACATTTTTTTAAAATAAAACTTTTTTTGTCTTTATTTGGATTACGATGTTTTTTGATGCTGGCAGTCTTTTTTTACACCAAGTAGGAATATTCAGAGAAAAAAGAGCAGTCTGTGTTACAAGATTGCACAGTTTTATAAATGTACAGTCATCCATTGGTATCTGTGGGGGACTGGTTTCAGGACCCACAGTGGATTAACAAAATCCTTGGATGTTCAAGTCCCATGGTCAGCCTTCTGCATCCATGAATTCAACCAACTGCAGAGGACTGTATATATTTATTGAAAAAATCTGCACGTAAGTGGACCCACGCAGTGACACTCATGTTGTTTAAGGGTCAACTGTAATGATATCCTAGGTTCAAGAGAAACACTGCGGGTGATCAGCCAGAAATGTAATACTGAGCAGTACCGTATACTAGAAAGTTGTGGATTATCAGTGGTACTTTTTTTTTTTTCCCAGTGGTACTTTTGATGTTCCTTCTCAGGTTCTATTAGTTCAGAGTTTAGAAACAAGGCAGCAATAATACATTCTTCCTATATAGAATAATCAAAATTTTCTTCAATGGCATACTCATGCTCTTCATTATCATTCATAATTAAACATGATTAACATTTTTTAACATTCATAAAATATCAGGGAGTATGATAAATGACTCACTTATATCAACTCATTCAAATCGAGGCAGTTGGTTCTAGAGTCTATGTTCTTAACTGGCTAGAACATAAGTACTGCCACAGAGAATCAGAACTTTGGTATCAAAGTGTGCTAACATTGAATGTTTAATGCTCCAAGGGAATTATGAAGGTCTGTAGTTTTACTGATCTTTTGAAAGAACTAGCTTTTTATTTCGCTAATTTTCTCTATTGTTTTTATGTTTTCAATTTCATTGATTTTTGTTCTTTTCTTTATTGTTTTCTTCCTTCTGCTTGAGTTGGGGTTATTGTGCTCTTCCTTTCCTAGTTTCATAAGGTGGGAGCTTGGTTATGGTTTAGATTTTTCCTCTTTTATAATGTGTGTAGTGGTACACATTTCCCTCTTAGTGCTGCTTTAGCTGCACCACACAAGGTTTGATATGTTGCATTTTTGTTGTCACTGAGTTCAGTGTTTCCTCAAGGCTTCCTCTTTGACCCATAGATTATTTAGAAGTGTGCTGCTTAGTTTCCAAATATTGGAAATTTCCTTATCTTTTTGTTGATTTCTAGTTTGAATCCATTGGTGCAATCCATTGGGTATTCTGCTGTTGTTGGGTGGAATGTTCTATAAATGTTGGTTAGATCCTGTTAGTTGATGGTGTTGTTGAGTTCTATATCCTTAACGATTTCTGTCTGTTTCTCAATTGTTGAGAGAGAGGGGTGCTGAAGTCCTCAACTCTTTTTGGGTTTGTCTGTTTCTCCTTTCCGTTCTGTCAGTTTTTGCTTCACATATACTGTGGCACTGTTGGTTAGTACATGTACATTTAGGATTGCTATGTCTTCTTGGTGGATTAATACTTTTATTAGTATATACTATTCTGGTAATTTTCTTTGCTCTCATGCCTACATTACCTGATATTAATATAGCCACTCCTACTTTCTTTTGATTAATATTTGCATGCTGTGTCTTTTCCTACCCTTTTATTTTCAATCTACCTATACTGTTTGTTTGAAGTGAGTTCCTTGTAGAAAACAATTGGGTTGTGCTTTTTTAATCTATTCTAACCCATCTCTGTCTTTAAATAGTTGTATTTAGATCATTTACCTTTAATGTAATTTTTTTAACATCTTTATTGGCGTATAATTGCTTTACAGCATTGTGTTAGTTTCTGCTGTATAACAAAGTGAATCAGCTATGTGCATACATATATCCACATATCCCCTCCCTCTTTCTTGCATCTCCCTCCCACCCTACTTATCCCACCCCTCTAGGTGGTCACAAAGCACTGAGCTGATCTCCCTGTGCCATGCAGCTGCTTCCCACTAGCTATCTATTTTACATTTGGTAGTGTATATATGTCATTGCCACTCTCTTACTTCGTCCCAGCTTACCCTTCCCCCACCCCGTGTCCTCAAGTCCATTCTCTATGTTTGCGTCTTTATTCCTGTCCTGCCCCTAGGTTCTTGAGAACCATTTTTTTTTTTAGATTCCGTATATATGTGTTAGCATATGGTATTTGTTTTTCTCTTTCTGACTTACTTCACTCTGTATGACAGACTTTAGGTCCATCCACCTCATTACAAATAACTCAATTTCGTTTCTTTTTATGGCTGAGTAATATTCTATTGTATATATGTGTTATTATTGATATGATAGGTCTTAAATCTGCCATTTTATCATTTGCTGTTTGTTCACTCCGTTTTCCATTTCTGTTTTCTTTTCTGCCTTCCTGTGGGTAACTTGAATATTCTTAGAATTCCATTTTTACTTATTTATAGTATTTTGAATGTATCTCTGTGTACAGATTTTTAGTGGTTGTTCTGGGTTATTACATTATACATTCATAACTTATTACAGTCTACTAGTGTGGACATTTTACCAGTTTGAATCAAGTGTAGAAATTTTACCTCAATTTAAGTCCCTTTACTTTTCTCATTTACAACTGTCATAAATATTTCCTCTACATACACTGAGAACCATAAGACCATATTATTATTTTTGCTTCGGCTATCAAACATAATTTAGAACACTCAAGATGAGAGAGGAAGTTTATTATATTTATTCATATTTTTACTTTTAATTGCCTTTTCTCTCTTCCTGATGTCCCAACATTTCTTCTTTTATCATTTCCTTCTATTTCAAGAACTTCATTTAGCCATTTTTTTTTAACAATAGGTCCATAGGTAACAAATTCTGTTAGTTTTCCTTCATCTGAGAATGTTTTGCTTTCTCTTTCTTTCCTGAAAGATATTTTTGCTGGCTATAGAATTCTGGGTTGACCATTCTATTCTTTCAGCACCATGGTTTCTGATGAGAAACCAACTGTCGTTCAAACTGGTTTTCCCCTATAGGTATCACTTTTCTCTGACTGCTTTCAAGATTTTTTTCTTTATCTTTATTCTCCAGAAGTTTGATTATGATGTATCTTGGCATTGGTTTATTTGCGTTTACCCTATTTGACATTAGCTCAGCTTCTTGATTCTGTAGGTTTTGACAAATTTGGGAAGTTTTTGACATTCCTTCAAAAAGTATTTTTTTTCAAATACTTTTTCCAGCCTCACTCTCTTTCTCTCCTTTTGGGGTTCTGATTATATGAATTAGACTTCTTGTTACGGTCCCATAGGTCTCTGAAGCTCTGTTCATTTTTTTCCAGTCTATTTTCTTGTTCAAATTAGTTCATTTCTAAATTGTCCTGTCTTCAAGTTCACTGATTCTTTCCTCTGACCATTCCAGTCTACTGTTGAGTCCATCTACTGAGTTTTGGGGTTTTAAAAAATTTATTTTAATTAATTTTTTTTTTGGCTGAATTGGGTCTTCGTTGCTGTGTGCGGGCTTTCTCTAATTGAGGCAAGCGGGGGCTACTCTTCACTGCAGTCTGTGGGCTTCTCACTGCAATGGCTTTTCTTGTTGTGGAGCACGGGCTCTAGGCATGTGGGCTTCAGTAGTTGTGGCTCGCGGGCTCTAGAGCGCAGGCTCAGTAGTTGTGGCGCACAGGCTTAGCTGCTCCGCAGCATGTGGGATCTTCCTGGACCAGGGATTGAACCCATGTCCCCTGCATTGGCAGGCGGATTCTTAACCACTGTGCCACCAGGGAAGCCCATCTATTGAGGTTTTTATTTTCATTATTGGAATTTTTCAGTTCTAAAATTTCCATTTGCTTCTTCTTTTTATCTTCTAAATCTCTGTTAAGAGTTCCTATTTTTCATTTGTTTTAAGTGTGTTTGTAATTGCTCAATGAGAATTTTTTTTTATGATAGCTGCTTTAAATTCCTTGTCAGGTAATTCAACTTCTGTGTGCCTTGGTTTTGGCACCTGCTGATGGTCTCTGTTCATTCAAAAGATTTTCCTGGTTCTCAGGTTAACAAATGATCTTCAATTGTATTGTATTATGTTATGGAACTCTGAATCTTATGTAAATCTTCTGCGTCAGCAGACCTCCTCTGACACCATGCCAGCGTCATGCCACTGAGGAAAGAAGGACACTGCCTCATTATCTCCAGATGGGTTTGGATGTCCAGGGTGACCTGGACATTTGACCTCCACTGACTTTTGAGGGGCAGAAGAAAGGAGTGTCTCATTACTGCTGGGTGAAGATGAAAGTTTAGGCTCTCTGCTGACACCATCCCGGGAGGGATGGGGAGGGCTGTCTCATTACCAATAAGTTGAAGGTTCTCCACGTGGCATTTATGTTTCACCCTTTCTTGTCCTTTTGGCTTTTCTTGGGGCTTTTTTGGTTTGAGTCCATTGGTTTCTCCTGATTGCTGACTTTTCCAGTACCTAGTCTGAGATATATGCAGCAAAAAGAAAACCCAGTGAACTCACTGCCATATTCTTCCTCTGGTTTCGAGGTCTCCAGGTGTAGTCTACTTTCTTTTCTCCACCTCTCAAAATTTTCTTATATTTGTTTTTTACATATTGTCTAGGGCTTTTAATTGTACTTAGTAGGAAGAATAAGAAGTGCGTTTCCTTCATTTTGTCTGGAACCATATGGAGTACTTTAAAATTGCCTCTTAGGCATTGATCACTAATGTGTTTTGTTTTCACAACAGGTAGTCTCCACATTCTTAGTCTTTAATCGAACAGAATTATATGCTTAGTAATAACATTTACTGTTCTGTTTTATATTTTAAAACCCTGTACACATTTCTCACTGAAAACTTGATCTTTTGATGGTAAGAGAGTTTCCATCATCCATGAAAAGAAGGTGACGTGTACTGAAAAAGATATTGCTTCTTGTCACCACATCAGGCTCTGAATTTGTATTACTTTTTTCTATATCAATTATTCTGACTCTTTCCCATTCAATATGATTAGAGATCAGTGATTCCAATTTATGAAGAAACTAAGGCTCCAAGAAGTTATATCACTTGACAAAGTTTAAAGAGCTAGTTATCTTCAGAGTTGATAGTAGCAACTTGGTATTATAACCCAGATCCTTTCATTATAATACTGTTCCTCCTTTAATTCTGATAGTTTTAACTACTTCTAACGCCAACAGAGTTTCAAATATAAAAGTTCAACGAAGCTTAGAACTGAATATGAAATAAATTAGCTGTATTATTCTTTAGTTTTTTGTGTGTGCCAAAATAGTACCTTTTATTCTGTTTTCCAATTTTTTAAAAAAGAAAAAGAAACAGATGTTCATTACAGAAATATTCAAGAGATGTAAAGAACAAAAAGAAAATAAGAGCATCAATCACATAGCTGACTGCTAATACTTTAATGCATATATTTCTGGAAACTTTCCTCTCTCTATACATATGTTTTATTTTTAAAAAAGGGAGAAGGAAAACTAATGGTTATATATAACTAACACTGTGTTACATAGTTAAGACATGTTTGTTTAACAATACCCTATTGCTATTGACTTAGGTCATTTCCAGACTTTTCTTATTACAGTCCAGCTAAAATGAACATGTTTGATTATTTCCTTAGGATAAATTTCAAGAGGTCAAAATTTGGTGAAAAGACATACGTGTTTTCTTAGGCTTTTGATACCTACTGTGAAAATACACTACAGAAAAATTATACACTAGGAAAAAAGTTTTATATATGTATTTTCAAAATGGCTCAATATTATTTATTTATTTTTATTTATTTCTTCTTTCATTTATTAATTAATTTATTTTTTATGTTAAAATGTACAATGTTCTTTTGAACATACTTGTTAGAAAGGGGGGAAAAGTGATATCAGATATGAAGAGACAAACTGGCCTAAGAGTGTATGACAAGAAGAAATACAAAGGTATCTAGGCACCTCTTCCCCTTAGCTTGCAAGTCTCCATGAACAAAGCATAAAGAGTTTACAAAACAGGAAAGCAAATATAAACAGACAGCAACAGACTCAGCTTCATTTGTACATGCAGCTTTTAGAGGCATGTGGGCTCTATTATCATTATCTAATACCATATATATATACACACACATACATATATTATACACCCACACACATATATACACATTTTAACTTTGGCTTATCCACCTGCTTTCTTTTTTTAATTAAAAATAGTTTTAATTTTTTAATTTTTATTTTATATTGGAGTATAGCTGATTAATGATGTGTTAGTTACAGGTATACAGAAAAGTGATTCAGCTATACCCATAGAAGTATCCATTCTTTTTCACATGCTTTTCCCATTTATCCACCTGCTTTCTTTACTGTATTTTACCTTCATATCTTCCCCTCTCAAACTCCATCCAAATTCTAGTCTCCTCATTTTTGGTCCACCTCTAGAATCTCATTTCTGTGAAACCTTTCTAGCCGAAAAAGAAGTCTCCTCTTCTAGACTTCTGGCACTTACTGTTACTACAAATTGACATCTATAGATATACAGACATCCCTCTAATTGTATAGACATCTTTATTTCCCAAGCTAGATGGCAAACTCCCTGTGGATGGGACAATGTCTTATACAGGTTGGAATTTTCTATAGTGCCTATCCTATTATTATGACTCAGTAGATAGATAATATATGTGTGTTGGTTGACTTTAATGTTTCCTATTTCAGATTCAGTCAGTTTCCAAAGATTGTTGCATCTCTTTTGACATGGAATATGTGAGTACAACTCTTCTCTATTAGATTATATTGCTGCCTTAGACCTGGTGATAATATTTTATACTTGGAAAATATTTAAGTTACTGTTACTTTGGAATAGTAACTATGAGCAACTTAAAAACATATACAACACATTAAAACATATTTCTGCACATGACAAAAACCATACAGTTAAATGACAGCAGCACACACTGGGAGACAAACAATGGTTTCCTTTATAATTTCCTTATTTCATATGTGACCTCTGACCAATCAATAGGGATTCACATCCCGTACTGGTAAATGTTACTATGAAAATTTTACAAAGTACCACAGAAAAGCTGTTATACACCCATTGATTTCCTTGGGGGAAAAAAGGTGGGACAATACACAGTAATACATTTTAAAATAGCTATCTTATATTTTAAAATTTAAGTCAACTCTATAAAGGACAACTGATTTAGACATTTGTGCTCCAAATAAATCCATCTTTTTTTTAAGGTCACGCCACATGTGGGATCTTTGTTCCCCGACCACGGATCGAACCTGTGCCCCGTGCAGTGGAAGTGTGGAGTCTTAACCACTGGCCTGCCAGGGAAGTCCCGAAATAAATCCATCTTTTAATGTAAAATAAGCAGAATAAAAATTAAGATGATCAAACTAGGCTGCATAAATTACTCAGCTTCAACTGACTACAGCATATTTACATTATAGCTAAGAAGCAGCTTCAACTTTATCATTAAGCATGTGCATATTTTGAGCTCATTCTATCATATAAAACATTAAACAACAACCATCTCAACTGAGAAAAGAGAGCAAACCTTACCTTCACTGCTGGCAGCATGTCCAAGGAGTCCAGTATGAACAGCACTAATGCTTGCATCAGCATCATAAATTGATTAAATTGCCATGTTAGACTAAAGAGAAAAGTTGATATGAAAATGGCAAGAAGTGTCAGCCTCTGTAAAAAGAAAATCTTTGTATAATTTACATGTCTCTAGTAATAAAAAGCCTCTCAGACAAGTGTTCTCAAGAGCAGCCAATATCTCTATAAACCAAACAGAAAAACTATGCACTGTTGCTCTGAAAACTCTTGCATTTGTTATTTAAGTTCTAAATAGCCTAACGTGACACTCTGCATATAAATATTCACATATGGTATGTGTACTCCATATTATCATGGAGGCAATAATGCACCAAATCACATCTCAAGAGCAATGGCTTAAAAATTCTGACAGTTCTGCAGAAATTTTGTGTGGGTTTGCCATAACTGTTTAAGGGCAGATAATGCAGAGTACATTTTTAACATCAAAAATGAAAACATTTTCTTTGCAAAGTAGCAACAGGTTTAGAAAAAGAAAACTTAATTTAACTCAAGTTAAAAAATTGGTCATGGAATAAGAACTATTAACATGCACTTGGACACGATGAACATCACATTTTCTGAAGCTTCTAAGATAAAATTGGAGAACTAAAAATATATACAAAGTATTATAAAAACTTACTTGAGAAAGGGGCTGTAAGTTTGGTCTCAGGAAATATGTAATTGCTGCTATCTGAATTGCAAAGAATGGCAGCGCCCAATTCTCTCTCAGTGGGATGGTAAACTCAACCCTTGTGGTATCTATTCTGCACAAGGAAAACACAAAGGACCAAAGTAGTAATTTTTACTATCATTACCTCAAAGATTTCCTAAAGTGAAAGACATATTATGTTAAGTATGTTTAGATTTTGGTTCTTGGTTCTCAATAATTTGCCTTTATCATCATCATCATCATGCCTGCAACATAAAACTGGCATTGAGAAAATTTAACTAACCTGTCCACAGGTATGCAGTGGTAGAACTGGGGTAGAACTGGTAGTGCTTTATACTTGAGTCTTAATTTTGTCATTGATTAATAAACTTTTAAAAGCTCCTTGACTCCCCTAAAATGTGAACCCCCAGAGGGCAAGTGTAGTTAAGTTTTCAACTTTGTACACCTAGTACCAAGAACGATCCCTATACATACTAGGAATCCAATAAATGTCTTTATTTACTTTTAATAGAAACAATAAATTTGACTTTAATTTATTCTTTTTTAAAATTTATTTTTTGTTGAAGTATAGCTGAATTACAGACTTTCATTTACTCTTAGCAGGAATAATATGTTAGATTAAAATGTTAAGAGCGGACTTCCCTGGTGGCACAGTGGTTGAGAGTCCGCCTGCCGATGCAGCGGACGTGGGTTCGTGCCCCGGTCCGGGAAGATCCCACATGCCGCGGAGCGGCTGGGCCCGTGAGCCATGGCCGCTGAGCCTGTGCGTCCAGAGCCTGTGCTCTGCAACGGGAGAGGCCACAACAGTGAGAGGCCCGCGTACCGCAAAAAATAAATAAATAAATAAAAAATAAATAAAATGTTAAGAGGCAGCATAACATAGTGGTCTCACACTCTGCGTTTGAATTCTGACCAAGACTTAGCTCCATGTGTGCACGTGTGTGTGTGTGTGTGTGTGTGTGTGTGTGTGTGTGCGCCTTTATCTATATATAAATATATATGCCTATATAAATATTCTCATGTATATATACATATGCACACATAACCTTTTTATATATTTATACATATAATGTATATGTATAAAACAACCTTTTAAGCTTCAATTACCTCACTTCTAAAATAGTAATAATGGGCTTCCCTGGTGGCGGCAAGTGGTTGAGAGTCTGCCTGCCGATGCAGGGGACACGGGTTCGTGCCCAGGTCTGGGAGAATCCCACATGCCGCGGAGCGGCTGGGCCCGTGAGCCATGGCCGCTGAGTCTGCGCGTCCGGAGCCTGTGCTCCGCAACGGGAGAGGCCACAACAGTGAGAGGCCCGCATACCACACACACACACACACACACAAAATAAAATAAAACAAAATAGTAATAATAATAGTACCCACTCTACAGGTTTGTTAAAATCATACATATAAAGTATGATGTAAAGTGCTTGGCATATAGTAAGCACTCAGTAAGGTTATAATAAAAAGTAATTTGTTGAGGATTACAACATAAAATCAACATCAGAATTCATGTTCAAGTTTTAAGACTGCTACTGACTATTGGTGTTGCTTTTAATAGGTAAGGCAATAATTCGATTTATCTCGAATATGTTTTTTAAAAATGCTATTTCATAATGCTCCAGGGTTTGGAAATTAATAGATATTAATTAAATAATGTAAGAACTTCCTTACACTTGTACAGTGCTTTATACTTTGCTAATTATGAGCTGCATACAATCTTACTGAGGTTGATAATAAAGATATTAATAAACCTTTTAAGAGATGAGATTTGTGGCTGGAGAAATACTGATCACACAGCAAGTTGGTAATAGAATTGGGATTATTATAGATGATTCTCTTGACTTACAATTCAGTGTTTTGTTCCTCAGCTGTAGATGTACATATAAAAGTAGGACTTTCTACCTTACTAAATAAGAAAACCTCCACTAGGTAACCCAAAGAGAAAATACTCCAACAAAATGTGGCAGAACAACCTTCTTTAAACTGGAAATGAAGTGACTTCATTTTAACTTATACCTTAGAAAAGGAGAAGGGAATACTGATTCCAACTCACCTATTTGTGACATACCAGAAAGCTGCTAAGAGTCCTGACAGCCACGTACCACTCAGGAGCCAGCTGGTTATGTAAAGAGCTGTGACATAAATTGCTTGGAGTCCAAATAAGGTGTAAATATAAAAATAAACTGGCTCTATATATTTCTGTAAGGGAATGATAAAAAACGTCTGTTAAAGAAGCCCTACTCCTTCTCATGCCATTTACAAAATATGACAGTGGAAATTTAATATTCAGAAGCTTGGTATTAATTCCAAGAAATAAGCGTACATCACTCCTTCCTGTGTAAAAGTGTGCTAGCAGCCTTTCTTCTCAATACAAAAGCAGAAAAGGAAGTCCTTGAGGATTCTGGCTTCATTTTTTTTTTTTTAAGTATTTATTTATTTATTAGGCTGCCCTGGGTCTTAGTTGCGGCACGTGGGATCTAGTACCCTGACCAGGGATCAAACCCAGGCCCCCTGCATTGGGAGCGCGGAGTCCTCACCACTGGACCACCAGGGAAGTCCCTAGTTTCATTCTTTAGACGAGTTTTACAGCTAACTTCATCCAGTATTACCTTATTCACATGAGAAGTGGTCACTGTGATTTGCTAACTCTCCAGGTTGTTGTTTTTTTATTTCAAAGATAAATGAGGAGTGATCACATGTTTCCAAATGAAAATATTTATCAGCTTCTAGACTGCATACTTTAAGCCTGGAAGCATCTATATGTAAAAATATCTTATAAAATATAAATAAAAAGCAAAATTCACAATATGTGTGGAGAAAATTAGGATACTACTGTTTTTATACCAAGCCAGTTGAAGATCAGAAAAACATATGTGAAACATTCAACTTAAAATGTCAGACTTTGACTTTCATCTAATATTAAATTCAATGTCACAGAACACAACATACCTGTATGGGTAGGACTCTATATAAAATACTGAGAAAAACCTCTTGGTAAATATTCATTCGTTGAAGGAGGTTAATTGTCCTCATAGATTCGGTTTTGTTATCATATATTAAGCCATGAAAACCTAAGATTGATATTTGAAAATTCAGTAAAAGATAATTATAATTAAATTATTCATTCTAAACTATTCATAGATTCTTTAGTATATGCCAGAGAATGTGCTAGGTGTTGTGGATATAATAGTCCTATCCATGAAAAGCATACCATATAATAGATGGACATTATTTAAATGTTTACACAAACATAGGTAAATTATAACTTCTGTGATGTAATAGAAGAACCGTATGATTCTTCTACAGAAATTTGGGCAAGAGGATATTATATTTCCCTGCTCTGCCTTCCTGCCATGAGACCTGTAGTACCTCCTTTGGGAGAGTATATGAAGCCTCCCTCCCACCCCCAGGGATGGGTTTGGCCATTTGACTTGCTCTGACCAATGGCAGGTGAGTGGATGTGACACAGGTCACATCTGAGCAGAATCTTTAAGAGACAATGCATGCTTCCACCAGCAATCTTGCCCTTTCCCTCTGCAGTGGTAACAGTATGTTCCACATAGGGGCTGGATAATGAGAGTGAGAAATAAATCTGTTGTTATAGAATTCCATTGTTATATTGAGGTCATTTGCTACTGTAACCAAGCCAACTAATTAACAGAAGGTATGAACAGTTCACAGAAGAAAACATGCACACAGTCCTTACACATCTGAAAAGATGCTCAACCTCACTCCTACTAGAATAGCAAATTAAAACTACACTAAGATATCGTTTCTCACCTAGCAGCTTGGAAAAAATCAAGAAGTTTGACAATATACTCTGTTAGTGAGGCTGTAAGGCTCTTTCATACACTGTGGTTGGGAATGCAAAATGGTATAATCCCTATGGAAGACAATTTGGCAACACCTAGCAAAATTACATGTGCATTTACTCTTTGATCCAGGAAGCCCATGTCTAGGAACAGATTCCAAAGACAGACTGGCAAAAAGACAAAATGACACAGGTACAAGGTCATTCCTGCAGTGCCATCTGTAAAAGCAAAAGATCAGAAACAATGCCAAAGTCCATCAACAGGAGGTGTTTTGGAATGAAATGTGTCCCCCCAAATTCCTATGTTGAAGCCCTAACCCCAATGTGTCTGTATTTGGATAGGGTCTACAAGGAGGTAAAAAGGTTAAGTGAGGTCATAGGGTGGGGCCTTAATCAGATAGGACTTGGTGTCCTTATAAGAAGAGGAACCAACAAGAGAGGGCTCTCTCCCTCCCTCTATGCACACACACAGCGGAAAGGCCTTGTAAGGACATGGCAAGAAGGTGGCCATCTACAAGCCAGAAAGAGGCTTCACCAGAAACCAACCCCGACAGTACCTTGATCGTAGACTTCTGGCCTCCAGAACTGAAAGAAAATAAATTTGTACTGTTTAAGCTACCCACTCGGTGTTATTTTGTTACAGCAGTCCTACTAGACTAATACAGGAGTGTTATGGACTGAGACTTTATATGGCCCCCTACGTTGAAGCCCTAAGGCCGTCCCCCTCCAATGTGATGGTATTGAAGATGAGCCTTTGGGAGGTAATTAGGTAGAGACAAAGGTTATAAGAGGGGGACCCTCATAATGGGATTAGTGCTCTTATCAGAAGAGACACTGGAGAGCTTGCTTTCTGTCTCTGTCTTCCATGTGAGGATGCAAAGAGAGGTGGCCAGCAACAAGCCAAGAGAGTCCTCACCAGAACCCAGCTGTGCTGGTACCCTGATCTTAGACTTCCAGCCTTTGGAACTGTGAGAAAATAAATTTCTGTTTTTTTAAGCCACCCAGTCAATGTTAGTTTGTTATGGCAGCCCGAGTAGACAAAGACAAGAAGGCTACCTGAATAAAGTTATGGTTACCCACACCAAGGAGTACTATGCAACTGCAAGAAAATAAGTAAGTAAATAAATAAGGAATATCATGATACCCTACTATAGAGTGATCAAGATTTCAGTCAAGTGAAAAAAGCAAAATAGAGGACAGTGTATACAGTAAGCAGGGTTTTTTCTGTAATAAAAGGGAAAATATGAATATATAAAGTATTTGCTTATATTGAAAATACTAACGGTAGAAGAATAAACCAAAAACTAATACAAATAGTTACCTAAAGAGTGAGGAAAGAAACAGGGTGGAGGTGACGGGGATGGAGGTGGACTTCCCTGAATGCTCCCTGTTTTATAGTTTTGACTTTGGAACCATGTAAACATTTTTTTTAATAAGTATAAAAAATATATAAAATTTTTAAACAAAGCAATCACTGAAAACCAAAAGCAAGATAAAACAAAGAAACCTACTGAGTTGGTAGCTTGGTCACATAAAAAAACTCTTTCCAGTGTTCTTGGGAATAGAGGAATATGACTGTAAATTCCTAGTAGGCTACATCCTAAGGACAAGAAGAATTACAAAGACAGCTTGAACTGTTTTCAGGCAATCATACTGTTAGTAGCAATATTATCATTGCTACACTGAAAGTATTCTACATAGCAGCATAAAACAAATAAGTGATAATGTCATAGAAGCCAAAATTTTCAACTTAAAGAAAACAAGATACAAATATAAAGTCAAAAAAGTAAAAACCTTGTTATCCTAATTTTGAACTAAAAATAGCTCTATTCATATTTTCTTTTAGGAAAAAAAAATCACATTTCCTACTCTGCTCACTAAAGGTCTGGAAATAAGGACCAAACTAGTAGCAATAAGTGCCTCTAGTACCCAGACTGTGGTCTCTAAATAGCCACTAAAGAGAACTGGGGCTCCTTGGAGAAACAGCTGATTCTAGGTCACGGGTAGGAAATACACAAAATGGGCTTGAAACATCTTGTCATGCCAAAGGAGTTTTCAAAGGCTACTGGAGTCATGTCAAAAAGACAGCAGTTGGTGGTTAAGAATCCACCTGCCAATGCAGAGGAAAAGGGTTCAAGCCCTGGTCCGGGAAGATCCCACATGCCGCAGAGCAACTAAGCCCAGGTGCCACAACTACTGAGCCTGTGCTCTAGAGCCCACAAGCCACAACTACTGAGCCTGTGTGCCACAACTACTGAAGCCTGCATGCCTAGAACCCGTGCCCCGCAACGAGACAAGCCACTGCAATGAGAAGCCTGTGCACCACAATGAAGAGTAGCCCCAGCTTGCCACAACTAGAGAAAGCCCGCACAGCAACGAAAAACCCAATGCAGCCAAAAAAAAAAAAAAAAAAAAAGACAGCAGCTGATTTGAAGGGCATCCCACTGGCCAAAGACTGGACAACTTGTTTTAAGAAGAATAATGCAAAAGATTGAAATGCATGAAATATGTTAGAAATCCATGTGTTTATGATAATATTTAAAAAGCAAACCTTTAGGGGATGCTAGAGAGGTAACCCATTCTAAAACAAAGGGAAAGGATCAATACTTATCCCACCTTTCCTTTAGGAACTGACATTCTGGGTTGCCAAATAGTTGAAGAGAAAACGTTTTTATTTAGAGAGGAAGTCCATCTGATAATGATGGAAGGAATTACAGAATCAGAATATCACCACGCTATAGTCCTTATGTAATGAACAGATTTAAGTAATGATCATCAATGGTGATAAACCTAGGTGAAAGGCTAACTAAGAACTTAATAGTGGATGGCCCAGTCTAAACTCCAAAAGAATGAGCTGCACATTATGCACCCCCTGATGTGGAAGTGGACAACACCATCTAGGAAGTATTCTTGCTAAAAAGCAGAACCTAAATCTGAGCAAGCCTCTAGATCTAACTGCCAATTAAGAGGAAATTCAGACAACAGAGAAACACTGAATGGCACCATTGGGGCTCCACCAAAATCCAGAAAGTGGAAAACTCAGACAAAGCAATCAGTGTTTCCAGTGAAGAATTACAAGAAAAAAAAGATGGTGAGAAATCCATAGCTTAAAAGAAACAAAGACATAGCGAAAGACTGCAATGTATGAGCTTTATCTGGATTTCAAAACTACATTAAAAATCTGTAAGACAAGAGGAAAACGAGAATATTGAGTAGATATTTGATATTAAGTAATTTCTTAATTGTGATAATGACAACTTGGTTATGTTTATAAAAGGGATGGGCTTCCCTGGTGGCGCAGTGGTTGAGAGTCCGCCTGCCGATGCAGGGGACACGGGTTCATGCCCCAGTCCGGGAGGATCCCGCATGCTGAGGAGCGGCTGGGCCCGTAAGCCATGGCCGCTGAGCCTGCGCGTCCGGAGCCTGTGCTCCGCAACGAGAGAGGCCACAGCAGTGAGAGGCCCGTGTGCCGCAAAAAAAAAAAAAAAAAAGAGAATTGCCATTCTTTAGAAAATTATACTGATATATTTACAGATGAAGCAATATGATGTCTTGGAGTTACTCCAAAATTATCCAGGTTGAGGATGGGGGTAGAGAGGAAACAAGATTGGTCATAAACTGGTAACCACTGTAATTGAGTGATACTTGAGTGCAAATCCATTAGAGGATTTTCTCTACCTTTTTATACGTTTGAAAGTTTCTAAAAGAATAATCTTAACAAATAACTAAATGAATTGAAACAGATCAACCACTGAGTTCATAGTGATTAGAAAGAAAATACTCATTATTCACCTTTAGAGCAGAGGTTTTCAACTTCAACACTACCAGTATTTTGACATTTTGGTCCTGATACTTCTTTGTTGGGGGGACTGTCCTGAGCACCACAGGATGTTTAGCAGCATCTCTGCCCTCTACTCACTAAATTCCAGTAGCACACTCACCCTCTCCCCTGTAAAGTGTAACAATCAAAACCATCTCTGGACATTCCAGATGTCCCCCAGGGACACAACTGCCCTTCAATAAGAACCCCTGCTTTGGGGAATGCTAGAGAAGCAACTCATAATTTTGAGAACTTGTAAGTACAGCTGATTCTCATTACTCACCACAGTTATGTTCTATAAAATTGCAATGAAAACTGTATTAGCAATACTGAATGAGGAGGAAATACAGGGTTACTTTCCTACAAGCTTCTGGTCATGCATTTTCATCAACTGATCAACACATGACCTTGATTTATATGAGTTTTTGTCTAAAGACACCTTTAGTATATATTGTTGTTTCATTAACATTTAACTCATGGCCGACAGCACTCTAACTCACACCTGAACAAAGCTCATCTAACACACGTTATTTTCTCTGTATGCCTTCACCATAGCCTTCTCGCACTTAGGAAAACTAGACAGCACTGCAGCACTATGCTTGTGGGCCACTTTAAACAGGAAAATCACCAACGAAAACCACAAAAATGCAAAAAACACATGGCACTAAACAGATTGTGAAAAGGACTCTGTAGTCTGAGCTGAAACACGAAAGCACTGCATCACCTTATTTGACCTCAGCTGGGAACACACAAATGAAGCAACTAAAAATTTTCACTGCTGTGCACATGCCCGTGAATGACGGTGAAAGCACCAGGACTATTGATTCTGGGGTTACAAATATGTTTCAGAGAGTAGGTGAATTTGCAAATATAGAATCCATGAATAATGAGGATCAACTGTATGGGGGAAAAATCAACACTTATCCTGCCTTTTTTGATAAACTGTAGCTCGGGGTAATCAAATAGCTGATGAGAAAAAGGTTTTCTATCTAACAGAGTTCCAGCTAATAAATGCAGGAGGAATGAGAGTCACTTCTGTAACTCTATTGAAATAATGGACAGAGGCAATAGTCATCAATGGCTGCTAAAACCACTAAGTGCAAGGCTGGTGAGTAATTAACCTTATTATGTGTGAATGCAACTATCCACACAGGAATAAACTGATTAACTTTTATGGCACTAAAAGAAAGGCAACCAAAATTTCATGTCTCCTATCGTGATAAAATTAGAGTACAAAACATCGCCCATGAAGAATTCTTACCAAAAATATATCTGATTCCAAACAAAGCCTAGAAAAAGGCAATTCTCTGTTATATGCACCCATATGAAGCACATAACGCATATATTGAGTAGGAGAGACCCTTTTGGAGGGTTCCATTAAATGGAGTAAAGGTAAAGAGTATGTGCTCTAAACCACTTAGAAACACAGAAAACGTGGGAAAATGGTAACTGCAAAATAAAGGAATGAATGGGGGCACTGGGGACAAAAAAGACAACTGTAATTCTCATTTGTACTACCAAAACGTCTCCTGTTTTCAGACAATACTCCTTTCACATACAAAGACCTTTTCCAAAATGACCATGAAAATAATTAACAGCAAAACCAAGAAACTGTGAACAGATAATTAGGGATAGAGTAGAGCTGAGAAGCAAGGAGAGGAGAACTACATAAAATATTACGTAACTTCTTCCAAAGCAAAACATTTTCATGGATTGATTATGTTAAAAAGGAAAAAAACTATACAAGTTCAAGGAAAAACTACACAAGATCTATAAAGCATTTAGAATGCATTAGTGCAAAAGTATATTTTAGCAGAAATATTGAAAAGAATGCAGTAGACCCCAAATAAAACTATTAGTTGTGATTACCTTGCATGAGGGTTGGAGCCTGCAGCATCTGCTTGTAGTAGGAGTAATACAGTCCACATTCTGTTCTGAATGAGATTTCTCGCTCCACTTCCTGAAATAAAGTTAGGTCTACTGGGTTTACATGACCTAGTTTTGTTTAAATATCTATTGTCACTGTAGAAACAGGATACAGAACTACAACTTAAAAGAAAAACACAAAAACAAAAACCTCTGACAACAGTCTTAAGAAATCTTGGCAAATAAAAATAAAAGGCTGATAATTATTGAAGCTGGGTGTATATTATAGGGGTTTATTTCACTATTCTCGCTATTTTTGTGGATGTTTAAAATTTCCTATAACAAACCATTTTTAATGGAGAAAACTAGTTCCATTTAAGTTAATGTTTCAGAGTTAACGTTTTTAATTTCACACAAATTAAAACCTTAAAAGTACCACCATTCTTATGTAATATTAGTGAAAAACAAAATAGGGACAGTAGAAAAAAGTCTCTCAAATAAAAAGAACTATAACTGCATTAGACACCTGCCTAAAAGCTAACAATATTATGTAAGATTAATAATTTTCTTTTTATTCTAAGAATACAAGGTATTCTTAGTAAAATGGGGCAGACCTTTTACATGTGAATTTTACTTTGACAAGTGTAACCTTGGTGGAAAGATGTTCATGTAGGAAAATGGATACAAGAAATATTAAACTGCTTTTATATAAATATTCAATTTTAGAAGAACTGAAAATTTAAAGTAGTAGCTATTAGTCAATTTGGTTGTAAGGTGCTTTTATGAAATTTAAGATTTAAATCAGTAATATAAAATATGGAGGCAACTGCTAACAAGAATGGGGAAGACTTTCTGGAATAATCCTATTAATACTCTTAGATTCTATATTTCATATATATATAACAGTATAAATGAACAAAAAATTATACCCGGGGCTTCCCTGGTGGCGCAGTGGTTGGGGGTCCGCCTGCCGATGCAGGGGACGGGGGTTCGTGCCCCGGTCCGGGAGGATCCCACATGCCGCGGAGCGGCTGGGCCCGTGAGCCGGCCGCTGGGCCTGTGCGTCCGGAGCCGGTGCTCCACGGCGCGAGAGGCCGCAAAAGTGAGAGGCCCGCGTACCGCAAAAAAAAAAAAAAAAAAAAAAATTATAACCTATGTCATTATAGATTCTTTTACACCAGTGTTGAAAAAACCAGGTTCTGCAACACACTGTCTAAAATGTAATACCATCTATGTTTTTTCCTATACAGCGGATCCATATTCCACAAACCCAACTTTACTGGTGGAGGATGATAAACACTGAATATCTTACTTTCTAGTGGATAAACTTCTTTTAGCACATCTTTGTTTTCCCCTACCTCCAATTATTTTTCAAATAGTAATAAACATTTCATTAAAAGAACCACTCATGCTATTTATCTTCAGATCTGCCCTTAAGATATTTAAAGAGGGACTTCCCTGGTGGTCCAGTGGTTAAGAATCCTCCTTGCAATGCAGGGGATGAAGGTTCGATCCCTGGTGGGGGAACGAAGATCCCACATGCCGTGGGCTAACCAAAAACCCGTGCGTCTAAAAAAAAGACCCAAAAAAACAAAAAAAAAAAAAAAAAAAAAAGATATTTAAAGAAATATTTCTCCTACCCTTTAAAAAAGTATTATAAATTAATTCACGAATAGAGCATTGAATACTCAACTATCAAAGAGTATAAACATCCACTTACTGATATTAAAACAATTATGTTTCATCATTAACTCTTTTTTAAAAAAGCAGAAGGCACAGGGTAGCAAACCTTCTTATATAATGAGCTTCCTTTCACAGAAAACAATTTTTTTTTTTTTTTTTTTTTT